>NC_045435.1:67806924-68021469 GCF_002776525.5 Piliocolobus tephrosceles | reverse complement strand
AATAAATAAATAAATAAATAAATAAATAAATAAATAAATAAATAAATTACATCAAACTAAAGTTATTGCACAGCAAACAGCCAACAAAATGAAAAGGCAACCTCCAGAATGAAAGAAAATATTTGCAAACCATGTACTTGACAAGGAGTTAATATTCAAAATATAAGAAACTCGTGCAACTCAACAGCAACAACAACAAAATTTTTTAAATAAAAATTGGGCAAAGGACCTGAATAGACATTGTCCTAAGGAAGACGTGCATATTAAATGGAAGAGACCAAGAGATACGTGGAAAAGTACTCAACATTACTCACCATGGATATAAATCAAAATCACTGTGATATCACCTTACACCTCCTAGAATGGCTGTTATCAAAAAGTCAAAAGATAACAAGTGTTGATGAGAATATGGAGAAAGGGAAACTCTTGAACAGTGTTTATGGGAATGTAAATTGGTAGAGCCATTATGGAAAGCAGTATGGAAGTTCCTCAAGAAATTAAAAATAGAACACACAACCAGTAACCGTATGAAGACGTGTTCAACATTGCTAATCATTTAGAGAAATGCAAATCAAAACCACAATGAAATACCATCTCACACCAATCAAAATGGCTGTTCCTAAAAAGTCAAAAAATAACAGATGCTGGTGAGGTTGTAGAGAAAAGAGAATGCTTATACACTGCTAGTAGAAATGTAAACTGGTTTAGCCACTGTGGAAAGCAGTTTGGCAATTTCTGAAAGAACTTAAAACAGAATTACCATTAGACTCAGCAATTCTATTCTTAGATATATACTTAAAGGAATATAAATCATTCTGTCATAAAAACACATACATGTGTATGTTTATCACATAACCATTAATAGCAAAATCATGGAATCAACCTGAATGACCATCAGTAAACTTGATAAAGAAAATATAAGTATACATCATGAAATACTACTGCACATAATGAGATCATATCCTTTCAGCAATGTGAATGAAGTTAGAGACCTTTATCTTAAGCAAACTAACACAGAAGCAGAAAACCAAATACTGCATGTTCTCACTTATAAGTGGGAGCTAAACACTGAGTACATATGAACAGAGAGAAGGGAACATCAGACAAGGGAACCTACTTGAGAGTAGAGGGTGGGAGGAAGGTGATCAAAAAACTATTGGGTACTACGCTTACTACATGAGTGATGAAATAATCTGTACCCCAAACCCCCGCGACACAAAATGCACATGTACCCCTGAACCTAAAATAAAAGTATTTTTAAAAATAGAACGAACATGTGATCTAATAATCCCATTTGTGGGTGTATAACCAAAGGAAATGAAATCAGTACGTGGAAGAGATATGTGCACTCCCATGTTCACTGGCAGTGTTATTCAGAGTAGCCAAGATATAGAATCACCCCAAGTGTTCATTACTGAATGAATAAAGAAATGGCATATTATTCAGCCTTACAAAAGAAGGAAATTCTGCCATCGATTACAACATGGATGAACTTGGAGGATGTTATTGTAATGAAATAAGCCAGCCACAACAAGACAAGTATAATGTGATTTCACTTACATATGGAATCTAAAGAAGACAAACTCATAGAAACAAGTGAGACTGTGGTTACCAGGATTTCAGGAGGTGGGAGAAATGGGGAGATCTTGGTCTAAGGGTACAAAACTTTCAGTTATGAGATGAATAAGTTCAGGAGGCCCAATGTGCAACATGGAAACTGTAGTTAATATACTGTATATTTGAAATTTGCCAAGAGAGTAGACGGTAAGCTTATGACACACACAAAATAATGCTATGAGGTGATGAACAGCTTGATTGTGGTAATGATTTTACTATGCGTTTATACATAGAAAAAAATGGTATGGGTAGGGCCATTTATATATGTGTTTTCCTTTCTTCATTCTTCAAGATAGGAACAGAGAACATTCATACTATTAGGCATAGTTCAAAGCAGTGCTGAGATATTATATTTCTTTTGTTGTTGTTGTTGTTACATTTGTCAATTTGTGAAACAACTATTGAACATGTTGAAGAAAATCCTAGGAGTTTATGTTCAGTAGAGGAAGCTAGATCTTTCAAATATATCTACATTGGACAGTTACTTAAACATTGTATAAGTCAGGATAGACTCTCAATGTGTCTCAATTTTTATATAAATCACTTGGTGATCTTGTTAATATGCAGCCTCTGACTCACTAGTTCTGATATGTGGCCTAAGATTCCGCATTTTTAACAGTCTCTGAACTGATACCCGTGCTGCTTGATCATGCACCACACTTTGATTTTTGCTGTGGTAGGAAATTCACCCTGAAATCCCAGTGTTTTAACACTCATGCTATATGTCTCACTCATGTTACATGTCTGAGGCAAGTCAATGAGATACATTGATATGGGTTCCTCAGGGACCCATATCAGTGAAGGGTCTATCATCTTGCTGTTTGTTGTATCTTCTGAGGGATAGGAAGTGAGAGGGTTGGAAAACAGAGCGCCAGCAAGTAAATACTTTGACTCCAAGGTGTCACATGTCACTTACATCACATTTCATTAACCAGTAGTAGTCACAAGAGCATACCTAACTTGAATAAAGAAATGTAATTTTTTGTATATTCTGAAGCAGAGCAGAACCATAGATTAGTACACCTTAGTAACTTGTCAAGGTGATTGTGCCTGGGGTTTTGTCATGTGACCATGTTGGTTATTCACAAGCTTCAGGAGAAATGTGTTTGCATTATGGCTTTTGTTACATGCCTTTTATTTATAAGAGCGTTTGGTATAATTTTTCTTTCTCCTCATAGGATAAGGTAATAATTCTTTTAGACTGATAGAATTTACAGCTAAAAGGAATTATAGATGTTATCACCAACGCTTTTATTTAATAAACGGAGAGTCAGAGACATAAAAAATGATAAGCACTTTGCTTTCCAGGAACAAGACTATTAGGTCTATTATTTAGTTATTTGGGCTTGAACTCTGAGTTTTTCTATGGTACCACTGCCCATTTTTCCCTCTGGGAAATAGCAATGTATGACTTATCTCCACAGAGATCAGCTTTTCCATACTCATGATTATACATGATCTTACATAGAACTTTGTACCCCTTTAAGCTTTAAAATAGTTGGATTAAAATGGATTTCAGATGCTGAATAACTCAAATTTCTAGGCCATTCCAATGGTTATGGGAACAGTGGGACCAATTTTTTTTTTTAATTGGAGGATATCCTATAAAATATAAGGCATGTTTTTATTTATTTATTTATTTATTTATTTATTTATTTATTTGTTTGTTTGTTTGTTTTTGAGACAGAGTCTTGCTCTCTCGCCTAGGCTGGAGTGCAGTGGCACGATCTCCACTCACTGCAAGCTCTGCCTCCCAGGTTCACCCCATTCTCCTGCCTCAGCCTCCCGAATAGCTGGGACTACAGGTGCCCCCCACCACGCCCGGCTAATTTTTTGTGTTTTTAGTAGAGACGGGGTTTCACCGTGTTAACCAGGATGGTCTCGATCTCCTGACCTCATGATCCCCCCACGTTGACCTCCCAAAGTGCTGGGATTATAGGTGTGAGTCACCGTGTCCAGCCTAAGGCATGTTTTTATACACATACACGTAATGGTATCAGACGCATATAATCATATTCCAACTTTGGTAGGTTGAGTCCACTTATAAGAATTTCCATTAATTATAAAAAATACTGGATAAATATTGGATGATAGCAATAGCTAGAATGAACACCCAGTTGCCACTGAATGATGTGCTAAAGTAAAAATGCCCTTAGAAAAGAAGAAAATCTCATGATATTACTGGTGACATAGAAGATTTGCTTATGGAAAACATTCCTTTGTTGCTTTGTCAAGTTGTCATTTGTACACCTTCTTTGCGGTTCCCAAATCCCAGCACACTCCTTTCAACACTTGTTCCACACATCTCTTCCACCTTAATATATTGACTTGGAAAAGTGGCAGATTATTAAGGAAGAGGGGAGTCTTGAAGCCTGGCAAACCTGAGCTTGGAACCCAGCACCACCCTTTTGCCACCTATGTGGTGTTAGGTAAAACACTTCCTCTCTCTGATCATTGGTTTTCTAATTTGACAGTAAAGAACTTAATATCTACTTTGTCTAGTTGTTGTGGGGATTAGAAGCAATATATGTAAGACACCTAGCAGAGGGGTCCTTTCACTGCATGCATTCCTTAAATGCTGACTATGATTATTATAAAGCCATGGGAACTGGGTTCTGTATCTGAAAACCTTAATTCTGACATCCTTTCCTCAGTGACTTTGGTCTCTCATTTTCATGCTTTTGGGATCCTCCTCACTGACTTTTCTGACACTATTTACCTCTGATGTGCTTTTATCATGAAAGAGCTAGGCTCAAGAATTATCTATATCTTATTTTTAAAGAAAATCCAGAACACTGAATATCTATGTGAAATTCCCTCTTTTCCACCACCAAATTGGTGAGAAAACACATCTTTGGCCAAGAACAAAAGTTTGGGACTTTCTATTAAGCGTAGTTTAATATTCCTCAAAGTATGATCCTCAAACTGTCTGCTTGAAAGGTATGAGGATGAAAAGGAAAGTTACAATCATCACTGTAGACTATTAAATCAGAATACCTGGGGTCTGGGCAGGATACGCATTTTAAACAAGCTTTCCAGGTGACTCTATGTCCTTTAATGTTTGTTTGTTTGTTTATTGAGATGGAGTTTTGATCTGTCACCAGGCTGCAGTGCTGTGGCGCGATCTCGGCTCACTGCAACCTCTGCCTCCTGGGTTCAAGCAATTCTCCTGCCTCAGCCTCCCAAATAGCTGGGATTACAGGCATGCACCACCACGCCTAGCTAATTTTTGTATTTTTAGTAGAGACAGGGTTTAACCATGTTGTCCAGGCTGGTATCAAACTCCTGACCTCAGGTAATCTGCCCACCTTGGCCTCCCAAAGTGCTGGGATTATAGGCGTGAGCCACCGTGCCCAGCCTAATGTTTGACAATTTAGATTAGTTGAAATATTATGCTCTTTTCCAGGCTTATTGAGATACAGTTGGTGTATTAGTCTGTTCTCACACTTCTTTACAGCAGGAACTACCTGAGACTGGATAATGTGTTTCAAAAAGAGGTGTAATTGGCTCACAGTTCCACAGGCTGCACAGGAAACATGACTGGGGCGGCCTCAAAAAACTTACAATCATGGTGAAGGCAAAGGGGAAGCAGGCAAGTCCTATACTGCTGGAGCAGGAGGAAGAGAGAGAAGGCAGGCGGCAGGGGGAGGGTGCCACACATTTAAACAATCATATCTCACGAGAGCTCACTTACTGTCATGGGTACAGCAAGGGGGAAATCCACCCCCATGATCCAATCAACACTAGGGATTACAACTGGATGTGAGATTTGGGCAAGGACACAAATCCTAACCATATCAATTGGTATACAAAAAAAGTTGCTTTGGTATACAAAACTACACATAATTGATGCATACAATTTGGTGAGTTTGGACATATGTATATACTCATGTTATCACCAAAATTCAGGTCATAAACATACCCATCACCTCCAAAAGCTTCCTGTGTCCCTGTGTTATTCTTTTTGTTTTTTGTTTTGTGCGTATTTATGGTAAGAACACTTACTAGAAGATCTATCCTCTTAAATGTTTAAGTACTGCATTTCTTAAAGTAATCATGAAACGATATCAGGAAGACACAGGGATGGGGCACATTGCAGCTTCTGAGGGCAATCCTAGGTATGTGAAGTGAGGTACACATCCCCCTAAACTTCACATTCTTTTCTATTTGCCTATCTTCTCTCTTCCACCTGAAAAAAGAGCAGTATGGCATGCCTGAGACACTGAGTCCCCAACCAATTTAATTAATTCACTGAAGACCACATGGTTGAATTTTCTGATCACTTAGTGGGTTTCTGTCAAATTAGATTAGCTGGTGTTCAAATGCAAAGCTTAAGGTTCTTTGGCTTGGAGTTCATTTAAAGATGTGGGTATTTGTTTTTGCAGTACAAGCTTATGTTGAAAACTCTTCTCCCTGGTGAACTCTGGACTACCTGCTATGGATCTTTTATGCCTGTTGTTAACAACACTTGGATGAGGCCATGCTTTAATTTTTACTTATGTAATGGAACTCATCCATCAAATTTTACAGAGCCTTTTTGATATGGTCAGTGCTTATCGGTGTTCAAAAATAAATAAATAAATACATAAATCCCTGTTCCAAACCTGTGTTTAATTCCAAAGCAATTGCCTTTGGCTGTGTTCTACAGTCAGTACCGAATATGTTGCCTTGCAGGTGGTTTTGTTTTATTAGTGATTTCTGAGTTCAAAACAAAAATATGCTTTGTTTCTCTTCTAGATTTCAGTTAGTATTCACACTTCTGCTAACAGTGAATGTTCGATAAATGCTATCTAATAAAAATAACACAGATATCAGTTTTTGAGCTTTTATTATGTGCCGTATTCTATGTTGAGCCCTTTATAATGGAGCATTTTGTGTTGAGAATTCTCTGTTCATCCTCACTAGAAACTTGTGAACATTGTTGTCCTCTTTTTATAGATGGCAAAACTGAGGTTAGAGGCGTTTGAAACTATTGAGCCAGAATTCAAAACTTTGCTTTCTTATTCTAAACCTATACAAGGTTGATTTACAGAAATTATCGTGAAGAAAGTTTGTAATAATTTCCACTTTAACCTAACATCTGCTAACTGTATTAATCAGCTATTGCTACCATACTGCTGTATAACATGTTGAACTAAAACTCAATGTCTTGAGACATTTGTTGTTTGCTTATGGGTTGGTGAGTTGTCTGGAGCTTGATCTAAGCAAGACTTGGATTTGGGTTGTAGACTGGATTCAAGTATGGGCCAAGTTTTTTCTTCTGAGGCTCAAGCTAAAGAGCAGCAACTTCCTAGGGCATAGTCTTCTCACAATCAATAACAAGAAGAGAAGAGAAACATGTAATACCTCTCAAGAATGTGGACTGAAACAGGCATACTATCAATTTCACTTACCTTAAATTAGCTAAAGCAAGTCACATGGCCAAAACCAACATCAATGGAATGAGAAGTTTGGAAATTAGTGTGAATGCTGAGAGCAGGGTAGGTATGTAAAGAACCACAGCAGTGCTTACATCTACCGTAGTCACCCTTCCTTTTCTTCTCAGAGTCACTGAAATGTCATTGGATTTCGAGCATGGCATTAAAAGAACTGAAGTTTTCTACAAATTAAGGCAAGATTGTATTTTTATGTCTCATTAAAGTTATAATTTCATAACATTTTTGCCATGTTAAACTTAATCATAAAGATACAGAGACTTGTATGATTAGAGACACAGGCTCAGTATAGATTGTGATTACTGTTTATAAATGATTATGGCAGTATGGATAGTAATAGCCAACCCAATTAGAGAAAGACAAATTTAAGCTTCATTTATTTTTTGAAGACATCATATTAATATATACTATATGAGAAACAGAAGCAATTTGTGTACTGAAAAAATGTATTAAAAGCTCTTTCAATGCTTTATTTGGTAGAGCTGTTACTTACAATCCTTTTGTTCTAAATATAACTGCATTTTTGCAATGTGTACAACTCTTCTTAAACATTGCCAGTGTTTTTGAATATGTTGTTGCCACTTTTGTTCTTAATGTAGATTTTTGAGGAAAGAAAACATCACTAAGATATTGCAATCTTTTTTCCCCACCTGTTTGCAAACTGTAACTATGCCAGCCTCTAATCAGTGGTATGCTGATAAACCATCTCTAAAAGAGAGGGGTGGCGGGGCTATGATTTGTACTGTTCACCAATTTGTAAGATGTAAATATTCCCACCATGGCTGCTTTGGATTTGCCAATAGCTTAACAATCAGCTCACAAAATTCAGCTATGAGACATCTCCCACAACCATCTTCTGATACGAATACTATCTGTCCCACTAAAGAGTTTTTTACCCTTTTTATTTTCTTCTAATTATTTTTTCATACTGCCTGAGTTTGTTCTTATACACGATCAGAACAATAAATGAGACTTAAGTGCTTCTCAAAAACCAGTATGAAAATACGGTGCTTTAAGCTTTGAAAACAAGCCACTGTGTTTTTGATATACATGCAAATTGAGTATTCTACTGTAGAAGACAGCATAGAATCCTAAAAGATCACAACCTATCATTTGTTACATGTTCCTCATGGTATAAGAAAGGAAACTAAGATTCTCTTTGAATTTAAATAGCCATGGTTTCAGTGGACCAAAAGGGATTTCCTTCCCTGTCTTCTGATTCCATCTGAAATAAGCTACATGAAATCCAGATAACTAACCTTTGTTGTTGCACTGGAGAATGTACTTAACAGGATATATGTCAATGCCTTCTTAGGTTTTTCATGTGAATGGAATGAATTTAAATGTAGAAAGCATTTGAATGGTAGAAATAGTCTCTCCTTTGCCAAGTATTATGCATAAGAATGAGACTGGGTAAAGTTTCCTTTAAGTAGACTCAGTATCCCACTCTCCTCCTTAGCAACTGACCCCTCCCTCTAGAGTTGAGTGATGGGCACGTATTCTGTGTATTTCCCTCTCCCATTTTTTTTTTTTCCTATGGATATTTCTTTGAACGGGAAAACTCAGTCATTTCTACCTTAAGCACATTAGATCACTGGAAGGGTTTCCAGGAGTAAGTACACATCCATTCTTTTCTCTAATTAATTCAAGTACTGAACATTGATAGGGTAATATGCCCTGTCTTAAATGTTGGGATGGATACAAAACTAAATTTGATTTTTTTTAAGTTACAATTTAATGAGTGTCTTGTTTTTTCTAAGACCAGCCCAGCGGGCGCAAAAGAACCAGCAAGTAGGCAAAGGTCAGGCGCAAAACTGCAAGTTTATTTTAGTAACCTAAGGTGTGTGGGAGAAATCTGTCGGCCTCCGGGGAAGGAGGCCGGCAGAGTCCCCCCGTGGGGCTCTCGGACGGACTTCCCACAGTCCCGACATCCCGACAGGAGTGGGGCTGCAAGAAGGCTGCCGGGCTGTGAGAAGGCCGCCTGGCTCAATGGTGGAGAGCGGCTTTTCTAGGAGTGGGAGGGCAATAGGTGGGGCATGGGCGTGTCAGGGGCGTTCCGCAGGTGCGACCAGGTAAATCTTGGTCTCTTCAGATTGACGTCACCTGGCGCATGCCCAGTTGGTCTGCACCCTCCCTGGGCGCCGGCTGCATTTTCGCGCCCGCGGGAAGAGTTGGGAGGTGGGGGGATGAAGAACCCGGAAGTGCACCATCTTGCCTCCGTTCGTCCAAACAATGAGGAAGGCAGGAAGTCTGACCTGTATTCACATTTCCTTAATCTTAGGAAAAAAATAAAGGTCAAATTGAGATGTGTGCTATGAATTCAGATAAAAGAAAACAGACTTACAGTGGAGACATTGAGAGTCAGGGAAGCCTTCCTGCAAGAGGTAGCATTAAATAATGGGTAAGATGTTGATGTATAAAAGTTAGGAAAGAGTGAGGTAGTTTTCCAGAATAACAGAGTAACCACCTAATGGGTTCACCTTGCCCACAACCTAGACGGAGCCGATTTATCAAGACAGGAGAATTGCAACGGAGAAAGAGTAATTCACACAGAGCTGGCTGTGTGGGAGACCATAGTTTTATTATTACTCAAATCAGTCTCTCCAAGCATTGAGCATTCCAGGATTGATGTTTTTAAGGATAATTTGGTGGTTAGGGGCTCAAGAAGTGGGGAGTACTGATTGGTCAGGTTGGAGATGGTATCAAAGTGGGTCAAAGTAAATTTTTCTTGCTTTCTTCTTTTCGTAGGTGGGATTGCAGAACTAGTTAAGCCAGACAACCTGTCTGGGTGGTGACAGCTGGTGCACCCAGTGCAGGGGCTGCAAAATATCTCAAACACTGATCTTAAGTTTTTCACTAGTGATGTTATTCCCAGGAGCAATTTGGGGAGGTTCAAACTCTTGCAGCCAGAGGCTGCATGGCTCCTAAACCGTAATTTCTAATTTTTTAGTTAATTCGTTAGTCGTACAAAGGCAGACTGGTCCCCAGGAAAGAAGTGTGTTTTCTTCTGGTGGGGGAAAGGGCTACTACCAATTTTGTTTCAGAATTTTCAGAGTTCAACTGTAAACTACATTCCTTCTCAAGGTTAGTTCAGCCTCTGTCCAGGAATGAACAAAGACAGCTCAAAAGTTAGAAGAAAATGGAGTTTGTTTCACTGTCATAATTTCCTGAGTTATAATTTTTGCAAAGTTGGTTTCACAAGGAGTCACAGAAGTAAAGATTAGAGATAGAGGACCAGAGAGTATAAACCAAGAAATCTCAGTTATTCAGTTTGACAGGAGTTTGATAGGGAAAACGGGGAGATGTGGAATAGAAGTTTAGCCTGAAAAGGCCTTGAGTACCAAGGTGGTTTTGGAAATAGTGGCATTTTGAGTTGGTGGTTGAATTAAGGCGCATTTGAAGCATGGGATCTTGCTGAAGAAATTGAATCATCAAATGGTTACCATCTCCCCCTTAAAACTAGTTGAGCTATGAATGGATGGAAGGCTTCCACCCTTTTGACCAATTCCGAAAGCTGGGTGACCTCCCTGGAAATGATCACTGGATCTGGCAAAAGTAAGATAAAGGGAATAAACCCACAAAACAAATGCTACCTGTGCTCCAAAGCCTCCATAATGTATCAGCCCCATGTGAGATTCAAACCAGTTTGGAAGTAAATGTAAGAAGGTACTAGAAAACCTAAGATTTGTCATCTTGATGCAGAACAACAAAGTGGTTGTCCAGTTGGCTTTTGTTTCTCTTGTCTCATAGTGCTTAAAACTGATGAACTTCTGGAGAGTTTCTTTAATCAGCTCCGAAAGGCTGTGAACTTGTTTATTCCCATATCAGTGCAGAAGATGGAGTCAGTTAAATTTAGCTTAAACATTAAGTATCATTCAAATACTTTTTTCTCTTAACTATACAAATCCTGCAGAAAATAAGATTTTCATGTCTTAATTGTGATACCAAAAGTGTCTTTTATTCTCAGCATGCTTGAGATAGCAAAGTAATTTTCGAGCTGAATGTGATTGTCTCAGACAGTCATGATTCAAATATTTAATCTAAAGGGAAAATTCCCAGAGTGCCTCTCTCATCATTTCTCAGTTCTATGGAGAATAAAAGCCTCAACTTTATATGATCAGATATTATTTCCATTATTGGTATTGTGCTGTAGGCAAATATCCTTCAAGAGGCAAAGTCTACATCCCTTGTGCTTAGCGAGTTGGGCGTCACAAAGGCCCAATCTGGCCTTTACAATATGAGCTGCTGCTACCTTGTAATCTGTGGAGAATTTAATAACAATAATTTTACTTTATACAGCACAGCCTTTAAGATTTAATAGTAGACTCTTCACACACACAGAGTATATTTTTCTCTTTCAAGGTCTTTTCTTATTCAAAGATCAAATTTCCTATAGGTTTAGTTGCTTTAACAAAGTGCTGTCAGGTTGCACTGTGTAGGGGTGGGTGATGATCTATAGATTGATTACCTGGGGAATTGGATGAAAGCAACTTACTTAGCAACCCCACTGGTATCATTTCAAGTTTTCTCATTATCCATTAAGAAGCAAATGTCATAGGTTAATTGTCTTTTCTAAATTGCTGGCATTTTAACATATCCCAAATAAATAATATTACATCTCAAGCAGTTTTTCTCCAAGTATAAGTCTTCAGACCACCCACGTATAAATCTTCTGGTGAGATTAAAAATGCAGATTTCTGAGGTACCCCCAATCTTACTGAGTCAGAATTTCTGGGGATAGGACCAGAAATTTACATTTTTAAAAAGAGAATACTATGTGATTCTTATGTACACTAAAGGTTGAGACATACTGGTCTCTGTGCTTTCAGGTTTCACTGTTTAATTTTATTCTTACAAATGTTATGTATAATAGTAGTCTCTTCAGACTTGTAGGTAAAGATAATAGAGTAGAGATTGGCTTAAGTATGGGGTTCTCAAATTCCATGCTGAGGCACCCCCTGGATGCTACAGTGATCTCACAGAGCTCTGCAGGATATTTTACATTTTCTAGGAAACTACAGTGATACCTGACATCTGTTGGGCAAGTACGAGTTCAAAGCATTTCACGTTCAAACTATATCTCTACTGCACTTGTTGCCACATATTTTTTTTATGTTGTCATGTTTGTGTAGCCGGGTTTGTAGTAGTTGCTGTGAACAAAAGCTTGCCCCATATGAAAATCAATATAGAACAAGAAAAAAGAATGCTGCTGTCCAATCTGATTCTGACATTTAAGAAGTGTGCAGCAATATTATTATTATTCATTTTTGAGATGGAGTTTCGATCTTGTTGCCTAGGCCAGAGTGCAATGTCACGATCTTGGCTCACTGCAACCTCCGCCTCCCGGGTTCAAGCGATTCTTCTGCCTCAGCTTCCTGAGTAGCTGGGATTACAAGCATGCACCACCATACCCAGCTAATTTTGTATTTTTCATCGAGACAGGGTTTCTCCATGTTGATCAGGCTGTCTCGAACTCCTGACCTCAGGTGATCTGCCTGCCTGAGTTTCCCAAAGTGCTGGGATTACAGGCACGGGCCACATAAGATTTTATTATATTTTTAATATTTGATATATTCACATACAATGTGACATTTTATAAAACCTCAAATCATGCATTTTTTTCACACAGATGTTAAAACATCAGAAGATAAACATCTGTTAAGGTGTTTGAACTACTTAATAAATGGAAATATTAAATGTTTTGGGGGCCTACTGGGACACTAAAGTGCCACATGACCTTACTAAAGTTTGGGAACCTCTGGTATAAGTCATGACTTTGTGGAAATAAATTATGAACCCAAGTCTACATGGCTCTAAATGCTATGTATGTGGAATGATGCTTCTTAGATCATAATCCCATCAAGGAATTCGAGAGTACAGATGTGTGTGAGGACAGGCTTGGGTGTGAAATGCTTTTCAGGACTGCATCATTAACATAGGAGTTCATTGTTCTCATTCCTCTAACTGTCAGATTGGACTGACTATCAAGTAACCCCAGTTCTAGCCCTGACTTTGCCCCCTAGCTCTACAACTTTGGCTAGGTTACTTCTTTGTGTTTTAGGGTTTTAGCTGGACTTGGCTACCTAGCAACAGAGATAAGGAAGAGGGTAGTTATAAATATCTACACAGTCTTTAGCTGCCAGGCACTGTGCTAAATGTTTTGTGTCATTGTTTTTATTCTCAAATATCCTTGCGTTATTTTATTAGGTTCTGTTATTATTTCTATTTAATAGATAAGCAAACTGAGAAATAGGTGATGCTCTCTACCAGTCAAGTAGCAGCTAACACAGGTTATCCAACACTGGAAACTATGCTCTTAATCACTGACTACAAAAGTTATAAATAAATTTATTTAAGTTCCTTTACAGTCTTCAAAATAGCTATAATTTAGGTAACAGAGTGAGGCCCTATCTCAAAAAAAAAAAAAAAAATTCAGTGAAATCTAGTGCCTCATTCATATTTAGATCTCAGATCTCAGGAGATTGGTGTCATATGGAGTGTAGTAAAATGTCCACCTTCACAGTCTACATCCTGGAAGAGATCATCATTTTGAACCAGACCAACTGTTAACCTCTGGAGACACCCTACTTCCTGCCAAATTCCCACAGATCGGTCATCAAGGCAGGAGGTCACAATGGATTGGAATGAAAGTGAGCAACCAGGGCCAGATCTAATCCTTACCTCCTTCAGGCAGAGAGGCCTAGAAGACGAAATCAGAATCAAGGACCAGTGAGTGGCTGCTGTGTATTTCTCATCTGCCTGTAGCTCTCATCCCTGCAGCCTTTCCTTCCATAACAGAATGCAATTTCCAAAGAAAACCAATGAATATAGAAATAGAGCTGCTCTTTTACACAGGAAAATCCTCTGACTTGAGGAAAATAGAAAAGGGGATTAACAGCACTCAGGGTATAAGAAATCAGGGGAAAACGTGAGAAATCAGCAATCTGTTGATATGAACAGTAGAGTGACATTTAAGCTGGCCAAGGAGACCCAGGAGATCATGTTCAAGCATTTCTTTAAGGCAGAGAGATACCATTTCATTCAAGTCTTTGCTATTGCCTGGGAAGCACTTTTACAACTAGAAATAATAATAAATAAAAAGACCTTTGCAAGAAGTGTTGTGTTTACAACCTGTAATGTTGGAATTTGTTTTTTAAATGAAGGTTTTGGAAAACCAGAGGTATCCCATTCAGAATTTATACCATATTTTTTGAGACGGGGATAGGAAAGAGTGGATCAAAAGATATGCTGGGGATACTTGGTAATGAGATGCACATTCTCTTCTTAAGAGATAAAGATAGAAAAGATTGGCTGGAGAGAGAAGCTTGTTAACTTACATGCCTGCCTCTGCCAGCCAACTAACAGTCTGCTTAGAATTTTTCCAGAAGGAATGGCTGGCTGCTTGGCAGCTGTTCTTTTTACACTGTTCCTTGGGACCTCACTAGCTGCACGTGGATCAGATTTGTCTAATTCTGAAGCCAAAATATTTAGAAGTACTAGAGGGATGGGCAGCCTACTCGGGTGGAATTAAGTTTTGTGTGCGTGTTTGTTGTTTTTGTTTGTTTTTGATACAGGGTTTTAGTTTGTTACCCAGGCTGTAGTGCAGTGGCATGATCATGGCTCACTGCAGCCTCAACCTCCTAAGCTAAGGTGATCCTCCTACCTCAGCCTCTCCTGAGTAGTTGGGACTACCAGTGTGCACCACCACGCCTAGCTAATTTTTGTATTTTTGTAGAGATAGGGTTTTACCATGTTGCCCAGGCTTGTCTCAAACTCCTAGGCTCAAGCCATCCACCCACCTCAGACTCTCAAAGTGCTGAGATTACAGGCAATCTGTGTTAATATTCAGCAGCAGATTCTGCTTATCTGGCATTCTTCTTCTCTGGGCCCCAAAATCTTGACCACTGTAGTCATAAAGGTCTCTACCATCTCAAACATTTTAAAGCAACAGTATTTGGGAGTGTTCTTTAACTCATGGCCTTTATGGTGACAACAGAAGCATTGATTGAGAATGACTGATTGAGAATGAATCTGACCACTGCTATACGCAGAACTTGCTATAGATTAACTCCTTTAAGTGCCAAAGCAGACTTCAGAGGCTTCAAGCCACAAAGTAATTTTCACAAGTTTAAATTTTCTGTCTAGAGTTGTTCCATATTCTTCAATAATGAGATGTATTGGCGCTTCCCAACTTCTTTTTCTGATACAAGATGCAAGAAAAAAAAAATGTTTTAGCAAGCTGGGGTGTATTTTACAAGCAAATAGCAGAGGCTAGAGGACTGATAGAATCAGTATCATGACATATAATCTAAGTGACGCAAATGCCCAAGATCCTAAGATCTTTCTATGAGGGAACTAATTCTATCCCTTATCTCAGAAGGTTCTTTGCATTGGTTCAGCCTGTTTTCTCCACTGTGATCCCATATATAGGATCTTACTTTCATCTTATGTCACCTACTCTGGGATGATCAGTTCTTGAATCATAGCCATTATTATACATCATTTTCATCTGGAATGCTCTTACTGCTTATACTTTTGCAGAAAGTGTTATTTTTGCTGTTGAGTCTCTGAAAGATTTTGCTTCCCTTTAACATACTCCGCAAATACTAGTTGTCTGCTTTACCAGTTCACAGGGATGCCTTGAATGATGCTACAATACCTCTCTCCTTTCTCTTGCTATCCTCTCCCTTGCTTTCTCATTCTGGATCTACCAAGACTGAGTATTCTCCAGGGCAAAGGCAAGAGTTTTAAATTGTGTTATTGTTTGCAGGAAATGTCACTTTCTTCTCATCCAAGCTGGAAATGGTTCTCCTGTAGTGCAGCACCATAACACTTTCTGTATCACATAGTTAGCATTTCTTTAGGACAGGGTTTGGCAAACTTATTTATTTCATAATGGATCAGACAGTACATATTTTAGGTTCTGCAGGTCATATGGTTTCTGTTGCAACTGTGCCACTCTGTCATTGCAACATGAAAGCAGCCATGGGCAGTATAAAAATGAATGACCATGGTTGTGTTCCAAAAGAACTTTATTTACAGTAACAGATATTAGACTGCATTTGGCCCATAGGGCCACTCTGATTCCAACTCAGAAATCACTAGCTTTGCCTTTACTTTTATAAAAAGTAGAGGCAAGAGGTTACTTTTTAATCACATCATATATTCTAGCAACAGTCAACTATGACATGCCTTTTGAAAGGGTACATTTTGGGGTCTTTATTTTTATCCTTTTCTGCAACTTGTTCATGATAACGTCTCCGAGCCACTTTTCTCCTATTGGGTCTTTTCTCCTATTGGATTCTTTATCTCTCTCCATTTGAAATTCTTGGCTGCAAGGGTTTCAGGTGGGGAATAGTGTGGCGTTATTGAAAGGCAACCAAAATCAGGAGACTTAGTGCTAGTCCTGATGCTGCCATTTACT
Source organism: Piliocolobus tephrosceles (assembly GCF_002776525.5). Lineage (NCBI taxonomy): Eukaryota > Metazoa > Chordata > Mammalia > Primates > Cercopithecidae > Piliocolobus > Piliocolobus tephrosceles. The sequence goes on along the minus strand of NC_045435.1, from coordinate 68,004,993 downwards.
AATTCCCTGATGTTGATTCCTCCGAGCCTTTTCACACCTTATCTGTAAAGGGGACACTCCTCAGGGGGTTATTGGAAAGGTAAAAGTGCTACCAGCAGGAGCTTTTGACTTAGACCCCTACCTCTTGCTAGCTGTGTTATCTAGAGCAAGTTACTTAACTGCTGTATACCTCAGTGACATTGCATGTAAGATGAAATGAGACCTTGTAAAAATTAAATGACATAATGTATGTAAAGTGCTCACTGCAGAGCTTTGCACACAGTAAGTCTATACTAACTAGTATTTGTATTTTTTATGTGTCATTATACTTATTTATCACTATACTTATGGACTGCTTCATAAATTCCAAGCCAGAGTACACATTCAGATACAATGCCTAAATTAACTTTATCTTCTTCTGTAAAATATATTTGGCCACTTAAATAACAGAGCTTATTTCATCTTACTCATGTGCTTTCTTGAACTAGAAATTTAGATAATAGACAACCATTGCAAGCTACCTGAGACCTATTTTTCTAATTTTGTTCCTGTAGATACATTTGAGAGGCTAGAGAAGGGAACATTTAGGCTGTAAGATCCAATTCAGGCATCCTGTTTCTCTCTGAGCTATTAATTAAATTTGACTCCTGAAAAACCAATAAATCACAAAGGGCTTCCAACTTACTCTGGTTCTGTAATATTTCAATCAAAGTTTCTCTATGATCCTTGTTTTCTTCCCACTCTCCTCCACCCCAGGAACATCTGAAAGCAATTTTAAAAACTCAATATGCAATGTAAGAATGAATTACTGCAATCCCTAAATAGTTAAATAGATCACATTACTTCATGAAGAGTAACATGGTTGAAAAACTGCAGTAGGAAGATCAAGGATTCATATTGAAGAGGGGGTTAGGGCAAAAGCAAAAGGAATGGTTTTTAATAATTTTAAAACCTGGTTGATACAAGGTCTAGAAGCTTTTTGCTTCTAAAACAAACTGGATTTCTTATGCTAAAACCTCATTACAAAGCTGATGCCAATCTGCTGCTTGTTTCCTTATAGGAGACTGAATTATTTTCCCCCTTTCTGGAAATTTCTCCTGAATCATTCCCTATGGATTCAGAAAATTCTGCCATTTTCTAAGGGTTTCATAAAATGTGAGATCAATTCTCCCACAGGCTCTGTTATCTTGACTATCTCTTTTTTCAGGTTTGGGGGGATTTGGGCTTGGAGTGTTTAAATCAGCATTTACCATCTTCAAATTCAAAGTCATCTGTGCCTACTTTTTTCTTTGTTTCCACAAGCAAAATGCTTTCTAATTGCTAAAAATTTGTACCAGAAATCACAGCACATAAGTCCCATTTTTCTGGACATGATATTCTCTTATGAAAAGGTGTTACAGAAATAAAAATCCCTTAGAGATTACAGCAAAGGCTAATAAAGGCCGATAAAGTCCTACCGCACCCATATAGACAAGGGGAAGAGTTAACAGTAACAGATGTTTAGTTCTTCAGCGTGTGTGTTTTATTTGCACATGAAGTGTTTTTTAATTTTCAACTGGCATTTTAAAATTTCATAGGAAAAAAAGTCTAGATAAGTAAGCAGCAAATTGTATCTGTAAAGAGCCATATAGTAAATATTTTAGGCTTTGAGGGTTACAGGTCTCTACCACAAACACTTAACTGCCATCCTGGGGAGAAAGCAATCATAAGCAATTTGCAAATGAAAGGGGGTGTGGCTGCGTATCAATAAAACTTTACTTGTAAAAGCGGGTAGGGGATTGGGTTTGGCCATTAGGTCTTAGATTATGAACATCTGATCTAGATCATCACCTTCTCTAGTGGGGATGGGGAAGGGAGCCCAGAAGATCAGCATCTCTGGGTCCATATTCACCGTAATAGCCTTGAGTCAATTAACAACTGTTCCTTTTCCACACATAAGAACTGTATGGTTTGCCAGTCCCCACTACTCCCTATGAACTCCCAACCCAGTTTACTTGAGTCATTAGCGGTATTTATCTGGCCTCTGTACAATTGAGACTCTATAACCCTGAATTTAAGGGTGGAAAACTGAACAATACATATGTATAGTTATAGGTGTAAGTAGCAAATATTATCTTAAAAACTCTGGTGGGCCAAAGTGTGGATGACAAGACTGCAATAGGAAAGAAATTGGTACATACTCAGTGCCTCAATTGGCTTTGTTTGATGAAGCACTGCTTTAAGAGGCTGTGGATATAATCCCTGCTCTAGAAGACCTGAGAGTTTAATGTTCTGCACAAATTCAAAAAAACAAAATGTTGAGTATGTGTTATATACAATGAGAGACAAATGCTTTTCTTATTTAATTATGTTATGCCAGTATCTTATACACGCTGTTCTTATTTAAATATCTTATACCAAGTAACAGAACAGAGCTTCTCAAAGGCTGGTCCTTGATCTATTTGCAGTAGAATTATGATGGATGGGAGGGATACATGCTTATAATTAGAATAGAACTACAGATACCTAGGCCTACCAGAGATTTCCTGAATTAGCCATCTAGGATCTGTATTTTTTAAAAGTCCCAAGGTATTTCTTATACACGATAAAATTACAGAACGGCTCCTATAAAACAAGGACAGGTATTGTACTTCCTGTTTGTTTATTGGATGTAATTTAAATTCCTTTTTAACAGAAAAGCAGCAGGATACATCTTCAGGACAGAGCCAATTACATGTACTAACATTTATTCCAGACACAATTAAGCATTGATGAAGAGGTTGTTTATCTGTGTCAGAAAGAGCTCCATGCTGGGTCTCCTAATAAGTAGTCGTGTGACCGTGGACCAGCCACTTAACTGCTCTGGTGTCCATATCCTAATTTGAGGGCAGAAATGAGGGCATTGCTAAAAGACCAAGACCCTTGTAGCTGGGAACTGACTTTGAAATTCTATTTAAGAAATCCTATGCTGAAACTTATGGTACTGTCATACTTTATTAGTGAGATGGAAGGAAAGTATTCCCCCCTAATAGGTGGCTTACCTGTATTCCAGTAGAGTGGGGCTTCCAACCTTTAGATGCTCATTGGCATCATACGGGGAGCTTTTTAAATTCCTGATGTTCAGGCCATGCTCCAGATCAACTAATTCCAAATTTCTGGTGCTAGCACCCAGGCATCAACATCATTAAAATTCCTTGGGTGTTTCTAATGTGCTACCCAGGTAAGAACAGTGGCACTAGAGAAATGGTAGCCAAAGTTACTTAATTAAAAGAGTAACCTGGATTGTTGAAAGTGCAAAGTTTCAGTTCCTGTCCTAAACAATCCAGTTCATTGAGCCTAGGATGGGTTCCGGAAATCTGTGTTTTTGATAAGCAACCAAGATGATTGTTGGGATCAGATAAATTGTGGTAAACACCACACCAGAGAATTTTTTAGTGTATTAAGCAGATTCAGTGTAGTTTAGGGGTTTTCCTTCAACCCCCCTAAGTTTGTAGTTAAAATGGACACCTGTTACAAAAGATAGATTAACAAGAGATAAATAAAAATTTATTAACATGTATATTTTATATATACATGGGGGACACTCAGATGGAGTAGCTCTCTAAGAATGACTTTGAAGTCCAGCTTATATAGCATCTTTCAAATGGAACTATACGTTTTTAGAGAGGTAACAAGACAAAGGCAAAGCACTTTGAGTCTCTAGGGGTGGCGATTTAAGGGGGAAGACAAATAACTGGAAGAGAAAGGCTAGTTATAGTAGAAAAGCTTGTTAATGTGGATTCCTCTGGTATCATCTTCAGGTTGATGAGGGTGTAAAGCTGTCTTCAGTGGTCAACCTTTGTTCTCCCCAGCAGAGAGACAGAAGTTTACCTTTGTGTTTGCAAAGCTCTGTCTTGTTTTTAGGCAACTAGAGTGAGATCAGAGAACTATCCTACGTCTGCTTCACCTTAATCGCCTTCAGCTCAACAGTCCTATTTTGGATTCCTATTTGGGGGCAGCATGTTCTATTCTTCCACACTGGAAAGCAGGACTATTAAGAGCATTAAGGAATAGAGATGTATAATAGAAATAAGAATAGACAATTATGGGAGAAGCCAGGAAAGTGAGGGTCTGAAGGAGGTGGGAGATCTGAGAAAAATCACTAACCACCCTCCTGAGCACTTATAGGTAAACAAGTAGGAGCTTGCATAGGAATATGATATCAGGGAGGAAATACAGTTTCTCCTCAAGTAATAAATTTGTAGGTGGGACAGATCCCTGTAATAAAAGACAGATTAACAAGAGAAAACAAGCAGGTTTATTAATGCATGCAGTACACATCATGCAGGGAAACCTCAGTGAAAGGTAATTGAAGGCAATGCTTTAGAACTCTAGCTCCTATAGCATCTTCAACAAAATAACAATAAATTGTAGAGAAGTGACAAGGCAAAGAAAGTAGTTTTAGGCTTCCAGAGGTGAAAAACTATGGGATGGTAAATATATAGAAGTAAACTAATGGAGTAAGATTTGTTTGTAGATTCCTCTGGTGCCATATCTGAGCTGGTAAGAGTTTTCTCCAATAAAGGAGAATTTATATTCCATCTGTCTGTAGAAAAGAAGGGAGGACAGAAAGCATTATTCCTTTGTTTGCTGCTGCCTAACTCTCTTTAGCTCAACAATATTTATGTCAAAGAGACCTATTTGGCATGACGTACTCTGGTTTCTGTCAGTAGGAAGGCAGATGCCACAGTCACAGTGGGATGGCAGAAGAAAACTGACAGAAGTGCATGGAAGGCTGTTGTACCACTGTCAGTGATAGGCCTGGGGACACTGGTGATTAGAGGGTCAGAAGTTGGGAAGAAGACCTGGAAGCAAAGCAAGGGAAAGTGAGGATGACCTAGAGCCCACATCTGTCAGTTACCCCCTCTACCTATGATGACCTTCACAGGGTATAGTGCTGCTTTCGGAGACTTCCGTTCTGAGCAAATCTAAAACAGAATTAAAAAGCGAAGAAGCCAAATTGACCCAGTATTAAACCACCATGCCAGGAAAATGACTTTTTTGTTCCCCTAAAATTGTACCTTTTAACAAATGAGATGACTCCCTTATCTGTCCTTAAATTGTGCTCACTGGAGAAAAAAGCACACTTCACAGATTTATTGCTCCCTACTGGGCTGGAATTAAGTCATTTTATCCCCAACTCTGATTTTTCATTCAGTTGTCTCCCATCAGCTTTGTGCAATTCATCCAAGCACCAAGCACTAGTAGTCTACAAACAAGGAGTCTGTAGCTTTTGTTTCTTTGGTTGTCTCTGTTCCTAGAAGTCACATTGTGAAGATAGACTTGATTGTGTCTTTCTTCCTTAAGTAAAGCCTGATATAGCCCGTAAGTCATTTATAGGTGATTCTTACCTTATCGGTTATGCTCAGCTGCACAAGGACATCATGTGATTATTGTGGTATGAGCACTGTAGTAGTAATTTTTATTTGGTGGGTTTGAAAAGTTTTTGATGCTTTAACGGACCAGGTATTTCTGATCTAGGTTTGTGGATAAGTACACTGTTTTGTATTCATAGCCACTATTTGCTGTATAATCTGGCCGTTCGTGCAACAATGGCTACAGGGAAGTAGGGAACAATAGAAGGAAAACTCTAAATATTCAGAAAAAGGCGGGAAAGAGAAAAATTGAGCCTGAGGCAGAGAGTAGAGGAGGGAGGTCAGTAGGGAAGGAAGAGGAAGCATTCTTGTCAAAGGTCACACAGCATTTCAGTCTCCTAACATTTTAACACTTGTGATGAACTCCGCAAGCAAAATCCACTAGGCTTGCTTTATTCCACATATGGACTGAAAAAGAGTAAGCTCTATTATAATTCCAGAATTAATCAACCCTGGCCTGAGCAGTACAAAATGCAGTTTTCAGACAAAAATGCTGCAACTAATTCATACAACTTTAAGCAAAGTGTTTTTGATCTCTGGGCTTCAGCTTTCTCACCATTAAATGTGGTGCTTGGACTGGATTAGAGATTACGTATTAGCAGCCAGTGGACTATATGTATATACACTAACTGACACTCAAGTTTTGGCTATAGGGGTTTTCATTTGTCTGTTAAAAACAAACAAACAAACAAAAAAACTAGACTCCACATTTTATTTGAATTTCATTTATTTTTCTAAAGTTTTTTTTTTTTTCTTCTATCCCAAGATTTAATCTAGGATACCACCGTGCTTTTAGTACAGGGTGATTTCTTTTAATGAAGTTGTCAATATTCAAAAAGTGAAATATTTCACATAACAGATATGGATTTCACACTTCCTCTGAAAGCTCAGGTGACCTGATGTGGATTTCACACTTCCCTTGACAGCTCAGAGAACAAAAGCCCTGTGTTTCCATCTAGCAGTGATAAGCTGAAGTTGAGATGCTACTGCTTTTTTAGGTAGGATATGTCCCTCCATTTTCCCCAATCTCCCCTCCTCTCTATTGCCTCCCAGACAATGAGACCAAGTGACAGCTGCCATTACCGTCACTTGTTACCTCCTCTTGCTATACAGTGAAGAGAATATGAAACATCTAGAAAAAGAAATTGAGCAAGAACAAATTTGAGGAAATTAAAATACACATAAATAGCTGCTTTAGTTCATTCATGCTACTGTAACAAAACACTTTAGATTAGGTAATTAATAACAAATGAATTTATTTCTCACAGTACTGGAGGCTAGAAAGTCCAAGATCAAGGCACCGAGATTTAGTCTCTGGTGAGGACTGCTCTCTGCTTCTAAGATGATGCCTTGTGGCTGTGTCCTCCAGAGGGGGTGAATGCTGCACCTTCACATGATGAAAGGGATGGAAGGGACAAATTTGTCCCCTCAAGCCCTTTTATAAGCCAAACATCCGTTCATGAAGCCAGAGCCTTTATGACTAATTGCCTCATGAAGGCCTTACCTCTCAATACCGTTGTAGGGGAATTAAGTTTCAACGTGAGCTTTGGAGGGGACATAAACATTCAAATCATTACAAGCAATCCTCTTCACTCATTTATATGGTCGTTCAGATCCCTGTGGAAATGTTGGTATGAAATCCCTGGACAAGAGCACCTTTTCCATTTTTTTTCATTGTGGGCCTATGGGAAGTGGTGTTTGGTAGCCAGACCAGAGTTCTGCAAAAAACTGTGAGGGTCTTGCAGAGGGGGTCTATTATGCTCTCTTCTTCAACCCTCTCTTACTGAGGGTAAGAGTTTTGAGCCCCAGACCCTCAGTCAACATAGTCCTACTTTTGGGCTCTTTTAGTTCCTCTAACTCTGGACTTGGGGAGTCAGGTTGCAGCACAATTAAGAATATGAACTTTGAATTCAAACTACCCCATTTCAAATGGTAGTTTCACCACTTCTGAGGCATATGATTTTTGTTCAGTCACTTAACCTCCGTTTATCTCAGTTCCCTTTTCATAAAATTGGGCTAATAAATAGAACCAAGCCAGTAGGGTTGTTATGATAGCTAAGTGTCCTAATATGTGTAAAGGTCTGAGAGCAATACCTGGCATGTAGTGAGTGCTTAGTGCAATCGTAATGATTATTATTTCCACCATTATAGCATCACCCCAGTGTTTTCTCTCTTTTTTTTTGGTATTTTTTATATTTTCTTTTCTTTTCTTTTTTTTTTTTTTATTATACTTTAAGTTCTAGGGTACATGTGCATAATGTGCAGGTTTGTTACATATGTATATCTGTGCCATGTTGGTGTGCTGCACCCATCAACTCGTCAGCACCCACAATTCATCATTTATATCAGGTATAACTCCCCAATGCAATCCCTCCCCCCCTCCCCCCTCCCCATGATAGGCCCCAGTGTGTGATGTTCCCCTTCCCGAGTCCAAGTGATCTCATTGTTCAGTTCCCACCTATGAGTGAGAACATGCGGTGTTTGGTTTTCTCTTCTTGTGATAGTTTGCTAAGAATGATAGTTTCCAGCTGCATCCATGTCCCTAACAAAGGACGCAAACTCATCCTTTTTTATGGCTGCATAGTATTCCATGGTGTATATGTGCCACATTTTCTTAATCCAGTCTGTCACTGATGGACATTTGGGTTGATTCCAAGTCTTTGCTATTGTGAATAGTGCCGCAATAAACATACGTGTGCATGTGTCTTTGTAGTAGAATAATTTATAATCCTTTGGGTATATACCCAGTAGTGGGATGGCTGGGTATTATGGTACATCTAGTTCTAGATCCTTGAGGAATTGCCATACTCTTTTCCATAATGGTTGAACTAGTTTACAATCCCACCAACAGTGTAAAAGTGTTCCTATTTCTCCACATCCTCTCCAACACCTGTTGTTTCCTGATTTTTTAATGATTGCCATTCTAACTGGTGTGAGATGGTATCTCATTGTGGTTTTGATTTGCATTTCTCTGATGGCGAGTGATGATGAGCATTTTTTCATGTGTCTGTTGGCTGTATGAATGTCTTCTTTTGAGAAATGTCTGTTCATATCCTTTCCCCACTTTTGGATGGGGTTGTTTGTTTTTTTCTTGTATATTTGTTTGAGTTCTTTGTTGATTCTGGAAATTAGCCCTTTGTCAGATGAGTAGATTGCAAAAATTTTCTCCCATTCTGTAGGTTTCCTGTTCACTCTGATGGTAGTTTCTTTTGCTGTGCAGAAGCTCTTTAGTTTAATGAGATCCCATTTGTCAATTTTGGCTTTTGCTGCCGTTGCTTTTGGTGTTTTAGACATGAAGTCCTTGCCCATGCTTATGTCCTGAATGATACTACCTAGATTTTCTTCTAGGGTTTTTATGGTAATAGATCTAACATTTAAGTCTCTAATCCATCTTGATTAATCTTCGTATAAGGAGCAAGGAAAGGATCCAGTTTCAGCTTTCTACTTATGGCTAGCCAATTTTCCCAGCACCATTTATTAAATAGGGAATCCTTTCCCCATTTCTTGTTTCTCTCAGGTTTGTCAAAGATCAGATGGCTGTAGATGTGTGGTATTATTTCTGAGGACTCTGTTCTGTTCCATTGGTCTATATCTCTGTTTTGGTACCAGTACCATGCTGTTTTGGTTACTGTAGCCTTGTAGTATAGTTTGAAGTCAGGTAGCGTGACGCCTCCAGCTTTGTCCTTTTGACTTAGGACTGTCTTGGCAATGCGGGCTCTTTTTTGGTTCCATATGAACTTTAAAGCAGTTTTTTCCAATTCTGTGAAGAAACTCATTGGTAGCTTGATGGGGATGGCATTGAATCTATAAATAACCTTGGGCAGTATGGCCATTTTCATGATATTGATTCTTCCTATCCATGAGCATGGTATGTTCTTCCATTTGTTTGTGTCCTCTTTTATTTCAGTGAGCAGTGGTTTGTAGTTCTCCTTGAATAGGTCCTTTACATCCCTTGTAAGTTGGATTCCTAGGTATTTTATTCTCTTTGAAGCAATTGTGAATGGAAGTTCATTCCTGATTTGGCTCTCTGCTTGTCTGTTACTGGTGTATAAGAATGCTTGTGATTTTTGCACATTAATTTTGTATCCTGAGACTTTGCTGAAGTTGCTTATCAGCTTAAGAAGGTTTTGGGCTGAGACGATGGGGTTTTCTAAATATACAATCATGTCATCTGCAAACAGGGACAATTTGACTTCTTCTTTTCCTAACTGAATACCCTTGATTTCTTTCTCTTGCCTGATTGCCCTAGCCAGAACTTCCAACACTATGTTGAATAGGAGTGGTGAGAGAGGGCATCCCTGTCTTGTGCCAGTTTTCAAAGGGAATTTTTCCAGTTTTTGCCCATTCAGTATGATATTAGCTGTGGGTTTGTCATAAATAGCTCTTATTATTTTGACGTATGTTCCATCAATACCGAATTTATTGAGCGTTTTTAGCATGAAGGGCTGTTGAATTTTGTCAAAAGCCTTTTCTGCATCTATTGAGATAATCATGTGGTTCTTGTCTTTGGTTCTGTTTATATGCTGGATTACGTTTATTGATTTGCGAATGTTGAACCAGCCTTGCATCCCAGGGATGAAGCCCACTTGATCATGGTAGACAAGCTTTTTGATGTGCTGCTGAATCCGGTTTGCCAGTATTTTATTGAGGATTTTTGCATCGATGTTCATCAGGGATATTGGTCTAAAATTCTCTTTTTTTGTTGTGTCTCTGCCAGGCTTTGGTATCAGGATGATGTTGGCCTCATAAAATGAGTTAGGGAGGATTCCCTCTTTTTCTATTGATTGGAATAGTTTCAGAAGGAATGGTACCAGCTCCTCCTTGTACCTCTGGTAGAATTCAGCTGTGAATCCATCTGGTCCTGGGCTTTTTTTTGATGGGTAGGCTATTAATTGTTGCCTCAATTTCAGAGCCTGCTATTGGTCTATTCAGGAATTCAACTTCTTCCTGGTTTAGTCTTGGAAGAGTGTTAAGTGTCCAGGAAATTATCCATTTCTTCTAGATTTTCTAGTTGATTTGCATAGAGGTGTTTATAGTATTCTCTGATGGTAGTTTGTATTTCTGTGGGGTCGGTGGTGATATCCCCTTTATCATTTTTTATTGCATCTATTTGATTCCTCTCTCTTTTCTTCTTTATTATTCTTGCTAGTGGTCTGTCAATTTTGTTGATCTTTTCAAAAAACAAACTCCTGGATTCATTAATTTTTTGGAGGGTTTTTTGTGTCTCTATCTCCTTCAGTTCTGCTCTGATCTTAGTTATTTCTTGCCTTCTGCTAGCTTTTGAATGTGTTTGCTCTTGCCTCTCTAGTTCTTTTAATTGTGATGTTAGAGTGTCAATTTTAGATCTTTCCTGCTTTCTCTTGTGGGCATTTAGTGCTATAAATTTCCCTCTACACACTGCTTTAAATGTGTCCCAGAGATTCTGATATGTTGTATCTTTGTTCTGATTGGTTTCAAAGAACATCTTTATTTCTGCTTTCATTTCGTTATGTACCCAGTAGTCATTCAGGAGCAGGTTGTTCAGTTTCCATGTAGTTGAGTGGTTTTGATTGAGTTTCTTAGTCCTGAGTTCTAGTTTGATTGCACTGTGGTCTGAGAGTCAGTTTGATATAATTTCTGTTCTTTTACATTTGCTGAGGAGTGCTTTACTTCCAATTATGTGGTCAATTTTGGAATAAGTGCGATGTGGTGCTGAGAAGAATGTATATTCTGTTGACTTGGGGTGGAGAGTTCTATAGATGTCTATTAGGTCCGCTTGGTGCAGAGATGAGTTCAATTCCTGGATATCCTTGTTAACTTTCTGTCTCGTTGATCTGTCTAATGTTGACAGTGAAGTGTTGAAGTCTCCCATTATTATTGTATGGGAGTCTAAGTCTCTTTGTAAGTCTCTAAGGACTTGCTTTATGAATCTGGGTGCTCCTGTATTGGGTGCATATATATTTAGGATAGTTAGCTCTTCCTGTTGAATTGATCCCTTTATCATTATGTAATGGCCTTCTTTGTCTCTTTTGATCTTTGATGGTTTAAAGTCTGTTTTATCAGAGACTAGGATTGCAACCCCTGCTTTTTTTTTTTGTTCTCCATTTGCTTGGCAGATCTTCCTCCATCCCTTTATTTTGAGCCTATGTATGTCTCTGCATGTGAGATGGGTCTCCTGAAGACAGCAGACTGATGGGTCTTGACTCTTTATCCAGTTTGCCAGTCTGTGTCTTTTAATTGGAGCATTTAGTCCATTTACATTTAAGGTTAATATTGTTATGTGTGAACTTGATCCTGCCATAGTGATATTAACTGGTTATTTTGCTCATTAGTTGATGCAGTTTCTTCCTAGCCTCGATGGTCTTTACATTTTGGCATGTTTTTGCAATGGCTGGTACCGGTTGTTCCTTTCCATGTTTAGGGCTTCCTTCAGGGTCTCTTGTAAGGCAGGCTTGGTGGTGACAAAATCTCTAAGCATTTGCTTATCTGTAAAGAATTTTATTTCTCCTTCACTGATGAAACTTAGTTTGGCTGGATATGAAATTCTGGGTTTAAAATTCTTTTCTTTAAGAACGTTGAATATTGGCCCCCACTCTCTTCTGGCTTGTAGAGTTTCTGCCGAGAGATCTGCTGTCAGTCTGATGGGCTTCCCTTTGTGGGTAACCCGACCTTTCTCTCTGGCTGCCCTTAAGATTTTTTCCTTCATTTCAACTTTGGTGAATCTGGCAATTATGTGTCTTGGAGTTGCTCTTCTGGAGGAGTATCTTTGGGGCGTTCTCTGTATTTCCTGAATTTGAATGTTGGCCTGCCCTGCTAGGTTGGGAAAGTTCTCCTGGATGATATCCTGTAGAGTGTTTTCCAATTTGGTTCCATTTTCCCCCTCACTTTCAGGCACCCCAATCAGACGTAGATTTGGTCTTTTGACATAATCCCATACTTCTTGCAGGCTTTGTTCATTTCTTTTTCTTCTTTTTTCTTTTGGTTTCTCTTCTCGCTTCATTTCATTCATTTGATCCTCCATCGCTGATACTCTTTCTTCCAGTTGATCGAGTCGGTTGCTGAAGCTTGTGCATTTGTCACGTATTTCTCGTGTCATGGTTTTCATCTCTGTCATTTCATTTATGACCTTCTCTGCATTAATTAGTCTAGCTGTCAATTCTTCCACTCTTTTGTCAAGATTTTTAGTTTCTTTGCGCTGGGTACATAATTCCTCCTTTAGCTCGAGAGGTTTGATGTACTGAAGCCTTCTTCTCTCATCTCATCAAAGTCATTCTCTGACCAGCTTTGATCCGTTGCTGGCGATGGGCTGTGCTCCTTTGCAGGGGGAGATGCGCTCTTATTTTTTGAATTTCCAGCTTTTCTGCCCTGCTTTTTCCCCATCTTTGTGGTTTTATCTGTCTCTGGTCTTTGATGATGGTGACGTACTGATGGGGTTTTGGTATAGGTGTCCTTCCTGTTTGATAGTTTTCCTTCTGACAGTCAGGACCCTCAGCTATAGGTCTGTTGGAGATTGCTTGAGGTCCACTCCAGACCCTGTTTGTCTGGGTATCAGCAGCAGAGGTTGCAGAAGATAGAATATTGCTGAACAGAGAGTGCACCTGTCTGATTCTTGCTTTGGAAGCTTCCTCTCAGGGGTGTACTCCACCCTGTGAGGTGTGGGGTGTCAGACTGCCCCTAGTGGGGGATGTCTCCCAGTTAGGCTACTCAGGGGTCAGGGACCCACTTGAGCAGGCAGCCTGCCCCTTCTCAGATCTCAACCTCCGTGTTGGGAGATCCACTGCTCTCTTCAAAACTGTCAGACAGAGTCGTTCGCGTCTGCACTCTGCTGCTTCCCCTGTTATTTTTTAGTTGTGCCCTGTCCCCAGAGGCAGAGTCTACAGAGACAGGCAGGTTTCCTTGAGCTGCTGTGAGCTCCACCCAGTTCGAGCTTCCCAGCAGCTTTGTTTACCTACTTAAGCCTCAGCGATGGCGGGCGCCCCTCCCCCAGCCTCGCTGCTGCCTTGCGGTTAGATTGCTGCAGACTGCTGTGTTAGCAAGGAGGGATGCTCCGTGGGTGTGGGACCCTCCCGGCCAGGTGTGGGGTATATTCTCCTGGTGTGCCGGTGTGCTTACCGCGCAGTATTGGGGTGGGAGTTACCCGATTTTCCAGGTGTTGTGTGTCTCAGTTCCCCTGGCTAGGAAAAGGGACTCCCTTCCCCCTTGCACTTCCCAGGTGAGGCGATGCCTCGCCCTGCTTCAGCTCTCGCTGCTCAGGCTGCAGCAGCTGACCAGCACCGATTGTCCGGCACTCCCGAGTGAGATGACCCCAGTACCTCAGTTGAAAATTCAGAAATCACCGGTCTTCTGTGCTGCTTGCGCTGGGAGATGGAGACTGGAGCTGTTCCTATTCGGCCATCTTGCTCCGCCCCCACTCCAGTGTTTTCAATCCCCATAGTAGCCTTATAAAAATTCCCCAATCCCAGACTGTTTCATAATTGGGAACATGGTAAAGAGCACTAGGGGATACAATTTTGTGAAACTGATTGAGCATACTTTATGTAGCTCCAGGGAAAAATACACCCAGGCCAAGTAAGTAAAAGTTAGAGGGAAACAGATGTTAGTTCAACATAAAGAAGGCTTTTCTTACGTTCAAAGCTAGAAAGCAATGAAGTGACTACTTGTAAGGTGATAAGCAACCTGTCACTCATGGTGTTCAGGCAAAGACTGAATGATTGTAGCTAGGCAAGTTGTAGAGCAAACTGGTAGTCACAAGCTACATGTGACTATTTAAATTTGTTATTTAAAATTAAATAATTAAGTTCAAATCCTGGCTAAAGGAAATATATATTTTAAAAATTAAAATGAAATGAAATTAGAAATTCAGCTCCTCAATTACAGTAGCTATACTTCAAGTGCTAATAGCAATAGCCACAAGTGGCTAGCGGCTCCTTTATTAGACAACACAAATGTAGAACATTTCCATCATCATAGAAAGTTCTGTTGAACACCATTACAGAGGGATGTCCTGCACTAGATTTCTGAATCCAGTACTTGGGTTGGAATAAAAAACAAATTGATATACTGGGTGATAGAGCACTTACCTGCAGACTCCATGATTTCAGGCTTATGCATGGCCCCAGGAAAAGCGCTGTTCCTGAGCCTCAGTTTCCTCATATATATTATATGATTAATACTTGTCCCTAAGGGTGGTTGTGCGTATAAAGCGATACAACTCAAGCTCAGCATGTAGCACAAGGCAGTGTGCATGGATGCTTGGGTTCTTTCTTTCTGTGAAAGGAAAGGAAACATGTGGAGGCAACAATCTCAGGTACAGTAAACCAGTCATTTTGTGCAGCCTCCCAAAGAGCAAGATCTTTTCAAAATCAATGGCTACCATAGCTACCATCAGTGAGTACTTAAGCATGTACTGGGCTCTAAGCTAAACTTACATGCAGTATCTCATTTAATTCCTGCCACCATCCTGTGAGGTGGCTTTTCACACCAAGGGTACTAAAACTTAGAGAGATTATATGATTTCCCAAGATTATAAAAGGCTGCATACAGAATTCAAATGCAGCTTCTTTTGACTCACAATGATTGCTACTTATAAAAATTGAAATATATGGAATATTTCATATTCATACACACACACACACACATACATATATTGTGCTAAACACATTAAGGCATCATCTCATTTAATCCTTATAGCTACTATGTAGGTGAAGAATTTTTGAAAATTTAAATGCTTTGCTTAACAATTCCTACCCAGGAATTAGCACAGCTAGTATCTGGATGCAAGTCTCTCTAGTACCAGGTGTTTTACAGCTGTGTTCCCAGGCTAGCATCCTTGTTTAGAAAACAGGTGAACAAAACCTTTAAGGGTTGATGTCACTATGGCCTTTGTCATGCAGGGATAAAGATGCCATGTATGTGTTTTCTCTTGCCAATCATACTGTTAACTCTTTGAGACAATAGTTGTATCTCCAACATTTATTTCTTCTGTGTCTCCTAGAGCTGCACAGACTGCATAGGATTCAATGACTATTTGCTTAATTAGAATAGAGGTAAATCCTCTCAAAACACAGATTGACAAGACATGTTTCTTATTTAGCAACTTACTTGAGTGAAACCTTGTCCATCTTCATGAAGAAAAACAAGTGTTCATTATGTATATATTTGTTATCACTTTAATCATTGATAGATGCCCACAGTTAAGGTGGAAGGGTCTGTTCGTTCTCAGAAAAAATAACTAGGATTAATAGCAAGGCAAAAAGCACTTGATGTCAAATCTCTCAGAAAACCAAATAATTCGTTTCATTTAATTTGTTGGTTTTGGCTGCTGTTTAATTCCTTAAGAAGCTAGGGTCATAGTTGTGTACTTTCAGGCCATTTCCACCCCTTCTATTGTGAAGATGGAGCTCCCCACACTAGTCAGTGTAGTGTTTCTCTGCTTAGCCAGCCAAGGAGAAAACTCCAATTAGCTGACAATTGGTTGAAGTGTTGCTGAGACTAGACACAGAGGGAGGAAATGGCTCTTGCTAACTGTATTCTTTCCAAGCATTCTGATTCTTGTTATATTGTGCAAAAGGCAGCCTGAGGGTGGACTGACAGGGCATTTTTATATCCTTTTTAGAGATGTAAGTGTTCCTGAACTTGGAGATTCCCAATTACACCTGTTCAAGTTCCCAAGGAATTATGAAGAAAATGGTCTGTTTTAGTTTAGATTTGGGATCTTGGAAATTGGAGAGAGAATTTTTCTTTAAAAGGTGATAGAATAATATCAGATTATATAAACCTTCAGATGTTACACAAAATGTTTAAATATACTTTACATGTTGATTCATGTGCCTTCTTGCTATTCTTACAGAAGTATTATGTATTTATTAAATTGACTATTTATCAGCAGATTGTTTTGGTAGTATTTTCAGGGAACCAACATTCAACAAGGCTGTTTATTCTTATTATAGCAATAAAGCTAAAAGTCAAATTCTGCTCCCAGAATTACTGGTAACAACTAAGTGTATGTATTTTCAGACATTTTCCCATGCTTTTATGAACTTTCTGTATACATACTTTTGAATTGTTTTTATTTAAAACACTGAATCATTATAGTTCTATTGATTTTTATTATTTTTATATCCTGGAGATCTTCCATGTCATCTTATTGAGCTAATAATATTTACAATTATACCCAGTTGTATTATTGATGGCATACCATATTGTCAGACTCTGTACTAAGATATTTACATCTCATTAACATTTCAACAAATCTGAGGCATTATCAGTTCTATCACTGTTTTCATGTAACAGGCAGGGAAACTGAAGCTTGAGAAGTCAAGCAACTTGCCCAAGAAAAACTAGTTACTGGTGGACTCTCTCAGACACTATATAATATGACTTCCCTTTTTAAATGGTTACATATTATTCCATCATATGCATGTCTCATTATCCCCACCTCCCAGGTAGACTGATTGCCTTTCCCCCATACCGCAAATCTATGGTCTACTCTCCTTCCCCATCCCTGTAGCCGCTCACAGCCCTCAGATGGAGTTATTGCTGGTGAATAAATGTTACCATTCCTTTAAAATAAAACTTGCAGCCTTCAGAATTACAGAGCCTATGGCATGTATTAGTGATACCATGCTGATTCTTAGGTAAACATGTAGCATAATGGAGAAGATAATAATCCTTCTATGACCATTTTTATAAACCGTTGTCACCAATTGTGTGATCTGAATTGATTTTCTGTTTCCAGACCTCAATCTACCTAAGAAGTCTAATCCCACCTAAAGCAATAATCATCCAACATGTAGAAGTAATCAGGTATCATCTTCTGTCAAGGCTATGGCCAATCCACCACTTTTTGTACCTGGGTCTCACCACTATAACAAAATGTCTTTTCCTTGTGTGAATCTGTTTGACATCATAAGTTTTGGACTCAGTGCACTGTTGCCTACTCTTGGGCCAGATAACATATTATTTATGCTACCCTTCTCCATGGAGAAATCTCCCTTTTTATTGTTCATGTATCATATTGCAAACATGTGAAGTTTTTCCCATATGCTCTATGGCAAAAGGTCAATATTCTTAAAATCATGTTAATCAAAAATTGCGGAACAGACTTCCATAATACTTGGATTGACCACTGTGATAGGCAGAATAATGATCCCGCCAATGATGCCCCCACAATCCCTAGCACCTATGAATATATTACCCTACAAGGCAAAAGGAAAATTAAGGTGGCAGATAGAATTAAGGCTGCTAATTAGTTGATTTTAAAATAGGGAGATTATCCTGAATTATCTGGTTTGGCCTAATACAAATACAAAGGGAGACAGAAGAAAAGAATGCAGTAATATGCTGTGAGAAGAACTCAATCTGTCGTTACTGGATTTGAAGATCAAGGAAGGGAGGCCATTCGCCATGGAATGTGGGCAGTCTCTAAAAGCCAGAAAACTCAAAGGAAATGAATTCTCCACTAGAGCTTCCAGGAATGATCACAGCCCTGCTGACACCTTGAGTTTAACCCAGTGAGACCCATGTTAAACTTCTGAACTACAGAGCTATAAAATAATAAATTTGTGTTGTTTCAGGCCACCAAGATTGTGGTAAGTTGTTACAACAGCAATAGGAAACTAAGCCACCAAATGCCCCTTCATGAAGCTAAAGTTTATTTCAGTGTCAAAACAGAGGGCTTTTTCCATCAGAGGAACCACTTTTCTAGTTTTATAAGGAGCCATTCTGTAGAACCTATTAGTGCGGACCTTGATATGAGACACACTGAATAAAACATGTACAAATCGAACACAAAAATACAAGTCTGCTCCCTTAGAAGATCTTAAATGAAGTGGGGTCATAGGCTCACCATTCTGGTAGTGTATGTTTTTTAGACCCCCACTTATATTTATCAGGATCAATCAATGCCTCTCCATTATTTGCAGCTATGATTGAAGTATGGTACAGATTTTCCCTCTTGAATAATAAGAGTACATAACCAACTTTGATGGCACTTTAATTCCATGCCTCCTCATGCTAAATGTCATAGTGATTTGGCAGAGAATGTTTACTCCACAGATCCTCATAGAGGTGCGTGATATCTAGAGAATACTTTGCACCACTATTAGCAGCCCTTTTGAGCAACCGTTTGAGCACATGCAAGACTTTTTTGAGTAACAATTTAACCATTTAGTAGAATATAGGTGCTTATCTCTGTAGGCTGTTTGCCTAGTTATAGCCATAATATAACATGTTATACATTGTGGTATTCCAATACATATGTTGGCATAAGTAAATTTTCATCATAGAGCAGGATGCCAAATTCACTTTTCACCCAATATTTACAGAGAAAAGAATGATGAGTAGAAGAAAAAGGGCACAAACTAGAGTAGCAGCTACTTGGTGGTTGTGTCATTTAGTATGGTTGTTGGGTTTTCTTAAATCACAAATCTGCTCACTCAGCAGATTAAAAATTTCAAGTTGGTACCATTAATATTGCCACAGTTAGTCATTTGAAATACTGTTTGTACATGTAAGAATGACATATGTTTCTATTTAAACTCACAGCTGGGCCTCCTATGAAGATACAACAATGCTAAAATCACTGATTCATATGGAAATGCTCACATTTTATGCAGAAACAAAATCGCTGTACTATACATTCGCATTTTGACAACATAATGCAACCATGAAAAAAGTTTATGGTACTCTAATGAAAACTAGAAGTTATTAATATCAGTTATTATCCATTGAATATTAAAAAGCTGGTGAGAGGCTTTTAAATCACTAAGTTTAATGTTCATAAGAAATACATGTTATGATTTCAGTCTTCTATTGTGATGATGGATAAAAGTGTGGTATAGTTTTATGCTAAAGAAATAATAAGGCAAAATGCAAGTTTGTTGAAAACTCTAATTACTGACATCTAAAGGATGACCTCACAATGGCCTTCAAGTATTAAAATAATTATTGTATAGGTGGGAAGTCAGAATCCATTGGCTGTATCACTAAGTGTTGAGCAAGAAAAAAGCAGCATTATAAAAAAGAATGAAATTGTGTCATACAGCAACATGGATGGAACTGGAAGTTTTTATGTTAAGCGAAAAACCAGACACAGAGAGATAGATGCCATATATTCTCACTCACAGGTAGGAGCTAAAAAAATTGATCTCGTGGAGATAGATAATAGAATGATAGATAGCAGAGGCTGGAAAACGTGTGTGGGTGAGTAGGGGCACAGAAAAAGGGAGGATGGTTAGTGGGTACAAACATAGGTAGACAAAAAAACCCCAATGTTCGATAGCAGAGCAGAGTGACTATAGTTAGCAACAATGCTTTGCAGATTTCAAAGTAGAGAGGATTTGAAATGTTATGGGCACATAGAGATGGTAAATACTCAAGGTAATGGCTAACCCCATATTCCCGATTTGATCATTACACATTGTAGTCATGTAACAAATGCATATCCCCCCTAAGTGTGTAAAATATTTTGTATCAATAAAAAAATTAAAATAAAAAAAAACAAGGTTAAACTGTAACCCAACAAAACTGGGTAAGACATGAGAAAGAAAGCAAAAGAGAGAACCAACATTTCATGAGGATGTATTATTTGTAACCTTTTGTGTTAGGTGATTTTGCACATTATTTAATTTACTTGTGACACAAAAATCTGTGAGATGTATCTTATGCCCATTTTACAGGTGGCACTGAATCTCTTGAGAAGGTAATGAATTTACCTGAACTCACAGAGGCAGTGAGTTGCAGAGTTGTGTAAATCCAAAATCAATGATCTTTTTACTAACATGATGTCACTCATCTACTAACCATTCCAACCAGTCCCCAACTTAGCACTAAATGATTTTGAAAACTAAAATGGCTATCTAATAGAGGGAGAAAATGTCTTTTACTTCTTTCTTTCAATGGAGAATCAAGCTATAAGGTTGGGTTGGGTTTTGTTGGTATGGAGTTTATGAGTTGAATTTAACACGTACCTATTAGACACCTTCTCAATGTGCAAACTGTGTCGTGCTGGTTTCTGAGGAGAATGGAAACATGTTTTGTGCTACAGGCCTAGAGGAACTGCCAGGTGTATTGGGCACAAGCCATAATCGGAGTCTATACTAAATGCTGTGAGAGTTAAAAGGAGATGTCATTATTAACTTTGCTCCTAGAGCCTTGCAAAGCATTACCAGAGAGGTGGCATTTTGGCTGGGCTTTGAATGATAAGCATTCTCACGGACTAGAGAGGGAGAAATGGTATCTTAGACTCAGGAAACAGCATAGGCAAAAACCACAGAGAATCAAGCTATAATGTTGGGTTTGGTTTTATTGGTATGGGGTTTATGGACTTGATTTAATACATAGCTGTTGGACACCTTCTCAACGTACAAGTATCTGAGTTGGTTTGTGTTTGGTTTGTTTGCCAAAAATAAATAACGAGAGATTAGTTTCCTTACAGGAATGGAGTGGAAATGCAGTTCGATCCTTCCTGCAGTGAATGTAAAGTCCCAAGGAGTTTCTAAGAAGAGGCTACATAACAGCAAGCTGTCTGAGGGTTTTGGAAGGTAGAACCAAAAATCAGGGAGACAAGTGGTTGGTGGATGATGTCACTCACCTGGAAAGAGATGATACAGTAGGGTCTACAAATGTGTGTAGTTCCAAACACATTTTACTCTGAAATTAAATGTGGGGCATGTCTTAGTAGATAATGAGTAATAGAATGAGAATATACACAGTTTTAAAGCACCTTAATCCCAAATTAGTTTTCTTCTTCTTTTTTTTTTTTTTTTTTTTTTTTTTTTTTAACGATGTAAGCCCTGTCTTGTGGGCTTTTTTTGATAATACAGTTTAACTGTTCTGACTTTAAACTTGGTTGAATCAAACTTTTCTCTATTTTAGACGATATTGCCAATTATCTAATGGGGAATTCCTGATGTTACTAATTTCCACATCCCGGTTCTTTTTAAAGAAGTAAATCATTACGCATTGGCTCATTTTCTTGCCTGAAATAACCAATGAAATCTCCCAATATATCCAAAAAGAAAGGCAAGTTACAGCTTCTTTCTTTACGAGTACACAAACTCAAGACACAGGCAGCCTTGTGGGATTTCTCAAGGTTACAATGTTGCCAACATAAGTTTTTACCCATTTCCCTACTCTGCAGTGTTTCAGGGGTCACATTGTCTCTGTCTTGTTCAACATGCCATGAAAAACCGTTTCCAGCTGATAGATTTGGTGGCTTGAAAGCAGGAGCTACTAGAGGTTAGGAATCTCAGAAATGAAGATTGCAGAGTGTGTTTGAGAGTAATTGCTCACAGGAAAAAAAGCTGAGAAATTTACCCTCTGGGACTGGGAGGAGTGACAACAGAAAGTGAAATCAGAATTAAGTGTAACTGGAGGCCTTGTTGCTGTCTCCCACCTCAGCTTTAAGTCAGCACTTAGGACAGAAGGATCTAGCTCTAAGAATATCCTGTAATATTTGTTTAAAATACAGATCCCTGGACTTCAATCCAGACTTGCTGAGTTAGGGCTTCCCAGGGAGAGGCCAGATAACTGGGTACTTAACAGGCACTTCTGGTGATTCCTAGAAGGAAACTTCAGAAAACTATGATTCATGGCAATTATTATTTACACTTCATAGCTTGGATACCATGTTTGAATTGGGAGGCACATCTCCAAAATTTCAAAAAAGAAGTTAAAAAATGATAAAGAAGAGCACCGTAAAGAGAGATTTGGTACAAAGACTTAATTAAAGAGGATAAAGACAGTAAAGAGAAGGATGCATTTCAAGGAAGACATTTCTAGAGAAATGTATTTATCTTATAAGCTTACGGATATCTAAGTTTAAAATGTATAAATGTAAAAGTTTCTAGGGAAACTGAGATATATATCTAAGAAAAGCAAAGACTATATATTCTTCGATTCTGTTTTTTTCACTGTAAATTTGGGGTGAAGTTAACTGAAATAATTAACATAACTAACATTGAAATACTCCTTCATATGTGCCAGGCAGAATTCTAAGAACTTTCTTTCCATATGTTAACTCTTCTGTTAACTTCTGAATCTTTCCAACAACTCTATGATATGAATACAATTTTTATCCTCATTTTATATATGAAGAAACTGAGGCACAAAGAAGTTGAGTTCCTTATCAAAGGTCACACAGTCAGAAAGTGACAAGACAGGGATTTGAACCTGAACATCTGTCTGCAGAATCTCCACTGCATCCTTTATTTAAAGTGATGATTGGCTTGTCTGTAAGGGACCTTATGCCTTTGACCTTGATCATGAAGCTGAAAGACTCCTTTATTGGAGGGAGGCACAGTTTGTTATAATAGTAGTAGTTGTGTTTGTTGTAGCAGCTCATATACACTAAGCAAGCAATGTGATTAGCACTTCGTATGCATTGTATAAGGAATTACCCAGTAAGTATGCTGAGGTCCATTTTGCAGATGGGAAAACTGAGCTTCTTACCTAAGATCCTAAATAATTTTTATAAGATACACAGACAGTAAATGATAGATCTAGATCTTGAACATTGGTCTCTCTGACTGTAAAATCTGTTTTCTGGCCACTCTACCTGCTGCTGCTTATGGAATCAGTATTGGTACTCAGAGAAGTTGAAACCTGAAAGTTATATGTGACTTCTAATGCAAGGACTATAGCTAAAAATATTTATAGAACTTCCAAATTACAGAGGAAGGCAAGAAATATGATTTGGATGTTCCAACACTAGAATGGACGAGATATTTTGACAATGAGAAGGATGAGGAAGTAAGGAGGGAGAAGGGATGTTGACCCAAAAAATCAAGGATGTGAGTTACCACATAGGACACTTCAAATAAAGATGGGTGTATTAGTCCATTTTCATGCTGCTGATAAAGACATACCTGAGACTGGGTAATTGATAAAGAAAGAGAAGTTTAACAGACTCACAGTTCTGTGTGGCTAGGGAGGCCTCACAATCATGGTTGAAGGTGAAAGGCACATCTTACATGGTGGCGGACAAGAGAGAATGAGTGCCAAGTGAAAGGGGTTTCCCCTTATAAAACCATCAGATCAATCAGGTGCAGTGGCTCATGCCTGTAATCCCAGCACTTTCGGAGGCTGAGGTGGGCGGATCACAAGGTCAGGAGTTCGAGACCAGCCGGCCAACATAGTGAAACCCTGTCTCTACTAAAAATACAAAAATTAGCTGGGCATGGTGGCATGTGCCTGTTGTCCCAGCTACTCGGGAGGCTGAGGCAGGAGAATCACTTGAACCCAGGAGGCAGAAGTTGCAGCAAGCCGAGATTGTGCCCTGCACTCCAGCCTGGGCAACAGAGTGAGACTCCATCTCAAAAAAAAGAAAAAAAATCAGATCTCGTGAGATTTATTCACTACCATGCAAACCATATGGGGAAACTGCCCCCATGATTCAGTTGTCTCCCATGGGATCGCTCCCACAACACATGGAAATTATGGGAGCTACAATTCAAGATGAGATTTGGGTTGGGACACAGCCCAACAATATCAATGGGTGAGTGTCCTTTCCAGTTTCCCTCTTGTCTGTAACTGAGTCCAACAGAGAATTGTCACAGGATGAGTGTGAAGGAAAACAGCCTGAAATCTTAACTTTCAGAAAGAACAGAGGGCACAAGGATTCTTGTGTAAAGCAACAATTCATAGTCCTCCTTTAACATCCTTACACCAAGTCCTTGTTTTCAAACCGTTACACAATGTAGTGTAGATTCTTCTTAAGCATACATGTAGACAATGGAGAAACAGACTTCACTGGATGGAAATGTAAAGAACCATGAAGTAGTGTAATGTAGTGGATACAAACTTATATAATACCTTTCCTTACAGGCAGGCAATATGTGGCAGGACTTCAAAACAGAGGTTTCAAGACCAGACAGTTCAAATCCAGCTTTGGACTTGGGGCAGGTTATTTTACTTGTCTAAGCATAAATTTTCTCTTCTATACACCAAAAGGAATTTTACTCATCTAGCTTTTGTGGGTTTTAAAGGGATTAAATGATGTATCCAGTGAAGTGCCTGATTGAATAGTATATGCTCAATAAACAGAGCTCACATTTATTATTAGAAGCAAGATTTAGAATGAAAACCCAGGAATCATATCTGTCTATCTAGCTCCTGATCATGTTCAAATGTGTTTATATTCTGACCTGTCAATTCTGACACTCTGGGCATTGACCCCAACTCAGTTTCCAGAACTCACTGTCCTTACCCCCCGGTTCTAAGTTAACCTTAGTTTCTTTACCGCTTAAGCAGGAATAGTGATCTTATTTAAGATCATTATAAGGTGCTACATTCCCTTATGGGGTGGTTGTGAGAATGTAGTAAACTACCTCATGCAAAGCACATTAGATGGTGCCAGCACATAAATGATGAGGTTGCCTATTTTTAAGACCCACCTGAAGCTTTAAGTGGGATGTGTCTGGCACAGAAGTCTCTTCAAGTGTAATGTAATCTAGGTCCCTCATGGGAAATCAGAATTCTTGTAAATGACAGTGTCATTCTTCAGTAATCTCAACCTGTTTACCAGCTTCCTGCTTAACACGCTAAAATTGCCTTATAAAAATGTGCAAGATCTCTTTAGGCTTTAATAATCTTGCAGTGGTGAGATTTAATGGGACAAAAGGAAACAAAGGTTAGGTCAAATGCACTTTCAAGTTGTTTAGTAACAACTTTCAGTGTCCGTCTGTGGTCATATGCCATGATTTTCCTCCACTGGGAGGCAAAGGTTAAACATGTCAAGAATCACACAAGTAACTTGTAAGCAAAGAGGCAGGGCTGGAAAAGCTGTGATAATCAAAGGGATGTTCCTAATATCTGACAAAACTCATGTTGTGTGGTTCGGTGGTACACAACCTCAGACACATTAGAATCACCTGAAAAGATTTTGAAAATCTAGTCCAGCCGTACCCCAGACAAAATAAAAGGCTCTCTGTGGTAGGACCCATGCATCTGCTCACTTGTGTTGCCTGTTTGTGTTTGTTTGTTTTAAAGCTCCCTGGGTGGTTCTAATGTTAAGCCAAGATTGAGAAGTGGAATATAAAAGTTCTAATAAGGCAGGTTCTAGGAAGGAGACAAAAAAATAAAGGACAACTGCTTGGGTGAAGGGAGTGGTTCTATTGTTTGTAAAACTAATGTTCAAAATTAATGGCTCACTTAGCTGCTGCTCATATCTAGTGGTGAAACAAATTAACTCAAATGCAAACAGTTTATTTATGTGTATACATTCCCATACATTTATTTGAATCCCCAGTGATACTCTAAAAGCTAATTACAATGGAAAATAAGCCATTCTACGTGTAAATATGCATGCAATTCTGCCAGTTAATTGCCTGGAATTTCATTTTGTCCACATTCCCAAGTGAAAAACCTCAGGATTTTTTTGTCCTCAAGTAACAGACAACTGGTATAATCTTTAAAAGTGTGCTCCACCTCACCATTGTCTCTTATAATCTCTTAATCAAATTAAATTTATGAGATGAAATAAACCCAAAAAATTAATGTTAGATTAATATATGTTTTCTCTGGTTAGTTTTTAAACAAGGGAGGTGCTGAGCAGTGTGGAATTTGATCCAATAGAGAGAATAGATGTTTCTCAGTCCCTGGTGGGAGGTCACCTTTGGGGCCAGAATTTTAGTGACTTTATCACTAGATCGCAAAATCATTTCTGATGGGCCTTGAAGCCCTTACATCTCTGTGGCCCATATAGATAACGTAGTCTAAGTAAAAAGAAATCCCATTACACAGAACATCATAAGGACAGCAGAGATGTCAGAGTGTCCACTAACCAGAGGACATCTTGAAATTTTTTTTAATGTTTTCTTTAATAGAAAAAACCATGATGATTTTACTTATCTCCCCTGTTCCCTCTTTCATTTCCTTAATATCATTTTGTATTGACTTATTTGCACAAGTTTATGTGGGAAGGGGAACACAAAATAAAAATCCATTCTATCTGTGCCACCAATATCTCCACCAACTTACTCTATCTAAACCCAAGGGAAAGTGGGCAACACATTTGTGGAGTAGTTACTATTTAGAAGCAAGACAGCATCACCCAAGAATGTATTCTGAATTCATTGCGTATACCAGTAATTCTCTCCTGCCATTTTCTCTGTGAATTAACTTGATAGTAGGTCCTGGACTAGTGGGTGGTGGGAGAATTATGAAAGCATCTGATGAACATAAAATTTATTATGTAGAGTATATAAAAATATATGTAAATCACTATTTTATTGCTTGATATGACCTTATGATATTGTCAAAATAGATGGCCTATGTTTTGCTATAGCAGGAACTTCACTTCTTTAGAACAGGTTTTATAATATCAATCTTTCATGCCTAGTTAGAAGAGAGATGTTCTAGAACATTTGTCTAGCACACACTTATGTTGGTGCAGGCACACACACACACACCTCCACCCAAAATAAATCTAATGTGTCCTGGGTATAAATTGTTTTATAATGAAAGGCTAACAAAGGCCACCAACCATTGTAATAGTTAAGATGAGTTTTTGACAAATCCTTGGATCAGAATATCTTTTATAGCTGATATGAAGAAAAAGGTGATGCATTGGCTGTGCTGAAGTTCAAAAAATTTGCTAAAGTGAATTTTCAATTTATTCTTTGCAAAGAAATCAGGCCTACAATAAGGATATATGTATTTAAACAAATGATTGAAGTTAGCAAAATATTTATGCGGTCCACATCTTAAAGTTGGTGCTATCAACCCCGTCACCTCATCGGTTCTTAGCCAATAGTAGTCACAGTTCAAAGATGATATTGTCCTATCTAGTTTCTGAATGATTGTTTTCCTTTAGCCAATTCCATTTTATAGCCCTTGTTCAATTTAAATCCTCCATTTCTTAGGGATTTGCCATCACTCACTCTCACATTGTTTTCAATTTCAACGGAAATTGATGCTGCCTCTTGTGTTGTTTCTCCAAATACTCTTCTTGTTAAACAAGATCTCCTGTTTTTAGAATGGTGTGCACATTTGCACATTCTTATTAGAAAAAAACCAGGTTCCCTCTCAAAATATTTGCAAGTGCCACACCTTCAAAAAACAAGACAGATCCGCCATTCAGACGTTATAAAAGAAAGCAAGACCACCTATGTGCTTTTAAGACACTCAGGAAATGGAATGCCTAAATATATATTTGTTTTAAAATATAGATGATTGATAATTTTTTTAAAAATGTTTTGGAGCCTAAAGTTAACCAGAGTGAAATAGCTCAACATTTGTGGCAAAAACTCAAAATGAATTGTTAACTTCTTAAGAAATGTTACAAGTAGGATGATGGAGTTCCTTTTATAAGTGTGTGGGAAATTGAAAACCTTATGAGAATGAGAAGTTATCTTCATGAAACCACACATAAGAGCCACAGAAGTACTCCTAGACAATTGGAGAATGACCGTTCTCTTTGTTAAAACTCCTCGGGTGTTTTGTGTTTCACTGGTTTTTTTTTAATTGTCTGGACTCATAATCCCTGAATAA
Organism: Piliocolobus tephrosceles; assembly: GCF_002776525.5. Lineage (NCBI taxonomy): Eukaryota > Metazoa > Chordata > Mammalia > Primates > Cercopithecidae > Piliocolobus > Piliocolobus tephrosceles. The sequence continues at coordinate 67,977,151 of NC_045435.1, read as the reverse complement.
GCTGGGGAGTGCCAAGGAATAATCTATCATCTTAACTAACTATGATCGTGTGGTTGAATCAGTTTGAGAAGATACTTTGCGGTATAATCTTTTAGAGCATTGCTTTGCCTTTTTCCACCTTTAACTGTTTTTGATTTGCTTCTAACTGTAAAATTGAACTACTATAATAATCTAGAAATCACTGAACAAAATGCACAGCAGGCCAAGCAAGTCAGAAATACTTTATTTTTCTTATTGACTCTTCTGTTAAAAAAAGATTGTAATATTTTTCCCCTCTCCCCATTGATGCAATGTAAAAAAGCATGGGTCCACTCTTATTATAAAGAAAACTCCTCTGAGCCTCTGTTTTTTCATTGGTAAACTGCAGATGATTTTTATTTCTTTTTTAATTTAATTTTACTTCAAGTTCTGGAATACATGTGCAGAACATGCAGGTTTGTTACATAGATATACATGTGTCATGGTGGTTTGCTGCACCTATCAACCTGTCATCTAGGTTTTAAGTCCTGCATGCATTAGGTATTTGTCCTAATGTTCTCTCTCCCCTTGCCCCTAACTCCCAAACAGGCCCCAGTGTGTGATGTTCCCCTCCCTGTGTCCATGTGTTCTTATTTTTTAACTCCCACTTATGAGCAAGAATATGAGGTGTTTGGTATTCTGTTTCTGTGTTAGTTTGCTGAGAATGATGGTTTTCCATTTCATCCATGTCCCTGCAAAGGACATGATATCATTGTTTTTTATGGCTGCATAGTATTCCATGGTGTATATGTACCGCATTTTCTTTATCCAGTCTAGCATTGATGGGCATTTGGGTTGGTTCCAAGACTTTGCTATTGTAAATAGTGCTGCAATAAATGGGTTTTTTGTGAAGTTAAAATACTTGAAATCACCTAAGCTAGATATTGCAACCTCAAATGCACATGGGATGAATAAAATTTAAAAATAAACAAAAGCGGCCAAGTTGGAGACAGAGAAGAGTATTAGAGAGTGTGGAGAACTGGTGAGCACACACTGTTTTTAATAGGGAATGGTGCTACTGGTCAGTGTCAGTACCAGCTAATTGTTCCCATGGGGACATTGTGATCCAATGTTGCTCAACCTGATATTTTTCAGAGAAACTAGAAATCTAGAAATCTAGATTCGTGTGTGAAATTCTATTGTGACTAATTTACACTTCTGAAAATCTCTATGTAGGCTAGTATCTAATGGGCCAATACTTTGTAGGCAGTTTGAGATCTGCCATCTAACACATAGAAAGTATTTGATAAGAGTGCCTCCTTATTTCTCCCACTTTTATCCAAATTTTTGGATAAATATTTAAGTTATTTAAGATGCCTCACAGGTTGAAAATAAGTGAACAAAGAATCATAGACATTAGTAGTTATTTGTTGGGTTTTGAAATACAATAAAGACAGTGATGACTATTTTTGTGATCTGGCCAAAGCCCCAGGAATCTCTGAAGAACATAGCCTTGCATTATTTGGACTTCTCTGGCCCCTGATGGCAGTATGATGGTTTAGTGACAGCTGAAAATGTACATGCAAGTAAAGACAAGGCTGTTGTGGACATGGATCCAGACTTTAATGGAGAATAATCAATCCCAGAAACTGACAGTATGGAAGCCCAAACTCTGAGTTAATGAGCACTTTGATGAAGAGAGCCAGGTGGGTTTGAAGATGGACTACCAATCTTTGGTGTTCCTCTGGGCTTGTGATCAAAATGCTGTTTTTACTAATTGCTAATCACATGACAAATAGCCTAGTATGCAACCAGCAGGTGATGTGAAACTGCAGGTGAAGAAATTTCAGAGCATAATGCAGCATAGCCTTGTTTTCAGGAAGAGGCCAAAACTGAGCTGGAAAAACACAATTTGGGAAATAAACTGCAAAGACCCACATGTAAGAAAGTTTGAATTAATAAAATGAAATAGCAGAATCAATCAGATGGAAAACAATACATTCAGCACTATAAAAACAAAGAAAGAAAAAAAATCAGCCATTGGGAAAAAAAAAAGTGAAAGCCACTAAAGAATAGCCCCAATAAGAAGCTAAGCCAAAGAATCTGCTGGAAAATACAAAACATATTTGAAGAACTGTCAAGGTTTATAAAGGAAGCCAGTGTACAAGGCCCCCAGTCTGTCCTCAGGCAAACTTTCTACTGGAGATGGAAATGGATTCATTTGGCCTCAATCTCAGTGGGGAAAGAAATTGTTCCCGCAATATGTAAAGTTCACAGTCAATATATCTTTCACTTTTAAATTGCAAGTTTTTACAACCATTTGTGGAGTACCAGGATGTTGCCTACAACAAAGATTCACATCATAGCCTTGCAAATGGTGGCCAGCAGACAATTACCCACATGCTTAAATCCTCATACAGGTTGTGGAAGCATGAGCATGAGGAAGAAAAGGTGTTCGCGAACATTGCATTTAAAATAATAGTAAGCAGGAAGGCCACTGCCTGCTCAGACAGGAACATGTAGGGTTCCTCTACCATGATGAGGTCTGCAAAGACCAAGAAATTTGATCATCCATTGCATTTGCTCTAGTGCTCACTGAATTGTAAGCACCATGAAGACATAGATATCGCTTTTTTCCCACTGCTGCAATTCCAGCCCCTAACACAGTGCCTGGCACATAGCAGGCACAGAGAAAATATTTGTGGGAGGAGTGAATACATAAATAAGTTAATAAGGGAATTAAATCCAACAAGTTGATTTGGCCTCATAATGGTAACTACTATGTAATGAACACCTACTAAGTGCCCAGCTTTTATGTTATTTCTTATTTTTTAATTCTATAAGGGAAGAAGAACATATATTTTTATTTTACAGAGGAAAAAACTGAGGTTCAGAAAGCATGAGTAACTAAAGTCACGTGACTAGTAAGTGGCAAAAGTGAGATTTGAATATGTGGTTAGTTAACCCTAAAAACATACTCTTCCATTACGCCATTCTGTTTAGCTTCATCCATATCAACTCAGGGAGAGGGACTCAAGCTGCTCAAGGAAACATAAGACTAGAATCCAGGTTATCTGCTCTACCCGCTTGGCCCTTTCTAAGGTACCTCATGCCCTGTTTCTGCTTTGTTTTCCTCATTGAAGCCCTTGGCAAACAATACCTTTTGAGCATGTTTCACACAGCAGACAACAGCACGTTCTACAGTGTAATAAATGTTGATGTCAGAGCTACCGTAAGAGACACAAGTCATTTCATTTTACATCAAGATATGAGTCACCATCTGGAAGACCAGATACGCCAATCTTAATTTGAGACCAGATTTTCAAATCTAACTCCAATGTGAGGGAAATGCTTATCAGTATTCAAACTGAACACTTGGGTCACTCTGCCTAGCAAACATTCATTTTGTTAGAACTCCCTTTCAGGAGTAAAACTGAATGCATTCTGCAAACAGCTAGAGCTCATTTCTGTATTAGTTCAGACTCTTGTTTGACAGGAATAGAAACTCACTTGGGCAAGAATACAACACAAGGAGGAAATTTATTATAAGGAAATACAATGTCTCCCGGAACCTGAGGGCAGGAATGCATCTGAGACTCAGAAATAGACCAAAGATGGTGTCACTCTCCTCTTTGCATCTCTACCCTGCAAATTAGCTTTCTCTGCTTCTCATCCCACATGGTGAAACGTAGCCACCCACAACTCCAGTGATTAAATGCTGCTATTTAAGAGACCAGTCAGATGCATACAAGAATTCTAAATCCACTTTGGTGCAGCTTGAGTCAGTTTCCCAGTCCTGGCCAATCCACTGAGGTTTGGTAGGCAGGGGTCATATTTTATAAACATAATCATACTTTATATACACCGTAACCATATGGATGGAGCAGAGCTGTAAAGGGCTTGTCTCCGTAAAGAAGAAAGGAGTGAGGGGGAGTGAGTTCTGAGCAAGTTAACCACTCTCAATTGCCTTCTGTACTGTTATCTATATATACTGATACAAATAAAAATAACCCTTCTGTGTACAATCAAATGCAAAGGTGGAATTTAAAGTGATTGTTCACTGATTATAAAGGTTTTAACAGATTAATATTTATGACAATAAATTGGCTCTTTGAGTACTCTACAATTCAGCATGTCTTGATGCACAAAATGACTTTTAAAACTCCTGTAACCATTCCATCATCTATAACCCTATCCCATGTATTTCTAAAACCCACAATGTTATGCCAGCATCATGTTAAGCATTCATCTTACGATTTGGTATTGATGAAAGTTGCTTACTTCCAGGTCTCCTTGTTGTTAAGTTACTTATTATGCTTTCTTGTGAGATAAATGTCCCCATCCCTGCTAAGAACTCCAGCTCAGCCTTTTCATATTATCTCAATGATCTCAGATACTCTGTCTCTATACAATTTTTTATGGATTGCATTACTTTCAACACCTCTTATCTCTCTGCCTGCAAAATCATCCTCCAGTACAAAAGTAAAAGAAGAGCATTATCTCCATCCACCTTTCTCTCTTGGCGATGGCTTCATCAACTCTCCATAGGCTAATCACATTTCAGAATAATTGTATTTGGGGATGAATTTATCTGGTGCTGATCTTATCAAAACCAAATCTTTGTATAAGAAGATCCTCTTTTGGCATGATTCTGCCAGATTTTTTTGTGTGTTCCCACCTGAACTGTAATTCTCCCAAACATAAATAGCCTTCTAGCCTCATTTTTCTCTCTGCTTTCGGAGCAGTGCTTGTCATCAAAGGCAAGAGCTTGCTTTTGTTAGGAGCAGGACTGTTTTCTATTGTGTATCCCACTCCAGACAGTGGTGTTCTCATTTGACGATATCTCTCAGGACTTTCTATTACCATGCAACTAAGTTTTAAACCTATTTTGCTTCAAACATAGTTGATTAAAATCGTTAAGTGCTGGTTTATCCAACAAAGCATATTTGGAGTCATTCAGAAAGTACATATTGACATACTTACTCCACACAAGTCAGTGGACAAAAAAGAATGGAGATGAATCAGATGTTGTCCCTGACCTTAAAGAAGTCGTGATCTATACATTTTGTATATAAATAAGCCCAATCAACTTTCATGCCTCGGAAAAGTCAATATCAGATTAACTTATAGATGATTCCCAAGGACTACTATGAATCATTCTTTTCTTTGTTCAATTCAATTCATTCAAACAGATATGAAGTCTGCTTTTTCATGCTTAACAACCTTAATTAATAGTAATAACTAATACGTTTTGAAAGTTCTCTGTGTATCAGGCTCAGTGCTAAGTAGTTTACATATACAAGTGATTCACATATGCAGCCAAGTTTGAGACCATTGCTATAGCCTATTTTTTGCATATGCATATATAAATGTCCCACAAAGGCTTGTAATGTACAATGGAGGGGAAAGAAAACCTCTGATTTTAGCTATACTCCAGTCAAAAGTGAAATAATCTCTAAAAAAGCAGCCAAAGTATTTATATATTTTTAAAGACTTCCAAAGGCACAGCCAGGGAGTTTTTGAGAACCACTCTCCTAATTAAATGATGTTTTTCATTGACCGTCTACTCTGTTTTAAACTTTATCTTTTGTTTGTCTTTGCACTAGTATTTGTTGTATCAGCCCATCTCCAAAGGTCTGCAAAACTGATCAGGATATAGGCCTTTTGAACTCCAGGTCCTCAACCTGAATCAATTTTATGACATTCCTGAACTCAAAAGGGACATTTCATTGCAGTGTTTAAGTGGTTCAATGTTTAATCTTGGAATTGAGTAACTTGGGATTCTATCCTAGTTCTTTTTTTTTTTTAACTTTTAAGTTCAGGGGTACATGTGCAGGTTTGTTATGTAGGGAAACTTGTGTCATGGGGGTTTTCTACAGATTATTTCATCATCCAGTTATTAAGCCCAGTACCCATTAGTTAGTTTCCTGATCTTCTCCCTCCTCCCACCCTCTACCCTCAAGTAGGCCCCAGTGTGTGTTGTTACCCTCTATGTGTCCATGTGTTCTCATCATTTAGATCCCACTTGTAAGTGAGAACATTCAGTATTTGGTTTTCTGTTCCTACATTAGTTTGCTAAGAATAATGGCCTTCAACTCCATCCATGTTGCTACAAAGGACAGGATCTCATTCTTTTTTATAGCTGTGTAGTATTCCATGGGGTATATGTACCACATTTTCTTTATCCAGTCTATCATTGAAAGGCATTTAAGTCGATTCCATGTCTTTACTATTGGGAATAGTGCTGCAATGAACATATTTGTGCATGTGTCTTTACGATAGAATGATTTATATTCCTCTGGGTATTACCCAGTTATACAGTTTGGCTCTGTGCCCCCACCCAAATCTCATATCTAATTGTAATTCCCACATGTTGAGGGAAGGAGGTGATTTGATCATGGGGAAGGTTTTCTCCCATGCTGTTCTCATGATAGTGAGTGAGGTCTCATGAGATCTGATGGTTTTATAAGTGTTTGATAGTTGGTCCTTCACATGCTCCTCTCTCTCCTGCCATCTTGTGAAAAGGTCCTTGGTTCCCCTTTGCCTTCCACCATGATTGAAAGTTTTCAGAGGTTTCCACAGCCATATGGAACTGTGAGTCAATTAAACCTCTTTTCTCGCCAAATTACCCAGTCTCAAGTATTTCTTTATGGCAGTGTGAAAATGGACTAATATAGTAAAGTTGTACCACAGAGAGTTGGATGCTGCTATAAAGATACTTGAAAATATGGAAGCAACTTTGGAACTGGGTAATGGGCAAAGGTTGGAACAGTTTGGAGGATTCAGAAGAAGACAGGAAGATGTGGGAAGTTTGAAACTTCCTAGAGACTTGTTGAATGGTTTTGACCAAAATGCTGATAGTGATGTGGACAATGAAGTCCAGACTGAAGTGGTCTCAGATGGAGATGAGGAACTTATTGGGAACTGGAGCAAAGGTTACTCTTGCTATGCTTTAGCAAAAAGACTGGCAGCAGTCTGCCTTGTCCTAGAGATCTGTGGCAATTTTAACTTGAGAGAAATGATCTGAAATTGGAATTTATGTTTAAAAAGGAAGCAGAGCATAAAAGTTTGGAAAATTTGCAGCCTGATGATGCAATAGAAAAGAAAAGTCCCATTTTTTTGATAGAAATTGAAGCTGGTGGCAGAAATTTGCATATGTAATGAGGATTTAATTGTTAATCACCAACACAATGGGGAAAATGTCTCCAGGGCATGTTAGAGATCTTAGCAGCAAGCCCTCCCATCACAGGCCTGGCAGCCTAAAAGTAACAAGTGGCCTGGAGGCCTAGGAGAAAAAAATGGTTTCATAGTTTGGGTCCAGAGTCCTGTTGCTGTGTGCAACATCAGGATTTGGTGCCCTGCATCCCAGCTACTCCAGCTCCAGTCATGGCTAAAAGGAGCCAAGGTACCACTTGGCCTGTTGCTTCAGAGGATGCAAGCCCCAACCTTTGGCAGCCTCCATGCAGTGATGGGCCTGTGGGTGCACAGAAGAATTGAGATTTGGGATCCTCTGCCTAGATTTCACAGGATATGTGAAAATACCTGGATGTCCAGGCAGAAGTCTGCTTCAGGGGCAGGGCCCTTGTGGAGACCCTCTGCTAGGATAGTGTGGAAGGGAAATGTGGGGTGTGAGCCCCCACACAGAGTCCCCACTGGGGCACTGCCTAGGGAGCTGTGAGAAGAGGACCTCTAGACCCTAGAATTGTAGACCCACCAACAGCTTTCACCATGTGCCTGGAAAAACTGCAGGCACTCAATGCCAGCCTGTGAAAAAGCTGCCCATGGCTGTGTGAGCTCACATCTTGCATCAACATGCCAAGAACATGAACCATGGAGTCAAAGGAGATGATTTTGGAGCTTTAAGATTTATTGACTACCCTGCTAGATTTCAGACTTTCATGGGGCCTGTAACCTCTTTGTTTTGACCAATTTCTCCCACTTGGAACAGGAGTATTTACCAAATACCTGTAACCACATTGTATCTAGGAAGTACCTAACTTGCTTTTGATTTTATAGGATCATAAAATCAAAAAAGGCAGAAGGAACTTGCCTTCTCTAGGATGAGACTTTGGACTGTGGATCTTTGAATTAATGCAGGAACGAGTTAAGACTTTCAGGAGTGTTGGGAAGGCATGATTGGTTTTGAAATGTGAAAAGACCTGAGATTTTGGAGGGGCTAAGGGCAAAAAGGTATGGTTTGGCTCTGTGTCCCCACACAAATCTCATCTCAAATTGTAATCCCTCTATGTTGAGGGAGGGAGGTGATTGGATCATGGGAGAGATTTTCTCCATGCTGTTCCCATGATAGTGAGTTCTCCTGAGATCTGATTGTTTCGTAAGCATTTGACAGTTCCTCTTTGACACATTCCTCTTTCTCCTGCCACCATGTAAAGAAGGTCCTTACTTCCCCTTTGCCTTCTGCCATGTTCGTAAGTTTCCTAAGACCTCCCCAGCCATGTGGAATTGTGAGTCAATTAAGCCTCTTTCCTTTCTAAATTACCCAGTCTCAGGTATTTCTTTATAGCAGTGTGAAAACAGACTAATACACCCAATAAAGGGATTGCTGGGTCAAATGGTATTTCTGTTTTTAGGTCTTTGAGGAATCACCACATTGTCTTCCACCATGGCTGAACAAATTTACACTCCCACCAACAGTGTATAAGCATTCCTTTTTCTTCACAGACTTGCCAGCATCTGGTTCTTTTTTTTTTTTTTTTTTTTTTTGACTTTTTAATAATACCCATTCTGACTGGTGTGAGATGGTATCTCATGGCTTTGATTTGCCTTTCTCTAATGATCAATGATGTTGAGCTTCTTTTCATATGATTGTTGGCCACATGTGTGTCTTCTTTTGAAAAATGTCTGTTAATACCCTTTAATGGGGTTGTTTTATTCTTGTAAATTTGTTTAAGTTCCTTATAGATGCTGCATATTAGACCATTGTCAGATGCATAGTTTGCAAATATTTTTTCCTATTCTATAGGTTGCCTGTTTATTCTGTTGATCGTAGCCTTTGCTGTGCAGAAGCTCTTTAGTTTAATTAAATCTCTTTCATCAACTTTTGTTTTTGTTGCAATTGCTTTTGGCATCTACATCATGAAATCTTTGCCTGTTCCTATGTCAAGAATGGTATTGCCAAGTCGTCTTCCAGGGTTTCTTTGAGGTTTGGGTTTTGCACTTAAGACTTTAATCTTAAATGTAGATTGTCTTCCAGGGCTTTTACAGTTTGGGTTTTTGCATTTAAATTTTTAATCCATTTTAAGTCGATTTTTGTATATAGTGTCAGGAACATGTCCAGTATCAATCTTCTGCACATGGTTAGCCAGTTATCCCAGCACTATTTATTAAATAGGGAATCCTTTCCCTATTGCTTGTTTTTGTCAGCTTTGTCAAAGATCAGATTATCATAGTTATGTGACGTTATTCCTGGATTCTCTATTCTGTTCCATTTGTCTATGTCTCTGTTTTTGTACTAGTACTATGCTGTTTTGCAGCCCCATATTATAGTTTGAAGTCAGGTAGCATGATGCCTCCAGCTTTGTTCTTTTTGCTTAGGATTGCCTTTTTGAGTTTTATGGTTCCATATGAATTTTAAAATACTTTTTTCTAGTTCTGTGAAGAATGTCATTGGTAGTTTGAATGGGAATAGCATTGAATCTACAAATTGCTTTGGATAGTATAGCCATTTTAATGATATTGAGTCTTCCTATACAAGAGTATGGAATGTTTTCCATTTGTATCATCTCTGATCTTGTTGAACAATGTTTTATAGTTCTTTTGGTAAAGATCTGTCACCTCTCTGGTTAACTGTATTCCTAGTTATTTTATGTTGTGGCAGTTGTGAATGTGATTGTGTTCCTGGTTTGGCTTTCAGCTTGACTGCTGTTGATGTGGGAGCACTAGTGATTTTTGTACATTGATTTTGTATCCTGAGACTTGGTTGAACTTGTTTATTAGCTTAAGGAGCCTTTGGGCTGAGACTATAGGATTTTGTAGATATAGGATCATGTCATCGGCAGAGAGGGATAGTTTGACTTACTCTCTTTGTTTCTTTCTGTTGTCTGATTTCACCAGCCAGGACTTCCAACACTATGTTGAATAGGAGTGGTGAGAGAAGGTATCCTTGTCTTGTGCCAGTTTTGCAGGGGGAATGTTTCCAGCTTTTGCCCATTCAGTATGATGTTGGCCGTGGGTTCGTCATAGATGGCTCTTATTATTTTGAGGTATGTTCCTTCAATACTTCATTTATTGAGAGCTTTCAACATGAAGCGATATTGAATTTTATCAAAAGCCTTTTCTGCATCTATTGAGATAATGTGGTTTTTGTCTTTCGTTTTGTTTATGTGATGAATCACATTTATTGTTTTGTGTCTGTTGAACAAATCTTGCATTCCAGGGGTGGAGCCTACTTGATTGTGGTAGAGAAGCTTTTATGATGTGCTGCTGGATTCAGTTTGCTGGTACTTTGTTAAGGATTTTTGCATTGATGTTCATCAAGGATATTGGCCTGAAGTTTTTTTGTTGTTGTTGTATCTCTGCCGGATTTTGGCATCAGAATGATGCTTACCACATAGAATGAGATAGGGAGGAGTCCCTCTTCAATTTTTGAAATAGTTTCATCAGGAATGGTATCAGCTCTTCTTTTTATATCTGGTAGAATTCAGCTGTGAAACCATCTGGTCCTGGGCTGTTTTGGGGGTTAGGCCATTAATTACTGATTTAATTTCAGAGCTCATTATTGGTCTATTCAGGGATTCAGCTTCTTCCTGGTTTAGTCTTGGGAGGATGTATGTGTCCAGGAATTTATTCATTTCTTCTAGATTTTCTAGTTTATGTGCAGAGAGGTGTTCATAATATTTTCTGATGTTCAGTTGTATTTCTCTGGTGTCAGTGGTAACACATTCCCTTTTTCATTTCTGATTGTATTTATTTGGATCCTCTCTCTTTTCTTCTTCATTAGTCTAGCTAGTGGTAGAGCTATTTTATTATTAATTTTCTAAAAAAAAAATGCCTCCTGTATTCATTGATATTTTAAATGGGTTTCATATGCCAGTCTTCTTCAGTTCAGCTCTAATTTCAGTTATTTCTTATCTTCTGCTAGCTTTGGGATTGGTTTGCTCTTGGTTCTCTACTTTTTGTTGTGGTGTTAGGTTGTTAACTTGAGATCTTTCTTTTTGATGTGGACTTTAAGTGCTATAAATCCCTCTTAACACTGCCTTAGCTGTGTCCCAGAGATTCTTGCATGTTGTATCTTCGTTCTCATTGTTTTAAAAAACTTGATTTCTGTCTTAATTTCATTATTTAACCGAAAGCCATTCAGAGCAGGTTATTCAATTTCAATGTACTTGTATGGTTTTTAGTTGATTTATTTGTCTTGATTTCTAATTTGATTGTGCTATGGTCAGAAAGATTGTTTATTGTGGTTTCAGTTCTTTTGCATTTGCTGAAAGGTGTTTTACTTACAATTATGTGATTGATTTTAGAGTAAGTACCATGTGACAATGAGAAGAATGTATATTCTGTTCTTTTGGGGTGGAGAATTCTGTAAATGTTTATCAGTTCCACTTGGTACAGTGCGGAGTTCAAGTCATGAATAACTTTGTGAATTTTCTACTTCAATAATCTATCTAATATTGTCAATGGGGTGTTAAAAACTCTCACTATTATTGTGTGGGAGTCTAAGTCTCTTCTAAGGTGTTCAAGAACTTTATGAATCTGGGTGCTTCTGCATTGAGTGCATATATATTTAGGATACTTAGGTCTTGTTGAATTCAACGCTTTACCATTATGTAATGCCCTTCTTTATCTTTTTTCATCTTTGTTGGTTTAAAGTCTGTTTTGTCTAAAACAAGGATTGCAATCATTGCTTTTTTTGTTTTTCATTGGCTTGTTGGATTATTCTGTGTCCCTTTATTTTGAACCTATGTATGTCCTGGTTCTATAATTGCTAACTGTGGGACCTTGGATAAGATGGTTGCCCTTTCTTAACCTCACATTCCTCCTCTGTTAAATGGAGGTAATAATAGAGCCTACCTCACTGGGTTTTTTCCCCCTGAGGATTAAATGAGATAATGTAGCATCTAGACTATTACAAGGAAGATGGAAAGAACTGTTCTCAAGTTGTTTCCCATAGGTGGAATAAGCTTTTACTTATTTTGAAAACTTTTCCAATGACTGTGTAAACAACATGGTGTTTCCCCAGCATAAATCCTGATCAAAGACTAAAGTACTTGCTAAACCAGGTTATTAGTACATAATAGTCAGTGTCAGAGTAAGTGGCTAAGAAAACAAGACTTCAAAACCTGAAAACCTCGATTTGAATCCTTACTTTTCACCGTATTAGCTGTGGGATTTTGAGAGGGCACTTAAAGTCTCTGGGCCTGTTTTATCTTTTCTTAAAAGGATACACTATTCATTTCTACCTTGAAAGTTATAAAGGCTGAATAAATCCACATGAAGCATTTAGTGCAATATGTGGCACGTCGTAGGTAATCTCAAGTATTTGCTATGACTAGATTTATTCATAATATTATTGTTAAGCATGTCTAGAAACCATTACAAACTACAGCCTGTAAGCCAAACTCAACTTGCCTCCTTGTTTTTTAAGTAGTTTCCTACTGGAACACAGTTACACTTATTCATTTACAAATTATTTGTAGTTGCTTTTCAATTTTTTTTATTGAAATACAATTGTACATATTTATGGGGTATATAGCAATATTTCAATACATACAGCATACAATGATCAGATCAGGGTAATTAGTATATCCATCATCTTGAACATTTATTATTTCTTAGTATTGGGAACATTGAGTATCCTTTTCCTAGTTATCTGAAACTGTGTAATATATTAGTGTTAACTCTGGCCATCCTACAGTGCTAAACTGTGGCTGCTTTTGTGTTACAAGTAGCCACAGAGTTCACATGGCCCCCAGAGCCTAATACTTTCACTATCTGGCCCTGCACAGAAAAACTTTGCTGACTTGCTATAAACAAGACAGTGTGCCAAATTTATTCTCCACACCATGAATAATATTTTTTCGGTAACACCAGACAGATACTGTTGTTATCCTTATTTTTTATATGAGGAAACAAAGACTCATATTTACTACTTAAAATGTCCAAAGTCACACAACTAACAAATGACACAGCTGGAATTTGAAGCACTTTTATATGACACTGCAATCCACAATCGTAATCATATCACATTTTTAAAATTAGGTTAGGTTGTTCTCTGGTGATATGTGGTGACTGAGGTGGTTACGAGCTTTTTTTGTTTGTTTTTGTTTTTAATTGTCTCTACTATCCTGTGTAGATGGCACAGAGAGCACATATTTGAAAAGTCCACATATGGGTCAATCAATTCCATTTTACAAGTGTTGAGAACTCATCTAGGGTTCTATGCACATGATCTAGCCTGACAATCCTAGGGGAGACTGGCCTAGCTACAGATAGGTTTTTCTACTACCATCTTTTTGACAACTATCCTTCCCTTCCCTAGAGGGAACTGTTTGCCTTCACCAAGAGTGCTGGCTCCAGAAGGCCAGCTGTGTAGCTGATGAATTAGTTTTGTAGACTATTGCTTTCTTTTCTGTTGGCCTCTTGGGTGTCTGCTCTGTAGCTAGTAGGTGTAAAGTTTATAGAGATGTGTGTAGCTGCAGCTTTGCCTGCCAGAAGCTTATTTTGTTTGAGACAATACCATTTCCCTTTGATTCATTTTTGAAATATATTATATGCATAAGAATTAGGTCTTAGAAACAATTTCCCATGAGATCAATTTGCAAGACTCTTTAGTTTAGAAAGAAAGATTATTCTCTTGTGTGTATTGGTTTGATATGGAAATGCATATACTTGCCCTACATCTAGATTGCTAGTGTGCTCAGAATTTTCTTTGTAAAGTTCAAAATTAAATCCATATACTCTGTGCCTAATTTTTTTTTTTTTTTTTTTTTTTTTTTTGGTGTCTGCATAGAGACACTTTCTTATGGATGAAGCCCTTAAGCACAAGAAGAGTGTGATGGAATGAATCTCAAAATCTACAGCTTCAAAAATCTGTCTTTGTTGTTGGCTGAAAGCAGGACTAAAAATTCTGGTGACTATAAATCCAGACATTGTACTTTCAGTGATAATTAGGTTTCTCACAGATCTGACTTTCTCTATGCTAGACTCAAAATGGTAGTCTATAGCTCAGCTTGCAAAGGGGGACTATTTTAAGACACTAAGGAAGAGATTATTGGAGTTCTCCAGTTACACATAAGCCTCTCCTTAAGGTCACTGGTTAAACGTAACGTTCACGGAGCCTAGGGTATTTATTTATTTATTAAATAAATTAGGGTATTTATTTATTTTTTACATTAAATAGTGCCACTGAGGCAATTTTTATGCATGCTATTCTGTGCCATGGAAATGTTTTATCTCAACAGAGAATTGTGGGATGAGTTTACTCCATGTTCAACCTTCAACAAGCATTTACAAATAAATAACTCTGAGCCAGGCATTATGATGGGTGCTGGCGAAATAAAAGCATGATGGTGCATTAGATTGATTTATTTTCCCAGATTTTCTGTTTCCTTTAGTGAGTCATTTTTCTGCTGTCACTCAGGACATAACTTGAAAGGCAGTTCTCTGCTGTAATCAAGGATTCCCCGTATGAGGTCCATCAGTAGTACACGCAGGCTCTAACAGGGATACAAAAAACTTTTTTCCCCCTTCATGGAGGAGGAGCTCATGGTTAATTTCTGAGACCACAACCTTGGAAGGTTATTTATAATATACACTTCATTCAGCTCTAGGTTTTTATGAAAAACAATTATTATTGTGTTTAACGAAAATATCTAAACCATTTCTGACTATATCCTGAAAACTAATTCCTGAGATTCAAAGTGGAATTTCCCTATTCCACTAAAATAACTCATGTTACTTTATGAATGAATGTTAAGCCTGAATTCCATAATAGGCATATTCTATATAGTTTGAAAAGGCATATTCAGTATTTCAATATGTCATTTTTAGAAACCACAGTAAAATTCCTCTTGTTTTAACTCACATTAGAAAAAGTTAGGGTCAGAGAAATCTTGGTGGCTGGAGATACGCAGAAAAATAACAATTTTTACTAGAGGGTTTTAGGGGACATGGCATTGATTGAACACATTAGAATCACTAGATGTGAACTATATGTTTATAAAAAGGTAGTATAGATTTAAAGAAAAAAATGATTGGATTCATTATTAATAAAGCTCCAAAGCACGTTAGCAAATTTAGTAACCATATTACACAGAGGCCTTAATGTGCATTCACTGTCAATTTAAGCCTTTCTATTTTTTTAAACATTATTGCTCTAAGCCTCTTTTTCATCTATATCTATGCATTTTTTCTCTAATATATCATAGCTAACATTTGTCTCTGTAATTTTCCATTTTTGCTATATTCAGCTCATTTTGCCACCTATGAATTCTTTTTTATCTAACCACCAGCCTCCTTTTTATTTGCTTTTCCCAACAAATTCCCACATCTACAGAGTTAGATGGCGTGCTAACAGGATCTTTGTTTTGTCAGACCCTTTCGTCCTGTATTCCAAGACTCTGAAACTGACAACTCTACTGAAATGAATCATTCTTAATAAAGACACTCTTCTTTTTAAAGAATATATGGCCACGGCTGGGCGCGGTGGCTCAAGCCTGTAATCCCAGCACTTTGGGAGGCCGAGACGGGCGGATCACGAGGTCAGCAGATCGAGACCAACCTGGCTAACACGGTGAAACCCCGTTTCTACTAAAAAATAAAAAATAAATAAAAAAACTAGCCGGGCGAGGTGGCGGGCGCCTGTAGTCCCAGCTACTCGGGAGGCTGAGGCAGGAGAATGGCGGGAACCCGGGAGGCGGAGCTTGCAGTGAGCTGAGATCCGGCCACTGCACTCCAGCCCGGGCGACAGAGCGAGACTCTGTCTCAAAAATAAGAAAGAAAGAAAGAAAGAAAGAGAGAGAGAGAGAGAGAGGGAGGGAGGGAGAGGGGGAGAGAGAGAGAGAGAGAGAAAGAGAAAGAAAGAAAATATGGCCATCTGATTTCTTTTGAATGTAAACTTCAGGGTCAGAATGGACCTTTTGGATGGTGTTTTTAAACCTTAATAATTAGTTTCTATCATAATAGAATAGAGATCTCCATGTGATTAGCCATTAATACTTCAGCTTTACTTTGAAATCTGTTTCTTACAAAATTAGGTTGTAATTTTCACTTAATTTATACTTTTTGTGTGAATTTTTTTTTTTTTTTAACTATGAAAGTAAGAAAAGTACCTCTGACCATGGGTTAAAGACCAAATTACTATTTAATTAAAATAAAACTGTGCGTTTGCTAAGCAGCACATTGTCCACATTTATAAAGAGAGTTCTGTATTTTTGAAGTTCATCCATGTAGGTTGATATTTTGGGAAACATGCCTAGACAGTCTTTATTCTGCATTAGGGGAGACTGTATCTGTAAGAACATGACATGCTTTGCCTTGATTTATAAATGATCGCATGTCAACTTAAATATGATATGTATTTGACAGGGCTTTCTAGGCTCACATTTTTTACCAGAGGAAACACTGGCCATACACAAAATGCTTTCATCAGCCTGGCCTCTTTGTAACTAAAAATACTGTATTCATTTCTTATATTATCTTTAATTAAACTGTCCCATTTTTTCTATTATGAATAAGGCATTTAATATCTTTGTATGTATAACTTTGTAAACTTTTGCAAGAATATCAATAGAAGCGTTTTTAAGAATTGATACTACTGAGTCAAAGTGTATGTCCATTGAAATATTGGTAAATATTGCCAAATTACATTCTTTTAAAAAGTGTCTATTGGTGAATTCCCGGGCAAGATGGCTGAATAGGAATGGCCCGGGTCTGCAGCTCCCAGCGACACCAACAGAGAAGTCAGGTGATTTGCGCATTTCTAACTGAGGTACCTGGCTCATCTCACTGGGACTGGTTAGACAGTGACAAACCACGGAGGGTGAGCAGAAACTGGGTGGGTGTCGCCTCACCCAAGAAGTGTAAGGGATCAAGAAACTACCTCCCCTAGCGGAGGGAAGCAATGAGAGGCTGTGCTGTGAGGGATGGTGCTATCTGGCCCAGACACTATGCTTTTCCCATGGTCTTTGCAACCCGCAGACCAGATTTGCTCAGGTGCCTACACCACCAGGGCCCTGGATTGCAAGAACAAAACTGGGCAGCCATATGGGCAGACACTGAGCTAGCAGCAGGACTTTTTCTCATACCCCAGTGGTGCCTGGAATGTCAGTGAGACAGAACCATTCACTCCCCTAGAAAGGGGGGTGAAGCAAGGGAGGCGAGTGGTCTTGTTCAGCAGACCCCATCCCCATGGAGCTCAACAAGCTAAGGTCCACTGGCTTGAAATTCTCATGGCCAGCACAGCAGTCTGAAGTCAACCAGGTACGCTCAAGCTTGGTGGGAGAAGGGGCGTCTCCTGTTACTGAGGCTTGAGTAGAGGATTTTCCCCTCACAATGTAAACAAAGCCTCTGGGAAGTTCGGACTGGGCAGAGCTCATCACAGAACCATGAAGCCACTGTAGCCAGACTGCGTCTCTAGATTCCTCATCTCTGGGCAGGGCATCTCGGAAAGAAAGGCAGAAACCCCAGTCAGAGGCTTATGGATAAAACTCCCATCTCCCTGGGACAGAGCACCTGTGGGAAGGGGCAGCTGTGGGCACAGCTTCAGCAGACTTAAACGTTTCCTGCTTGCCAGCTCTGAAGAGAGTAGCAGATCTCTCAGCACAGCACTTGAGCTCTGCTAAGGGACAGACTGCCTCCTCAAGTGGGTTCCTGATCGCCGTGCCTTCTGTTGGGGAGACACCTTCCAGCAGGGGTTGACAGATACCTCATACAGGAGAGGCAGTGGGCATCTGGTGGGTGCCCCTCTGGGACAAAACTTCCAGAAAAAGGAGCAGGCAGCAATCTTTGCTGTTTTGCAACCTCCGCTGGTGATACTTAGACAAACAGGGTCTGGAGTGGACCTCCAGCAAACTCCAGCAGACCTGCAGAAGAGGGACTTGACTGTTAGAAGAAGAACTAGCAAACAGAAAGCAATGGCATCAACATTGCAAAAAGGATGGCCATGCAGAAACCTCATCTGAAGGTCACCAAAATCAAAGACCAAAGGTCAATAAATCCATGAAGAAGAGGAAAAAGCAGCACAAAAAGGCTGAAAATTCCAAAAACCAGAATGCCTCTTTTCCTCCAAAGGATCACAACTCCTGGCCAGCAATGGAACAAAACTGGACCAAGAATGGGTTTGATGAATTGACAGAGATGGGCTTCAGAAGGTGGGTAATAACAAAATCCTCTGAGCTAAAGAAACATGTTGTAACCCAATGCAAGGAAGCTAAGAACCTTGATAAAAGGTTACAGGAACTGATAACTAGAATAACCAGTTTAGAGAAGAATATAAATGACCTGATGGAGCTGAAAAACACAGCATGAGAACTTCATGAAGCATACACAAGTATCAATAGCCAAATCGATCAAGTGGAAGAAAGGATATCAGAGACTGAAGATCAACTTAATGAAATAAAGCATGAAGACAAGATGAGAGGAAAAAAAGAATGAAAATGAATGAACAAAGCCTCCAAGAAACATAGGACCATGTGAAAAGATCAAACCTATGTTTGGTGTACCTGAAAGTGATGGGGAGAATGAAGCCAAGTTGGAAAATACTCTTCAGAATATTATCCAGGAGAACTTCCCCAACCGAGCAAGACAGGCCAACATTCAAATTCAGGAAATACAGAGAACATCACAAAGATAATCCTCAAAAAGAGCAATCACAAGACACATAATCATCAGATTCACCATGGTTGAAATGAAGGAAAAAATGTTAAGGACAGCCAGAAAGGTCAGGTTACCCACAAAGGGAAGCCCATCAGACTAACAGTGGATCTCTCTGCAGAAACTCTATCAGCCAGAAGAGAGTGGGGTCCAATATTCAACATTCTTGAAGAAAATAATTTTCAACTCAGAATTTAATATCCAGCCAAACGAAGCTTCATAAGTGAAGAAGAAATAAAATCCTTTACAGACAAGCAAATGCTGAGGGATTTTGTCACCACCAGGCCTGCCATACAAGAGCTCCTGAGGAAGCACTAAATATGGAAAGGAAAAATCAGTACCAGCCACTGCAAAAACACAGTACAATGTAAAGACCATCAACACTATGAAGAAACTGCATCAACTAATGGGTAAAATAACCAGGTAGAATCATAATGACAGAATAAAATTCACACTTAGCAATATTAACCTTAAATGTAAATGGCTAAATGCCCCAATTAAAAGACATAGACTGACAGATTAGATAAAGAGTCAAGACCCATCAGTGTGCTGTATTCAGGAGACCCATCTCATGTGCATAGATACACATAGGCTCAAAATAAAGGGAGGGAGGAATATTTACCAAGCAAATGGAAAGCAAAAAAAAAAAAAAAAAAAAAAAAAAAGTAGGGATTGCAATCCTAGTCTCTGATAAAGCAGACTTTAAATCAACAAAGATCAAAAAAGACAAAGAAGGATATTACATAATGGTAAAGGATTAATGCAACAAGAAGAGTTAACTATCCTAAATAAATATGCACCCAATACAGGAGCACCCAGATTCATAAAGCAAGTCCCTAGAGACCTACAAAGAGACTTAGACTCCCACACAATAATAGAGAGAGACATTAATACCCCACTGTCAATATTAGACAGATCAACAAGACAGAAAATTAACAAGGATATTCAGGACTTGAACTCAGCTCTGGACCAAGCAGAACTAATAGACATCTACAGAACTCTTCACCCCAGATCAACAGAATATACATTCTTCTCAGCACCACGTCACACTTATTCTAAAATTGGCCACATACCTGGAAATAAAACACTCCTCAGCAAATGCAAAAGAACAGAAATCGTAACAAACAAGTCTCTCAGACCACAGTGCAATCAAATTAGAACTCACGATTAAGAAACTCACTCAAAACCGCACAACTACATGGAAACTGAACAACCTGCTCCTGAATGATTACTGAGTAAATAATGAAATGAAGGCAGAAATAAATAAGTTCTTTGAAACCAATGAAAACAAAGACACAACGTACCAGAATCTCTGGGACACAGCTAAAGCAATGTGTTTAGAAGGAAATTTATAGCACTAAATGCCCACATGAGAAAGCAGAAAAGATCTAAAATCAACACCCTAACATCACAATTAAAAGAACTAGAGAAGCAAGAGCAAACAAATTCACAAGCTGTCAGAAGACAAAAAATAACTAAGATCAGAACAGAACTGAAGGAGATAGAGAGATGAAAAACCCTGCAAAAAATCAATGAATCCGGGAGCTGGTTTTTGAAAAGATTAACAAAATAGACCACTAGCCAGACTAATAAAGAAGACAAGAGAGAAGAATCAAATAGACACACACACATACACAGAAAAAAAAAGATAAAGGGGATATCACCACTGATCCCACAGAAATACAAACTACCATCAGAGAATACCACAAACAACTCTATGCAAATAAACTGGAAAATCTAGAAGAAATGGATAAATTCCTGGACACATACACCCTCCCAAGACTAAATCAGGAAAAAGTCAAATCCCTGAATAGACCAATAGCAAGTTATCAAATAGAGGCAGTAATTAATAGGTTACCAATGGGGAAAAAAAAAAAAAAAGCCAGGATTAGATTGATTCATAGCCAAATTCTACCAGACATACAAAGAGGAGCTGGTACCATTCCTTCAAAAACTGTTTTAAACAACAGAAAAATAGGTACTCCTCTCTAACTCATTTTATGAGGCGAGCATCATCCTAATACCAAAACCTGGCAGACACACAACTAAAAAAAGAAAATTTCGGAGCAATATCCATGATGAACATCGATGTGAAAATCCTAAATAAAATACTGACAAACCGAATCCATCAGCACATTAAAATCATCCAGCATGATCAAGTCAGCTTCATCCCAGGGATGCAAGGCTGGTTCAACATATGCAAATCAATAAACATAATCCATCACAGAAACAGAACCAATGACAAAAATCACATGATTATCTCAATAGATGCAAAAAAGATCTTTGATAAAATTCAACACCCCTTCATGCTAAAAACACTCAATAAACTAGATATTGATGGAACGTATCTCAAAATAATAGGAACTATTTATGACAAACCCACAGCCAATATCATACTGAATGGGCAAAAGCTGGAAGCATTCCCTTTGAAAACTGGCACAAGACAAGTATGCCCTCTCTCACCACTCCTATTCAACATAGTATTGGAAGCTCTAGCCAGGGAAGTCAGTCAAGAGAAAGAAATAAAGGGTAATCAAATAGGAAGAGAGAAATTCAAATTATCTGTTTGCGGATGGCATGATTGTATATTTAGAAAACCCCATAGTCTCAGCCCAAAAACTCCTTAAGCCAATAAGCAACTTCAGCAAAGTCTCAGGATACAAAATCAATGTAGAAAAAATCACAAACATTCCTGTACACCAATAATAGACAAACAAAGAGCCAAATCGTGAGTAAACTCCCATTCACAATTGCTGCAAAGAGAATAAAATACCTAGGAATACAACTTACAAGGTATGTGAAGGACTTCTTCAGGGAGAACTACAAACCACTGCTCAAGGAAATGAGAGGACACAAACAAATGGAAAAACATTCCATGCTCATGGATAAGAAGAATCAATATCATGAAAATGGTCATGCTCCCCAAAGTAATTTATGGATTCAATGCTATCCATATCAAACTACCATTGACTTACTTCACAGAATAAGAAAAAAAAAACTACTTTAAATTTCATATGGAACCATAAAAGAGCCCATATAACCAAGACAATCCCAAGCAAAAAGAACAAAATTGGAGGCGGCATGCTACCTGACGTCAAACTATACTACAAGGCTACAGTAACCAAAACAGCATGATACTGGTACCAAAACAGATATATAGACCAATGGAACAGAGCAGAGTCATCAGAAATAACACCACTCATCTACAAGTATCTGATCTTCCACAAACATGACAAAAACAAGCAATGGGGAAAAGATTCTCTATTTAATAAATGGTGTTGGGAAAAGTGGCTAGCCATATGCAGAAAACTGAAACTGGACCCCTTCCTTACACTTTATACAAATAGTAACTCAAGGTAGATTAAATATGTAGATGTAAGGCCCAAAACCATAAAAACTCTAGAAGAAAACCTAGGCAAATACCATTCAGGATATAGGCATGGGCAAAGACTTCATGAGTAAAACACCAAAAGCAATTGAAACAAAAGCCAAAATTGACAAATGGGATCTAATTAAACTAAAGAGCTCTGCCCAGCAAAAGAAACTATAATCTGAGTGAACAGGCAACCTGCAGAATGGGAGAAAATTTTTGCAGTATATTCATCTGACAAAGGGCTAATATCCAGAATCTACAAGAAGCTTAAATTTACAAGAAAAAAACAGCCCCATCAAAAATGGCCAAAGGACATGAACACACACTTTTCAGAAGAATACATGTGGCCAACAAATATATGAAAAAAAAAAACCTCATCATCACTGATCATTAGAGAAATGCAAATTAAAAGCACAATGAGATACCATCTCAACCAGTTAGAATGGCGATTATTAAAAAGTCAGGAAACAACAGATGCTGGAGAGGATGTGGAGAAATAGGAACACTTTTACACTGTTGGTGGAAGTGTAAATTAGTTCAACCATTGTGAAAGATGGTGTGGCAATTCCTCAAGGATCTAGAACTAGAAATACCATTTGACCCAGCAATCCCATTACTGGGCATATACCCAGAGGATTATAAATCATTCTACTATAAAGACACATGCACACATATGTTTATTGCAGCACTGTTCACAAGAGTAAAGACTTGCAAACAACCCAAATATCCATCAATGATAGACTTGATAAAGAAAATGTGGCACATATATACCATGGAATACTATGCAGCCATAAAAAAGAATGAGTTTATGTCCTTTGCAGGGACATGGATGAAGCTGGAAACCATCATTCTCAGCAAACTAACACAGGAACAGAAAATCAAACACCGCATGTTCTCACTCATAAGTGGGAGTTGAACAATTAGAACGTATGGGCTCAGAGAGGGGAATATCACACACTGAGGCTTGTTGGAGGGTGGTGGGCAAGAGAGGGATAGCATTAGGAGAAATACGTAATGTAGATAACAGGTTGATGGGTGCAGCAAATCACCACGGCACATGTATACCTATGTAATAAACTTGCACATGTATTCCAGAACTTAAAGTATAGTAACTATAATAATAATATCTATGGACATTCTCCCCAATTGTGTTTGAGAGTGTGTGTCTGCATACCTTCACCAACTTTGATATTAGCATTCTTTATAATTTTTGCCAAACTGTGGGAAAATATTTGTAGATTTACTTTATATTTCCTTATTATTTTGTGAGGACTTTTGATTTTGGTCATTCAGTTTTTGTTTATTTTAGAGAAAAAACCCTGTTGAGATGAGGATTTTAGAAATCAGAATTCTAGTGTTTGCTTCATTTTAAGACAAATTTTTAAAACTGAAATGTAATATATGTTGAGAAAAACAGAAACGTCATGAGTGAACAGCTCAGTGGATTTCCATTAACTGTACTCACCCATGATACCACAACTCACATCAAGAGCTAGAATGTTACCAGCAATCCAGAAGTATCCCTGGTGTCCCTTCTCTGTCTCTGCTACCTTTCCCAAGGTAGCTACTGTCCTAACTTCCAAACTTCTAGCACTACAGGTTACTCTTGTCTTTAAAAACAAAATGAAAAAGAACATTTTATTTAAATGGACTTCTATACTATATCCTCTTTGGTGTCTGGCTGCTTTCTTTGACTGTGTTGCATGTAGCAGTAGATTCTTCCTTCTTACCGCTGTACAGTACTCTACTGTAGAAACATACCACAATTTAGTTTTGCTATTGATAAACATCAGAGTTACTTCCAATTTGGGATTATAATCAACAAAACTGCTGTGAACATTTCTTGGACATAGGCCTAGTAGAAGGATAATGTAAAATTTATCCATACATGAAGTTATCCAAACCATCCATAAAAGTTTAAACAATTCTATTAAAATGCTGCTTTCATGATGTTATTTTACCTGTTAAAATCTTTAAGAGCTACTCAGTGTCCTCTGAATAAGAAAATTTTAAAATGGATTTTAAGGTCCAGTATGAATTTACAACTGATCGTCTTTCACCCTTTCCTTTGCTCTCATCTCCAATGGCATCTTCCTTCATTTTGACCCCAGCACCCCAATCTCCAGTCATACTTTGTTGTTTGCCATATTGTTTGGAGGAAAAATCTTAGTATTAACCAAGAAAGACTTGAACAAAACTATGGAGAAAAAAAAAAGGAGAAAGGTGCTGTTTCTCTAAGACTGTTCTCATGAAGATCTTCCATTTTCTTTCTTTTTTCTTTTTTTTAATTTATTATTTTACTTTAAGTTCCTAGTACATGTGCAGAACATGCAGGTTTGTTACACAGGGTGCCATGGTGGTTTGCTGTACCCATCAACCAGTCATCTGGGTTTTAAGTCCCGCATGCATTAGGTATTTGTCCTAATGCTCTCCCTCCCCATGCCCGCTACCCGCCAACAGGCTCTGGCATGTGATGTTCCCCTCTCTGTGTCCATGTGTTCTCATTGTTCAACTCCCATTTATGAGTGAGAACATGCAATGTTTGGTTTTCTGTTCCTGTGTTAGTTTCCTGAGAATGATGGGTTCCAGCTTCATCCATGTCCCTGTAAAGGACAGGAACTCATTCTTCTTTAATGGCTGAATGGTATTCCATGGTGTATATGTGCCACATTTTCTTTATCCAATCTATCATTGATGGACATTTGGGTTGTTTGCAAGTCTTTGCTATTGTGAACAGTGATACAATAAACATATGTGTGCATATGTCTTTATAATAGAATGAGTTATAATCCTCTGAGTATATACCCAGTAATGGGATTGCTGGGTCAAATGGTATTTCTGGCTCTGGATCCTTGAGGAATTGCCACACTGTCTTCCACAATGGTTGAACTAATTTACACTTCCACCAACAGTGTAAAAGTGTTCCTATTTCTCCACATCCTCTCCAGCATCTGTTGTTTCCTGATGATAATTTATTTTGCTGTGCAGAAGCTCTTCAGTTTAATTAGATCAATTTGTCAATTTTGCCTTTTGTTACAATTGCTTTCGGTGTTTTAGTCATGAAATATTTTCCCATGCCTATGTCCTGAATGGTATCAATATCATGAAAATGGCCATACTTTCCAAAGTCATTTGCAAATTTAGTGTTATTCCCATCAAGCTACCATTGACTTTCTTCACAGAACTAGAAAAAGCTACTTTATATTTCATATGGAATCAAAAAAAAGAGCCCGTATAGCCAAGACAATCCTAAACGAAAAGAACAAAGCTGGAGGCATCTCAATATCTGACTTCAAACTATACTACAAGGCTATAATAACCAAAACAGCATGGTACTGGTACCAAAACAAATATAGAGACCAATGGAACAGAACAAAGCCATCAGAAATAACACCTACATCTACAACTATCTGATCTTCCACAAACCTGACAAAAACAAGCAATGGGAAAAGGATTCCCTATTTAATAAATGGTGCTGGGAAAACTGGCTAGCCATATGCAGAGAACTGAAACTGGACCCTTTCCTTACACCTTATACAAAAATTAACTCAAGATAGATTAAAGACTTAAATGTAAGACCTAAAACCATAAAAACCCTAGAAGGATCTTCCATTTTCACAAATGCTGTCTGGAGCTAGCATCCCTACAAATGTCTTTCCTGTATTATTAACTGCAGTAGAAACAGAGTATAAAGCAACTGGGCCTCCCCAGTTGCTTCAGATCCCATGTCAATCCCATTAACCTAAATATAGTTTACTGTGAAGAAGAAAACTTTAACCTTAGGTTGAAATTTATGTATTTTTTTGTCTAGCTGTTCCTTGATGTTATTTCATTATGAACATTAACTTATGTAAGTGTTTCTTCAGGGAACTGAAACTTCAGTAACTATATTCTGCTCTTCAGATTATCAGTCATAAAATGTCTGCTGGCAAATAGACATCTAATCAAAGAAGAATGTTCATTTTCTTGCAGACTTCTGACTGCAGAGTCACTCATTCTTTATTTACAGTTTATCTAAAGGAATAAGTTTATATTCTAAAACTTGCATTCTTTTAAATAAAGTAGAAAAATTTCTCTCTCATTTAGTCTAACCAACTTAACATCCAAATTACTCTATTTCCACACATTGCTTCTACGTTGATCAAATGACAATTAATCATTATTTTTTGGCCATAAAAATGTTAAGTTCTAATTTATATAACTTTAGAGTTGAACTAGGTTATTCATGACAGTCAATATAATTAAAATATCAAAAGTGATAATAACTATGCAGTTTTACAATCCAAGTTCGGCTATACTGAGCAGTTCATATTATTCCATTTCTTTTTCACAACTATCTTATGAAGAAGGTGTTCATTTTACAAAGCTCAGAGAGATTAAGAAATGTATCCATTTTACATGGTTTATAAGCAGGAGGGTTGGGATTTGAACCCCTGTTTGGGAGATTACTGAGCCCAGGATATTTCACTGTAGTATTAATATTTTGCCAATTATTTCATTTCTCTGTTGTTTGGGATTTCTTTACAACAGAGGCTCAACCATCCAGTTGACTAAGAATCAGTTCAATTGACTGTTTAACTATCAATTGCTAGGAATCAATAATGGTGAGTTATTTGGACTTCACCTTCAGTAGAAGTCTCAGAAAATCTGTATCTAACTGATTATCTTTCCCAATTGCTCTCAGTAAATTTAAAGATATTCAACAATATTTGCAGGCCCATAATTCATGTTAACATAATAAAATTCCAACAATTTCATAATAATGGATATATATTAATAATAGTAACCAAAATGACTGCCCACTTTGGTTACTGTGTTCTAGGCACTGTGCTAAATGCTTTATGCACATTTTTCTTATTCAGTCCTCATAACTACTCAATGAGGTACATTGTTGGAACACTAAAACTTAATTCTATATGAAGCAAATAAAAGGAGGACCATCTATTGACATGCAGAAACAAAAATTATAGAGGTAGAGCTGGCAGCATTGGATCTAGTGCTCAAAGGTGTCACAAGGGCTAGGTTCATCTCTATCGCCTCTCTGCACTGGTCTGCATGTCAGCTCAATCTCTACTTACACAGGATCTCTCCAAAGGTGAGCTCACATTTTCAAGTTCAACAGAAATAAAGCTGCTTCTTACCCAATGTTCCCACATAGCCCAGGTCTAGTCTGACTTAACTAACTTGGATGACAAGCCTATCCTTAAACCACTCACTGTGGCTGGGAAAAGACCATGCTGTTTGGCCAGGTCACAGTCCCACTCCTGGAGCCCTTGTTCACTTGCACTGCATCGACTGAAAATGGGGTAGGGGTGGTCACTCTACAAAGGAAACCAGGTGTGCTACTACCAAAAGAGGGAATGAGGCATAGGCAAGCAAGAACAGTGGATTTCAACTACATATAGTAATAGTCATCATTATTCCCATTTTACAGATAAGTAAATTAAGGTTCAAGAAGTTTCATTTGTTGAGATTCACTAGTTATAAAATACAATGACAATATTCCAGCCAGTGACACTCAGAGTAATTACAAAACTACAGTGCATTCCAGCAACTAAGTCTATACATACAACGAAGATTCTCAAGAGAGCTTTATTGCTTATGCTGCTTATTCCAGCCCTGATAAGGAACCATCAGCATTTGAACCCCAGTAATCCTCCCAACTATAAGGAGAACAGAGTCGTATTCAGGCTGAGTGAAGTAGAAACTGCTAAATTCTATTCCTCTCTAACCAATCAGATTCTTTAAGAGGCAAATCTGTTTTTATATTTGTGTAAATCTTATACATACTGTTGATTCACAGAAGATGTTATTGGTAATGATTCAAATATCAAACTTAGTGGATATTTATACATGGAAATTACCTAATTAATTCCTAACTATATACTTGAGGGGAAAATACACAAGGTGGTAATGAGACAACAGACAAGAGAAGCAGTGACTATGTCAGGAATGTGCAATCTTCCTAAATGGCCTCAGTGGACTTTCATTTTTATAGCATTGATGAGAAATGTGTCAGGTGTTCATCCACAGCTGTGAATGGGACAGAAAAACGTTTTTGAATGTGTGGGCAAATTACTGTTCTAGCCATACAGAAAAAGGAGAGAATGAGTATTGTGTTAGCAGCAGTGATTTCCACAGCCAGGCATTGTGCTGGACACTTGGGATAACCCAATCAGTGAAAGCAGGCATGACCACCAACTCGTGGAGTTTGCACTTCTTGGTAGAGGCAGACAATGTATTTCACAAACACATATAAAATTGCAGTTGTGAATGTGCTGAAGTGGAGGAAGTCATGAATCCAGGATGATAAAGAGGGAAGTGTCACAGACCCAATCAGGAGGTTAAAGAGGGCTTCCTTGAGGAGGTGACGCTGGAACTAGGGCAGTGCCTCAGTCAACTTTGGCATTTACAGAGTTCTGCATGTAACAAATCCACAAGAGATAACTAAAGATAATTTTCCTGATACTTTGAATACAACTGTACCTCATGGCTCTTTGTATTGTGAATCACAGAAAATCTCATTCAAACTCAATCAAGAAAAAAAGGCATTTACTGGCTAAAGTTCAGCACCCCGCTTCCGGCACAGTGGCATCAAATAATACTAACATAGTGTCAGGAGGTGCTCCACCTCTCTGCTCAGTGTTCCTCTGGGTTGACTGCATTCTCCTGCAGGCTTTTCCATCATGGTGCTTAGACAGTGGCAAGTTCCAGACTTACATCTTTTCATCAGTAATGCTTAGAGGAAAACACTCTACTACTTCCCCAAGAATAAATGTTCTGCATTTGGATCTCTTTGTGTATAGCTTGGACCAGGTACCAGCCCTTGTTAACAACCACCTGGTCACCAGAGATGTCATTATCTTCATTACCAGTCTTCAGTCTTGTGTCTTCTCTTGGAGCAGGGCATGAAATCAGCACCTCCCAAACTCCATGAACTGAAAATGGGGAAGAGAGGTCACTGGCTTCCCTAGAAGAAAGAAGAAGCAGTCATCAGTAGAAGTAGGACTGTTTGCTGGGCAGGCAGAAAGAACAGGTGTCTGCTACAGAGTAGAAATAACTAATAACATTAATGACTGCTACAGCTAGCAATAGCAATAATACTAAGAACAAACACTTATTTGACAAGTGTTTCTTACTATAATTTCCCCATAAAAACTATTTCTACATTCTTGGCATATCAAGAATTTAGCCAGCCTGCTTTGCAATAGCTACATAACCCAGAACACAAAACTAGCTCTGCGGTATGAAATTTGTTAGCACGAGATTTCCAGAGAGCAGGATTTCCAGTACAACTAACTCCCTGCCCTCCACCCCGAAGCTCACCCTGAATGCACGGGTGCTCATTCATTCATGCAAACTTGTCTCTGTTAGTGCTGACATGCCTGGAGAGGGTCTATTAAGGGAAGCTCATTTCAAGCACAGATGGTCCCAGGTAGCTTAGCCTCTGCCTGGTGGCCAGACTAAGTGAATTCAGATGGTCTTAGACTTCTGATCACATCCATGCAGCCAGAGAGGAAAAGAAAAACTTATTTATCATCTTGATAAACAGTCTCTTTCAATGTCTGCAGATGCTGTATGTAACTCGGTAGAGTCAAATACTATTAAATTGTCATCACTGTCAAAAAGAGGAGTAATAGGTTTTTCTACTTGAGTCATAGTTAATGACATCTACAATGTGTAACACAAATCAAGATTTCTGTTTGCCTTCTTTTCTCCTAAATGTGTGTTTTCTGGTCTCTCTGGCTATGGATATGAGGCACAGCCCTCAAAATATAAATAAATATATACTTTGTTATTACCTCTCAGCTAAACCAATAAAATATCCAGATGATAAGGGCCAGACTCTTGGCTTGGATGAGGTATGTATGCACAGGCAAAAGATAAGCAAAAGTACCTCATTCTAGTTCTGCATGGAAGACATGGATTTGAAAGACTGTATTTCACTGAGTGAAAGCCTTGGAAATGGCTCCACCCAACAGTTATTAGTAAACATATTTGCAGAGGCTACTTAAATACTGTTAAGGGTGGAAGGCATCTCTTTTGCTGTCATGATCTTAAAGAATAATAGTCATGTGTCCCATAACAATGTTTCAGTTAACAACAGACCTATAAGATTATAACACAGTAGAATACCATATTTTTACTGTATGTTTTCTATGTCTAGATAGATTTAGATACACAAATACTTTTTATGTCATAACCACGTACAGTATAATAGCATGCTGTACTGGTTCGTAGCCTAGGAATAATAGGCTATACTATCTAGCCTAGGTTTGTAGTAGGCTATACCATCTAGGTTGTGTAAGGGCCCTCTACGAATTAGCACAAAGATGAAATCAATGACATATTTATTAGAACTTATCCTTGTCATTAAGTGAGGCATGACTGTGTAGTAGACTGTATAGTGGGTTTGTTAAGCTTCAGCAACAACCTCCACATCTCACGGGCTTCAAAAGGCAAAAGTGTATTGCTTGATCATACAACATACCCATTGTGATTCATCAGTGTGTCTGTGTTTGCAGGAGTTACTCAGGGACTAGAACTTCTGTTGCAAGCACTGTCTAAAATAGGGGTTGGCAAACTGGCCTGTAGGCCAAATCTGGTGCATCATCTGATTTTTATGATCCACAAGCTAAAAATTATCTTTACCTTGTAAATGGCTGGAAATTGTGACACATAAAAATTACACAAATTCAAGTTTCAGTTTCCATAAATATTATTGGCATACAGCTACACTAATTTGTTTATATATCATTTGAGGCTGCATTTGTGATATAACAGCAAAGTTTGGTAGTTGCTCTAGAGACCAGATGGCCCACAAAGCTGAAAATGTTTATAATCTGGATGTTTATAGAAAAACTTTGCTGATCCTTGATCTAAAATACCACTGGCTGCCACACCAGCAGAAAGAGAGCCCTGGAAGGCCTTGCACAGACAATTAAAAGCTCAGCTTGGTAGTGATATGTCAAGTCCATTAATACCCAGTTGACTAAAAACAGTCAATGCCTCCTCCTCCCACAAGGGGGTCAGTAACTACCATAAGCCCAGGAGGAGGAGACAGTCATTGGCATCCCTAATGGCTGCCCCAGCTAACACTAATAATAGTAACGGCATCAGAGCAAACACATTGCTCCTGTATTCCCACACTCTTCCAAGTGCTTTCCCTGTGTTTAGTCATTCATCCTCACAACAACCTCATGATGAAAGTATTATACTACTATTTTCCCCATTTTACAGGTGAGGAGACTAAGAATAGAAAGCTTGTATGATTTTCCTGAGATAAATCCAGCTAATAAAGGGTGGAAGCAGTTAAAACCCAGTCAATGACCCCAAAATTCGATCTCAAACACTATGCTCTCAACCATCCTACCCCTCACAGACCTGCTGAGATTTAAAAGAATGCCATTCATTGATGCTGTAAAGACAACTTCTTCACAAAATCCTCAATTACGGAATATGTTAGACATAAACAACACTCTAATTTTAGTATTTGCATAACAGATTTCCAAAACATTTAACAGTTTATTTAGGAGGTGGTTAGTAAGTGGCCCATAGATGAAAGTAAAATCTAACATTTATGGATTTGTGTGCAGTTCTCCTATAGGACCGAAAAAAAAAAAGAAAGGGCTGGGCGTGGTGACTTATGCCTGTAATCCCAGCACTTTGGGAGGCCAAGGTAGGCAGATCATGAGGTCAGGAGTTCGAGACCAGCCTGGTTAACATAGTGAAATCCCGTCTCTGCTAAAAAATACAGAAAACTTAGCCAGGTGTGGTGGCAAGTGCCTGTAATCCCAGCTACTGGGGAGACTGAGGAAGGAGGTCGCTTGAACCCATGAGGCAGAGGTTGCAGTGAGTTGAGATTGTGCTACTGTACTCCAGCCCAGGCAATACTGCGAGACTCTGTTTCAAAAAGAAAAAAAAGAGGGGGATTTGCAGTATGAGATCAGTTTATGGCTCAGCAAGAGGGCCCACTGATGGGCATCTGGCCCTAAACTGGACAGTATTTAACGGCCACTTCTTCCTTGAGTATCTCAAATTTTGTCTTGATCTTCTCATCTTCACTTCAGCCAACTCAAAAATGTTGTTCCATGGCATTTTTTTTCATTTAGCTGGAGAAAAGAAATATCATAAAATAGTTATGGTTTAGAAGTGATGGATTTGGAGTCTTCATATTGCAGTATCTGCTTTATTTTGTTGACTGTACATTTATATCTTCATAAAGGAGTTTGTGTATAATCACCACCCATGTTCCTTTTAACATCCATTATACTTATCTGTGAACAATAATGGAAATATCTCATTCTAAGAGAATAAAAAGAAGTTAATAAGAAGTTAATGGTTATTGTTGGGCTTCTTTCTCAGCATGTATTCCTGATTGTATATCATTAAATATGTTATAAAGAAACAGAGAACAAAAATGAATTAAGAGGTAGGAGTAGATAAAGTGAGACCAGGCGTAGTGGCTCAAACCTGTAATTCCAGCATTTTGGGAGGTTGAGGTGGGAGGATCACTTGAGAACAGAAGGATTGCTTGAAACTAGGAGATCAAGACCAGCATGGTTTATCACCTAGGAGTAATACATAGGGAGTACAAAGGGTGATGCCCATCTCTACAAAAACACAAATCAAAACATTAGCCAAACATAGTGGCATGTGCTTACAGTTCCAGCTACTCAGGAGGCTGAGGTGGGAGGATCAGTTGAGCCTGGGAGGTCAAGGCTGTAGTGAGCTGTGATCATGTCACTGTACTCCAACCTAGGCAATGGAGTGAGACCCTATCTCAAAAAAAAAAAAAAAAAAAGACTAGACAAAGTGAATATGCAATGGAAAGGGCACATTAGGCCACTTGCCATTGCAGGAACAGCTCAGAAATTTGGGGTCTTTGAAACCTGGAATCTAAAAGGCAAATGACTCCATTTTCCAACCTTTCAGAATTCTACCCTTTCATCCTCCTCCAGTGTTGTCTTTGAAATTGGGTTTCAATTTTTATATTAATAACAAGGAGAATGGCAGCCCTTATTTATAGTATACCTACTATGTGCTGCTTGATTTCTTAATTACTTTTCATATACAATCTCTAATGCTCACAGTATCCATTAAATTTAGGCATTTTGCTTAGAGGGACAAGGGCTTAGAGGTTACAACTTGCTCCAAATCATCCGGCTAGTAACCAAAGTGATGTTAATTATTCAAAATTATATTAGATATTAGTATATTCAGTCTTTTGTGTCAGTGTGTTACATAATTTTAGAAAAATTAGTATAGCCAGAGGAGTTATTCATATAAAATAGCATGGCCTATGTCTGTTCTAGAAATTGTTTCCATGTCGTTCTCAGCCATAAAGGATAACAATGGTGAAGGAAAGCCTGATCAACTATTGCCTAGCTGGGTCAATGGTCTCAGTTTAAGAATAGGGTTGAGGGAGATCCAAAGGGGATTTAAGTCAAGAATATTGCACACTAAAACGAACGTAGATATAGCTGTTTTTCTAAGCCCTATTTCATTTCAATTCTTGTCCTAGTCATAGTAGAATACAACTTATTCATTTTAGATGTTGGCTCAGGGAAGCTGTGATTCAGTTTCCAGAGACTTATATTGACATCCAGGGTGAATGCCCCACTTTGAGGTAGAAACTCCCCCTTCAGTTGTTTCATTTCTGAGATTGCATTAATTTGGAATGATTGAAGGAAAGTCTACATCAAGCAACCAAATTTGAGGACAGAGAATAGAAAAATGAAGATATATCCTCAGCCTTATTTTAACAAAAATTTGAAGGCAGATCTGAGAGTAGCCCAAAGGCAGTCTGATGTCCACTCCATTACATGGGTTCCCTTTCCTCATGCTCTCTGATGCATCCTTGTTGGGAAAGAGTAAAAGTTCCACAATATGTAAAGAGCAGTAGGGAATCAAGTGTGTTCTTGTAACCTCATTGGTGCACCTTTGGGTAAAATGTATTTCCATGGGGGTAGACAGGTTATTTCTAAAAATTATTTCTGCAGTAGATTTTCAACATATCCAATATATAAGTCATTTTCTTCTTTTAAAAAACTGAAGAAATCTAGTGGATGGGTGTTGAGTTGATTGTGGTATTACCTTACTTTTAGCCATTTTTTTTTCAGGGAGATAATGATGCCTAAATGTAGTTCCTCCGTGATTAGCCTGAAATGAGAGTAAAAAGATAAGAGTGAGGAGTAGTCCATATTGGTGGAAAAAGGGAAAAAATAAGAGTTAT
This sequence comes from Piliocolobus tephrosceles, assembly GCF_002776525.5. NCBI lineage: Eukaryota > Metazoa > Chordata > Mammalia > Primates > Cercopithecidae > Piliocolobus > Piliocolobus tephrosceles. Next base: position 67,942,751 of record NC_045435.1, on the reverse strand, counting down.
ATTTTTCCCACCAACAATGATGACCTGGTCAAAGATGATAACTTCAATAGTATTAGTAATATCAGAGTAAATTTTCATGCCTACTCTGAACCAGGTATTATTATAATCACTTTGCCTGTGTTTATTTAATTCTTATACCTGTTAAGTATAAGAATTATTACAACTATTGTAATCTGGGGCATTCACCCTGGATGTCAATGTTAGTCTCTGGAAACTGAATCACAGCATCAATGCCCTTCAGGTTCCCTGAGCTAACATCTAAAATAAATAAGTTGTATTCTACTGTGATTAGGACAAGAATTGAAATGAAATAAGGCTTAGAAAAATAGCTATAATGTGTCTACTGTTTACTATAGGATGCAGTATTCTTGACCTAAATCCCCTTTGGATCTCCCTCAACCCTATTTTTAAACCAAGACCATTGACTCAGCTAGGCAATAGTGTAGTTCTTAAAACAACCCTGTAAAGTTGATGCTGTCATCCACATTCCACAGATGAGAACCTCGAAATATGGAATGAAAAATAATAGGAAGCAGCAGACCCAGGACTTGTCTCTGCAGCCTGGCTCTGGAATCTGTGATCCCATCCATTCTGCTACCCTGCCTCAAACATTGTTGTCCTGCCCAGAATTTCTTCAGTTTTCCTACCTTTTTCCTCTATATACCCGAGGACCCTGGGAGAGAATGGATGGGAATTTGTTTAATCTCAAGCATAAACAAATCAAGCATCTATTTTGTCCTCCTCAACCAAAACATGCTTAAAGATCCATTAGTGTCTCTCTTGTCAATGATTTACAGACAAAGACACTCAGAGCTTCCTTCCAGTCCATTGTGTCAATAAGGCATTTTAAACACAGTCTTAAATATGCATTTCTGTCACCCACTACAATGAATTCCAAAAAAGCCATTTATAAAACCTTGATCAAGAAGTCCTGTAAAAGTGACTCTGAAAAAAATTTGTGATTTTTCTTACATATTACAGCTTTTAAAGAAACCATTTGTAATAAAGTGGAAATGCAAGGATTCTAATAATCATGTCAGTCTTAACAGTCTTTAAATATGATTTATTCATTTTCTCCAAAAGTTGCCTTTGGCTATAAGCATATATCCTGGCCTATTAATGAGAACTAAAGTTTCCTCACAGTTACTTTTAATTGCTATTTCATTTTAAAGCTATTTCACTTAGAGTGAAAAGCTTTTCCTTTGTATGTTTTGGCACCATCCCAAACCAAAATCCCAGGTTGATTTCTCTAGAAGGTATATTGGAAGTTCTCATCTTTGCAAAAGCTACACTTATTCAAATTCATCTTTGTGAAAATATTCACATAATGGATGTTCAGAAAAAGTTCCCAAAAGAGGATTAATTTATATATTCTGTCTTTCTTCTTCTACCTTTTCCTTTCTATTTTCCTTTTCTTTCCCTTTACATTCCATCTATTCTTCCCTCCCTCTCTTTCTTTCCTTCCTTCCTTTCATCATTCAGTCATTTAATAATTTAGTAAATGTGTGACTGCCCACTGTTATTCCAGGCACAAGAGATAAAGAATTAAACAAGATGTGGTCCTCCTGCCAGCATAGAGTGCCCAGCCAAACAGGCTAGACAACAAGCCCGTAATTCCAGTTAGGAGTCATGCTGAAAAAGAAAAGTTCAGCTTGCTACGAGAACATATAATGGGGGTCAAAAGTGAGTCTCTGAGGAAAAGGTTCATTCAACAACTCTATACAGACCAAACAGGTGCCAGATTTCAAGCTTAGTACTGGGATAATGGTAAAACAGAAAAAAAAAATGTTCTTCCTCTTTATAGGAAAAGCAATACATTATTTTTAAAAAATCAAAATCATGCACACTGTAAATACTATTGTACAAGAATTATGTAGGAGATGTACGATCATACACAGGAGAATGTAACTCAGAGTATGGTTCAGGAAGACCACCATAGCAATACCCACACACATGCACATGTACAAGGCTTAGTTTACATTCCCTCTCTTTTTATTTTTAAAGCAATTCTCTATATTCCAATTTACACTACCCACTTAGCATCGTTTCTTCTTTCCCAGAAAACCTGCTGTTGTGATAATTTTAAATTGTTTGGCTATGCTTTGTCTTGGACATGAAATCACTGATAGATATGGTTTGGCACTATGTCCCCACCCAAATCACATCTCGAATTGTAATCCCACATGTCGAGAGAGGGAGCTGGCTGGAGGTGACTGGATCATGAGGGTGGTTTCCCCCATGCTGTTCTCATGATGGTGGGGGAGTTCTCATAACATCTAATGATTTTAAAAGTGGCCATTTCCCCAGCATTCTCTCTCCTGCCACATTTTTAGAAGGTATTTGCTTTCCCTTCACACTCTACCATGATTATAAGTTTCCTGAGGCCTCCCAAGTCATGCGGAACTGTGAGTCAGTTAAACTTCTTTTGTTGGTAAATTACCCAGTCTCAGGTAGTATCTTTACAGCAGTGTGAAAACAGACTAATACAATCACCAACAGCAAAAGATACTACTGAATGTCCAATTCCCTGGCAGATGAAAAAGATCAGACATTTGCAAATTCCCATAGGTGTCCATTCTAAAAAGTTGACCCAGTTTGTAGCCCAGAGTGATCCAGTTGGTTGGTATGAGCTATTTCTATTAAATATCCAATCTGGGGGCAAACCCTGGCTTATGATGCCAGTTGTCAAGCTTTTACTCATCTGCCTGCCAGTCATTCCTAACCTCTTCTTCCCTTTCCATCATGACACGTAATTGTCACCAGTGGGGACTCCTTGTAAAAGAAACATTATCTTTAGCAATTTATCTTCCTTGTTTCCTCACTTGTACAGGTCAAGACAGTGATGCATTGAGCTGGGAAGGAGGGATCATTGCTAGGAGCATATTGGACTCGGTATTTTTTTAACTTCTCCAGCTCAGAGTTGCTGCTGCCAGAAATAATCTTGAAATGCTATCTTTTTCTCTTTTTTGGATATTAGAAACTTTCTTTTCCTGTTAAAAATAGGTTTGATAATGTATTCAGGGCTCTGATAAACCCAAGAGAAAAGAGCAGATGGGAAAATAGAGAGATGCCCCATGGAGCTTTTTTTTTTGCAGGGGACCTTCACGTTAATACCTGGGTCAACATGAGCAAAAGGAATGAGAAGAAAGACCACTGTTTTGAAGATTTGTGGCAGAAAGAGAACTGGAAAGCAGAGTACATTTAACAAATCCAACTTTTTCAGATCAGTGTGCATTAGCCAGATAATTATAGCATTTACCTCCTAATTAGAAAGAACAATGGGATCCCTTATAATGCTAGATTTAGGGGTTTGGAATAATTTTATAGATATTTTAGATGTGTGTTTTCTGCAGATTAACTGATAACAGAAACAATAATCTGGAAAATCTGAGTAGTACAATTAACCTCCATACTAACCTGTTCTTTATTCTACATCCTCTGCCATTAGATGATAGGTTACTTCATCTGTCTTATTTTTTAGATCTACAGATCCTGGGTGAAATCCAAAAAAGAGGCTATTTTCCACAAGCAAAAAAAAAAAAAAAAAAAAAAAAAAAGGAAGCTGCATTTTCTAAGGAAGCACTTAGATGACTTAGCTTTGAGAAACCATAGATCATCTTGAAATCATTTGACTTGGATTGAGATGAAATTTAGAAATGGATAGGCATTGACACCAAGGAAAAGTCTGAAAGACATTTCAATGACAAATATTATCAGTTTGAAATCACCTTGGCAGTTAAGTTTGAAAGGATAGTTCACAAGGTAAACCTTAAAATGCAGATACATTGTATTAAAATGGACATTTTCTAATTTCCAGAAAGGGCATGACAAACTTAACTCTTCCCTTTCATTGGGATCAACTCTGGGGAACATTTTGGTTTCCTTTCTCCTTTTCCAAGAAGCCAGCTGATGGGGGCAATAGATAAGTAGAACCTTTTTGTCCGAGGGAGTCTTGAAAAATTTTATCTCTGTGGTTGTAACAGGAATTTTATGTCCTTTTATATCCTTATAGAATTTGATCACCTTCTCACTGTATCATGGGTGGACCCAAGTAAAGGTGGGCTCTTGATATAGCCAAGAAGTGAAAAACACATAGGAATGGGGGAAGGTGTGTATTTTACAAGCTTACTATACTCTGTATATATAGTCTGCTATACCAAAGGCATACACCCTTCTCGGTTAGGTTCCATATTATTTGATCATTCAGAAATCCATGACAGATTTGTTACTCATTTTTTATTTTGTTCATTCATCTACCCATCTGAATGTAATGTGGTATCTTTGATGGGACCCTGAAACAGGAAAGTACATTATGTAAAAGCTAAAAGAATCTGTGAATAAAGCCTAGCCTTTAGTTAATAATGTATCAATCAAATATTTGTCATTTAATACTTCCTTTAGATAGCTGATAATCACCTAAGTATGACTGATTTCACTTTTTCATTAGCAGAAGAATCTCTGTGAAGAATAGATTATTATATTGAACTTTAAAAATAGCTTATCTCCTTTCTTAGAGTGGAGGTAACTGAGCCCCCTTGCATAATCCACACAGCCCCACAAAATGCATCTTCAGAGCAAAGTTATGTAAGTGTGAATTTTCCTGTCAAAGAGCGAATATTTTTACTTTTTTAATACAAGTCCAGGCTTCTATGGGCAGGATAGATTGAAAGATTAAATTGCTCCGTTTTACTGTGGCTAGATCTGTCACAACATAAACTTTGGGAATGAGATTTAGGTACCATGGCCCAATCAGATCTTCCAACTGTTGGGGTCCTGTGGGGTTTCACTGTATCCACCAAGACCTAGTTCTGGACTCTGTGCCAGTGTACCTGAGCAGCATGTGTAATTGAGGCCATAGTTCAACTTGTCAAAACCGACGAGCCTGTTATTTAGAGCAACACCTTCCTGGCCTCCTGTGTGCAAATCCACCATCTGTGCGTCTAAGGAAGACGTGCCCTGGGGTCATTGACTTTATATACAAGTTTTTAATGAAAATGGAGCATTCGTCATTTCCCAGTTACCAAGCTTTTCTCCCTTTTTCAAGGAAATGACATCATGTATGTGAGGGTGGGACAGCGGAAAGAGCACTGTATATGGGGTGAGGGTGTGGGTTCTGATCTCAATGCTATTGGCTCCTTGCTAGGTAAAACATGAGCAAGTTTCTTTTTTTTCTTGCATTTTAAATTTGTATGGATATTCTTTATTATTATTATTATTATTATTATTATTATTATTATTATTATACTTTAAGTTCTAGGGTACATGTGCACAACATGTAAGTTTGCTACGTATGTATACATGTGCCATATTGGTGTGCTGCACCCATTAACTCATCATTTACATTAGGTATATCTCCTAATGCTATCTCTCCCCCTTCCCCCCACCCCATGACAGGCCCTGGTGTGTGATGTTCCCCATCCTGTGTCCAGGTCTTCTCATTGTTCAATTCTCACCTATGAGTGAGAACATGCAGTGTTTGGTTTTCCGTTCTTGTGATACTTTGCTCAGAATGATGGTTTCCAGCTGCATCCATGTCCCTACAAAGGACATAAACTCATACTTTTTTATGGCTGCATAGTATTCCATGGTACATGTGCCACATTTTCTTAATCCAGTCTATTATTGATGGAAATTTTTGGTTCCAAGTCTGTGCTATTGTGAATAGTGCTGCAATAAACATACATGCGCATGTATCTTTATAGCAGCATGATTTGTAATCCTTTGGTTATATGCCGAGTAATGGGATGGCTGGGTCAAATGGTATTTCTAGTTCTAGATCCTTGAGGAATTGCCACACTGTCTTCCACAATGGCTGAACTAGTTTACAGTCCCACCAACAGTATAAAAGTGTTTCTATTTCTCCACATCCTCTCCAGCATCTGTTGTTTCCTGACTTTTTAATGAGCACCATTCTAACTGATATGAGATGGTATCTCATTGTGGTTTTGATTTGCATTTCTCTGATGGCCAGTGATGATGAGCATTTTTTCATGTGTCTGTTGCCTGCATAAATGTCTTCTTTTGAGAAGTGTCTGTTCATATCCTTTGCCCACTTTTTGATGGGGTTGATTTTTTCTTGTAAATTTGTTTAAGTTCTTTGTAGATTCTGGATATTAGCCCTTTGTCAGATGGGTAGATTGTAAAAATTTTCTCCCATTCTGTAGGCTGAAACATGGGCAAGTTTCTAAGTCACTCTTGGTCACAGTTGCTTCTCCTGTAAAATAAAGATTTGTGATGTGTTTATTATGGTATTGGGCACATAGGAAAAACTCAATAAATGATTAATTTCTTTAATACTATTATTACCATTGGTTGCATGGCTATATCGCTTGCTCTAAGTCTGCATCATCTCTAGAAAATGGAAATAATAATAGTTCTACCTCCATCTTTGAACTGCTTTGAAAATTAAATAAAATATGTATTAAAAGCACATTTTAAACCTTGATAATAATATTCCACACATTGTTGAATACATAAAACAATAAGAATCCATGTTCTGGAGGAGTTTGATTTCCAATGGGACACATGGACAATAATGTCATGAGAAAATTATATACTGTGTTTGAAAGTTACAGGTGTTGGGGGCAGCAGAGTGAGGGGACATAAAGCAAGGGAGCTCATGAGTACTGGCTAAGGGGAGTATGATTTATTTTGAGTAGACAGGTGTCAAGTGTGCCTCTTATTAAGTGACATTTGAGCAATGATGGAGTGGGGAGTGGGTGAGCCAGCGATCTGTTGGGAGTGTCATGGGGTATGTGCCTAGGGTGCTCATGCAGTAACTGTCAAAACCAGTGTCCATGGAGGAAAGGGAAGGAGAGAGAGAGTCATAACAAATCGGCCAGGAGTGGTGGCTCATGCCTATAATCCCAGCACTTTGGAAGGCCGATCACCTGATGTCGGGATCACCTGATGTCGGTGGATCACACCTGATGTTGGGAGTTCAAGACCATCCTGACCAAAATGGAGAAACCCTGTCTCTACTAAAAATACAAAAAAATTAGCTGGGCATGGTGGTGCATGTCTGTAACCCCAGTTACTCAGGAGGCTGAGGCAGGAGAATCACTTGCACCTGGGAGGCAGAGGTTGCAGTGCGCCGAGATCGCGCCATTGCACTCCAGCCTGGGCAACAGGAGGGAAACGCCATCTCAAAACAAACAAACAAAATGAGTAAGGGCAGAGTCACAACTGGGGGAGGAGGGGTGGCTCGGATATTTAACCTTGATAACGTTTCTAAGCCAAGTGTCAAACTTTTTCTTGGAAGTTTTTCAACCACAAGGAACAACCACTTGTGAAAAGATGCAAAAAGCATGAGTTTTGGAATCTGGTAGACTGGGGTCACACTTATGTGATTCTGGGCAAGTTATTCAACCCCTCTGAGTCTCAGCTTCTCGTGTGTAAAGTGGGGACAATACCTTGTAATGTTGCTGGAATGTGTATAATTAATACAGCGTCCAGCATCCAAATCAGAGCTCCAGAAATGGCAGCAAGCTCCAAGAGTAGCAGAGAAGAATTGCTTTTTCTCATTGACAGCAGTGCCATGAGGTATAGGCTTTGGACCTTCAGTGCCCATCTTGTTGTCGGTATTATTTAACTCAGTGCAGTAACTCAGGCAATCTGGCATGTCTGTCATTGTGTCTGTTGACTTGACTGTAAATCATAGGAGATTCAAAATACATCCTGAGAGCTTTCATGTGCCTTGTGCCATTTTCAATCATAAATATTGCTCCACTCTTGTATTAGAGCCAAGAGGTGATGTTAAAATTAGTGGCATTTTCGTGAAGTGTTGAACTAGCTATTACTGACTTGACTGAGGGTATTTGTAGCTGACAATTATAAGCTAAAGTGACATGATTGCAGGTGTCTGAGTTAAAGCATGTAATATATGATTAGCCCTATTCCATTAACTCGAATCCCAGTGTTGTGCATGTGGAGATAGTAAGGCACTCTTCCATGAGCAAGTTGCAGACTTCTTTCTTCTACTCAGTGTTTTGCAAGAGCCATTTATTTCTTCTCCTTTGCTACCTTGTACTTCTCCAGCTCCTCCTGTACACAGCTTACCAAGGTGGTTGCCCTAGAGAAATACCTGTACCACACCAGTCCTTTGTTCCAAAAATTCCCATTCATTGCTATGAGGAAACAAGCGATGACCTTGACCCCAATCAAGCTTACAGTTTGGCTAGGGCACAGACATGAACAACTACACACAGGAAATGTGTAGGGTGCTAATAGAATGAACAATGGTGGAAGTGAGGAACATTCTCTAAGGAACTGACCTTTGAGTTGAGCTCTAAGGAGAGTTAACTGGCAAAATCATTTGTGTTGGAGTGAGGAGGTTGGAGGTATGGGAGGTAGGAGTGAGTATTCCGGGAGAAACCATATTTTCAATCCCTCTAAGACAGAAAGTGTGTTATTTATATCTTTGTTGGCACCAAAGATAAAAATTTATATCTTTGTTGGCACCAAAGATATAAATTTATACCTTTGTTGGCACCTACAAAGATATAAATAATATCCAGTCACTCTGGTATTCTTATTATAGGAAGCATATACAGACTCTTTACCATGTGTCAGCTCAGCGCTAACCCCTTTACATGTGTTCTCTCTGTTTTTACTCACACAACCCTGTGATACAGGTGTTACTATTATTCCCATTTTACAGGTGAGGAAACTAAGGCATTCAGTAAGTGACAGAGCTGAGATTCAAACTAAAAGAGGCTGATGTGAAAGCCTGAACTCTTCCCTCCCATGGAGAGAAACATAATTAGTCTACTCAAAATCAGAGACTCGTGTTTCTTTCATGTTAGGCCAGGGTTTCTCGACTTCTTCACAGTATTGATCTTTTAGGCCAGATCATTGTTTCTATGGGAGGCCATCCTGGGCATTGTGGGATGTTTAACATAGCCCTGCTTCCTTCCTGAAAGATACAAGTAGCAGTGTGCTCCAACCAGTGATGACAATCAGAAATATCTCCAAACTGGCCAGCTATTATTAGTGGGGAGGGAGCAACATCACACCTCGCCACCACTGCACTGAGGATCACTGCATTACACAGTTCTCAAAGGACAGGATGAAAGGATGAAACTGTCTCTTAAGTCTTCTCTCTTTCCTTTCTCCCTCCTTTTCTTTTTTACAATGTTTTCTAAGTGTCCCTATGTATCCTCTGTGTACAGGGGATGTATTCTCATCCATACAGTTTATCACACAGTAATTTGTATATAGAAGTTGCTTAACAAATGCTTGGTGAATTTTTGCCGACTGTATCCTAAATGCCAAGAATCCTAAGTGGTCCGGGTCTATTCTGAACTCCAAACTTGATGTTGAGAAAGTTGACTCCTGCTTTCTGGTCACTTGGTGTATCTTTTGTGTGTCTCTAGAGATCTGGCTTAGCTGATTTCCTGTAGACCGGAAAGACCCACTTGGATGCTTATCAGCCTTTACACGGAGTCGACAGTTCACCTGCTAAGAACCTAGTGGAGGGTGACACACATTAGTTTGCCAATAAATTCTGATGAATGCATGGATGAGCTGTTACAATTAAGTCAAGCTATATGACCAGGCCTGCAGTTTGAGACATTGTTTAAAGCACCTACCCATTTTCTCCAGCAATTCTTTCTTTCATTTATGGATGAAGTCTAGATTTGGGAAATATCTCCCGAATAGATTTTCTATTTAGCCCCCTTGAAGTAGTCAGGCAATGGAAGGGAGAGCTGATTTCTGGGCAGTTTTTCTGGCACTGTAGCTTCTGTATCACTGGAGTGTCAGTTGTTGTCAATAGAGAGAGCTCAGAGAATCTTAAATCTGATGATAACACAAAAGATGACTCCCAAAATATGCATTTAAATCAGGCAGCATCTTTATTGAGTGTATTAGTTCCAGGCATTCATTGTTTTACTGCCTCTCAATACCTACAGCCCAGAATTGCCACATCTTGAGGGCTATGCATTGGTATTCTTTGTTGCTTTGGAAGTACAGCACTGTCCTCTCTGTGATTACATATAGTAGAAGAGAGTCCTTTTGTAATTATATTTCATGGAAACTGTTTCTATAATTTCAATTACTTTCCTCAACCCCTCTACATGTACTCCCAGAGGCTCGAATAGTCACTGAGTTATTTCTAATCAGTGTCCCTGTTCTTTCTCTCTTGCCAGAAGGAGGGACGTGTGAAGTGATAGCAGCACACCGATGTTGTAACAAGAATCGCATTGAGGAGAGGTCACAAACAGTAAAGTGTTCCTGTCTACCTGGAAAAGTGGCTGGAACAACAAGAAACCGGCCTTCCTGTGTCGATGGTAGGTACCTGTTTTACCTCTTGAAAAGTTCATATGGCATTCACTGAACACAATGTAATTTCTCATTTTATCTACTATGGTTCCAGATAATGAACAAGGTGCATCCAAAGTGTTAAAAAGTTATACAATTGCCAGCCTCAGTAGAGTTTGAATTCTTTTTTCTCTGGTGCTATGATTTAAATGTTTTTTCCCTAACATCCATGTTGAAATTTGCTTGCCATTGCAGCATTGAGAGGTGGGACCTTCGGGAGGTGATTGGGCTGTGAGGAACTGTATTAGTCCATTCTCACACTTCTATAAGGAAATACCTGAGACTGGGTAATTTATAAAGAAAAGAGGCTTAATTGGCTCATGGCTCCACAGGCTGTATAGGAAGCATGGCTAAGGAGGCCCCAGGAAACTTTCAATCATGGCAGAAAGTGAAGCAGAAGCAAGCAGGTCTTACATGGCCAGGAAAGGAGGAAGAGGGCAAAGGAGGAGGTACTACACAATTCTAAACAACAAGATTTTGTGAGAACTCACTCACTATCATAAGAACAGCAAGGGGGAAGTCTGCCTCCATAAGCCAGTCACCTCTCACCAGGCCCCTGTTCCAACACTGGGGATTACAATTTGACATGAGATTTGGACAGGAACATAAATCCAAATCATATCAGGGAGCCTGCCCTTATGGGTAGAATTAATGCTAATATAAAAAGGTAAGTAAGTGTATACTTCTCTTGCACACTTGCCTTTCTGCCTTTCATCATGTGATGATGTGGCAAGAAGATCCTTACTTGATGCCTTCATCTTGTACTTCCTAGCCTTTAGTACTGTGAGCTGATAAATTTCTATTCATTATAAAGTACTCAGTCTCAAATATTCCATTATAGCAGCACAAAATGGACTAAACTTCTGGGTTCTGGGGTTTCAAATAGCTTTATTTTGAAATTTTTTAGAGCAAATTAGGGTAAAGGAATTTTTTCAGGTCAAGACACTTGAAGGTCCAGCTCATTTGGGAAATGATTTTGGACTAAGGCTATAGAGAATGATGATGGTGATAATGATAATAAATATAGCAACACCTCACATTCATTCAACACATATTTAATGAGCACTTACTATATGCCAGGTACCACTCTGGGTGCTCCAGAAAAACTGATGAATAAATAGAATTGTCCTGAGTCCTCAGTATGGGTCAAACCCTGTGCTAAACACTTCTCATGCATTATTTTATTTAATCCTTCCAACAATTCGACAAAGCAGTATATTTTTTCTTTATTGTGATATAACAGATCCCAAAACTTAACAGCTTAAAACAGAAAATATTATGTCGTAGTTTCTGTGGGTCACGAATTAAACTTATGAGGTTCTGGCTTAGAGTATCTCATGTGGTTGCAGTCAAGATCTGAAGGTTTGACTGATATGGCAGAATGGTTTTAAGAAGGTTTGTTCACATGGCTGTTGGGAGGTGGTCTTGGTTCCTTGCCTTGTGAACACCCTCTCATAAAAAGCTTGGTGTCCTCACAACATGGTAGCTGGCTTCCCTCAGAGTGAGTAATCCAAGAAAACAATACAGAAGCCTTTATACATCACCTCAGAAGTTACACTTTGTTATTTCCACAATATCCTACAGGTTATACCCACCAGCCCCTATTCATTGTGGTGGTAGACTACAAGGGCTGGAAGACCAGCAGGCAGGGAACATTGGGGGGCACCATGGAAGCTGATTACCATAAGGAGATACATTTTTCTCTACCGTTTTCAACACCGAGGCTTGGAAGGGTTGAATAGCGTTCCATTCATCCCATGGTTGATAAGCCATGGCTCGAATGACTCTTCAGCCCAGCATAATGGACTCTAATATCAAATTTAGACCACTACCTTTAAGACAATTTTATATGTTACTGTCAAACAATGAGTCCAAGGTGCAAAGGGACTATAAATCTCTCCTCCCATCTTTGTGTTTCATAATTTAGAGCTGGGTGTGCATTGATTTTCAAATCCTTTATTTAAGAAATCAGGAGGAGGACTCAAAGAAATGAGTCACTTGCTTAGTTCACGTAACAGGACATTGAACCTGAATCCCTTGGCTTGGTGTTCATTGTTCTTCCTCTAGATATAGATAAGGAAGGATACTGTCTAGATCGATTCATGTTATGTATTTTCATTATGGATCAGTAGGTGGTTAGAAAGAGAAACACACTCAAGCTAGGCTAAGTAAAGAGGAAGTATTTTAAGAAAATAAAGGAATCTTGGTGAACCAATTATAGGAAATTCAGCCAAACCTCTTGGAATTTGTGAATTCTTCAGGCAGCTGTCATCTCATTTTCTTTGTTCATGGAACATACTGTCTCTGATCTCTGTTTACCTAATTATCTCCTGTGTAGACTGTCTCTTTTCAAGATTTTTATTTTTACCTTCTCATAAATTAGAGAATGATATAAGGCTTTTACTTCCATGGTACTGACTCTAATCTCTCTCAGCATGATTGTATTGCTTCAGGGCACACATATATTTGACTCAGTTTCTGTGTCTTAATACATTATCTGAGAAGACAAGATGTGATTGGCCCAACTTAGGCCAATGCGTCAACCTTTGCCCAACCAATCACAGCCAGAGGAGCAAGCTTATGTGGCATATACATGCCACATAATTATATGCCATAGGAAGGTCAAGCTATTTTATTTTTATTTTTTAGAGACAGGGTCTTGCTCTGTCACCCAAGTGGTATGCCATGGCACCATCATGGCTTGCTGCAGCCTCAAACTCCCAGGCTCAAGCAAACATTCTCCCTCAGCCTAATTTTTCTTTTATTTTCTGTAGAGACAAGGTCGTGCTATGTAGCCTAGGCTTGTCTCGAACTCCAGGGCTCAAATAACCCTCCTGCCTAGGCCTACCAAAGTGCTAGGATTACAGGCATGAGCCACCACACCTGGTCAGGTCAAACTGTTTTTTAAAGGATGTAGAAAAGTCAAGTTTGGGGTTATACTGGGGCTAGTTCTCAACTGGGGCAATTTCTCCCAGGGATCATTTGGTAATGTCTGGAGATATTTAGGTCTACACATTTGTCACAACAAGGGAGCTGCTACTGATATCTAGTGGGTAGAGGCCATGAATCCTATTGAACATCCTGCAATACACAGGACCACCCCTGCTCCCCCAAATCCCCACAACGAAGAATTCTCCAGCTCAAAATGCCAATGGTATTGAGGTTGAAAAACTAGTACTATGATTATTTACTTACTCTACACTACAGTCAACACAGTGAGCACCTCTAATGCAGGGAAGGCAGGCAGTTAGATGAGTAAAGCTATTTCCCTCTCTCTTAAAGAAGAAACTCTTGGCCTAGAAGCCAATAAACATTATAAAACAAAACCATGATGGTTTCTCATGTTCTTTGCCAAAGAAAGCCTTGAAGCCGTTAACTATAAATCTTCGTTTTGTTTCCAGTTCATTTTTATCTCTAATCTAGATACAGAATTGCCTTTAGGATTTGGATACAAAACACAAAGTGCAATGCATTGCTTATGCTGACAGAGGGGGAAATGGTATCTAGCCCTAAGATTTGTGAGAAGTTAAGCCGCATAACAGTAATATTTTTATCTCAGGAAATCTTTGTTCGACTTTGGAAAATCTGAACTCTTTGGTGTGGTTGGTTCAAACAAAAGGGCTATCCTTTCTGTCTTCCAGGTAAAAGTCAATAAAGTATTGAGTGTTCTTTATTCTCATGTTTATTGTTTATATTTTTGGTAACATTCTATTCCAAAATCCTTCAATCCATTGGCATGTATGGGCAAGTCTATTGTGTTGCTATGATCAAAATTGTTTTGGTGGCCTAGATCTCTGAATGAAAATTAAATATAAAATATGAATATAAATTAAAATTTCAGTATAGTTATTAACATCATGGACTGAGAAATTTGATATACCTGGATGGAATCACAGCTGTAACTATTACTGATAGAATGACATTTTTGATGGAATGACATTTGCTTTCTAACCTCAGCTTCCTCGTCTGTATTTTTAATAGAATGATTAATTTGCTTCCTAAACTCAGTTTGCTCATTTGTAAAACAGGGATTATAGACATTTCTACTTTTTAAGATTGTTCTGGGGATTAAGGACATCTTCTATATGTTTTTTGCACAATGTCCAACTCCTGTCAAAGGCTTACTAAATGATAATATCTGTTTTCTATCTAACTAGTAAATGTGGATAATCCTTAGAGAGAAACTTTTTATATGAGTTTTGTTTCATATTAATTGAATACGGTAGAATTTTAGCCATCATCTTTTCTTGGAAATGCTTCCAACTAGTTATCATGGATATTACTAATACTGGTAAGTCATCTTCAGGAATGCATGTTTATAATAGGAATTTTGAAAACTTCAGAGATACATCCATGCACTAAAATCACCCATGATATCATTGCCCAGGGATTATTACTACATTGTAAGATAACATATTAATATATGTCCTTCCAGTCTTACCCCACTATTAAAGAGCAAACTCACATCGTAGGTATTTTATTGAACTAAAATGCTGTAGCAAAGTTTTATGGATGGCTTGTTTCACTTAATATATGATGACCATTTCCCAAGTGAATACATATTCTTCAAAAAATTATTTTTAATAGCTATATGGGTTTTTCAGAGGTGGATACACCATTTATTTAACTATCCTCTCCACTTTATGGCATTTGCAGTGTTTCTTGCATTCCCAATCTCAGTTCCCTAAGATTAGACAGGCATCAACTTCTCTGCATGACAGCAGTTGATAATTTATACACCACGTTTGTCCTAAACGTATTCTGACTTATGCAGTGAATCTCCCATGGTAAATGCTCCCATTGCTCTTATTTGTCTTCCTCTGAAATTACAGGTCAGTTGCCTTTTACAGTGTTTTCAAAAACAAGAGAACAGCTATCATTTTAAAAGAAGCATATATTGGATTGCTTTAAGATTGAGAATCTGAGAGCAGATTATTTAAAATAGAACAGAAAATTTGGGGTAAAACCTTAGCAGCTTATTCAAAAGTATAATATATATTTGGAGAAAATTTTAAGTGTTGTTCTTTTGTTTCAAAAATGATATTCTATTTTCTAATAATTGAAAACACCAAAATACACACTTGCCAAATTAAGTTATGAAGTAGTCATTTATAAATACTTATAAAAGCATTATATCCTTGAACCTGTGCCTAGCACTATTCTGAAGGAAGGTAAGTCATTATACCCTAATTATTACTTAATTAATCTATAACCCAAAATGGAAGTAAGGAGCATGCTACTCAATATCTTTAGTTGAGAACAACTAAAAATATTACCTACAGCCTTTCATTAATTTCCAAGTACTTATCAGGGACTAAAAGTTAAAATCAAATAAAGATTCATAAACAAGAGGATGACGACTCAAAACACACTTATTTATTTGAGAACAATTTTTCCAAACAAATGATATAAAACAAACAAAAATAAATTTCTGGAGGGCTTATTAAATTACGTTCTATGATTCTAATTAATCTATAATGGGCATGAAAATAGTATCAATCTCAAAGTTGTAAAAATAATGGAATATAATTAATACCAGTAATAATAAAAATAATAGTTACCATTGTTTAAGGCTTACTATGTGCCCCTCTCCCAACTACTCTAAGTCTATACACTTAGTTAATTCTAACTCTAACCCTATAAGGTGTGTCCTCCTATTATTTCCATTTTATTTGCTGGGAAACTGAGGACCAGAGAGATTTGGTGACTGGCTCAAAAATCACACAGCCAGTCATGGCAGAGCCAGAAGGTCAGCCAGGGCTGTCTACAGGGCTCACCATTCATCAAGCACAGGCAAAGCCTTAACTAACATGAACACATGTTATATTCCAAGGGCATTCTTATAAGATGCCAAATATCTGGGTGAGAGGGAAGTGAGCCAAACCATGTGGATACTTACAGAAACACCCAGTTCATTGGGCAGTACCTGCCCCTTTTCTTTCTACATCATAAAGATGATTGCGCTTTCTTAGGTCATTGTTACGGAGCAATTAGAAACAGTTCTTTCAGTGCTTTTATTTTTATAGAATGATTGAAGCTTCATTGTTTAAGCATAGTGGGAATGGTGAAATTTTTGTGCAGTTTTCTCTATTTAGGATTTGATTGTCATGTAATTTTTATCTGTTTCTGACGTGGACAAATATGGGGAGGTGCATTTAACTAGTTGTTAGTAGCGAGGTCCTTTAAGGCATTGTGGATTTTAGCATCACTGTAATTAAGAAAAAGTCTCCGTGATAAGTTCATAAGTCTTTCTTCTCCTTCCATGTAAATTATGACCGTTTCAATGACAGATTACTAGCAACATTCACCTGGTATTCTTGTCTTCTCATACTGGATCACCAGCAAGAGAAAGTGTTAACAAAAGGCCAGGTTACATCAGAGAACTTTCTTTCACAACAGTGAAAACCCAAGTTTAAAACAAAACAAAACAAAAAAATATTTAGTTAATACAATGAAAAAGTCATCCTGCTATTTCTGTGAAGAAACAAAACTTACAACATGACAGGACATTTTGCTCCTGGCTCATCATGCTTAGTCCCCAAGATAACAACAAATGAGACAGAGAAGAGATACATAAAGACTTAGACTCAGGAAGACAGACTGACAAGAAGGAGGCAAGACAGACCAGACAGTGAGAGCAAGAAACATACAAAGCATATGAGAAAGAGAGGGTCAGAGATTAAGGGTAGTAAAAGAGAGAAGTTAATAAATAAATGCTTAGAAGGAATGTTAATACATCTATCCATAAAATGGCTTGATTCATTTTTCCCAAGAACTGTTTGTATTCAGTCTTACAGTTTATAACTATTTTTTACCAAAATAAAATTTATTTGACAGCTGTAACTTTAATTGTTTTTTTCAAGTGGCATTATTCTAGAACAAGAACTTCTGCAAAAATTCCTTCTGGTGATTGCTCCTTGGGAAAAGACATAATACAATTTTCTTGAACATATACCATCATATTTCCTAGAGACAGCCATGGTAGAGAAAAAGGTTTGAGAATTGAAGGAAGTTTGAAATTCAGCAACAGTTTTTCATAGAATAATATGGGATATATATGAGAAAGATTATGTATGGTAGCCTCTGCTTAGCCTTCCAAAACATGATAGTGTATTAAAGGCTCTGAGAAGTTCTGCAGACAAGTAACTTATTAAACTTGAACACAGTACTTCCCAAACTTTTAGAACCTTTTTAACCGTAACTTTTTTTTTATCTCCTCTAGTCCCCAGAGTTCCATGCAATAAACTTGGGGCTATGATGCTGTGGAGTCTGTGTACTATGATTTGTTTCTCAGGATTATCTTTCAAGTCTTCTGAGTTAATGGATAGTGTGATGCCTGTAGATAGCTCAGTGTGTTTCCTAAGACTGGCTGGCCAGACAGTACACAACTGATCCTATACTGATGTGATTTATAGTATCTCAGTGACATCTTGGGCTCAACTGCAGCTTGGAAATCATCTAGAGAGCTTCCAGAGCTAGCATAGTATGAAAAAGCTTAAGCCCCTATATATATTCACAAATATTAAATGTTTTAGGGGACAGAGAAGATGACCTATTTTGGTTCTGCCATTTGTTACTTGTCATCCACACACAATGAAATACTGAGATAATGAATTGCTGTGGTGGATTACGGATGCATGCCACAAAGGCTGGCTGTGGTCCCTTCATAACTGTCTCTGTTTGAAACTTGCTTCATTCTTTTTAAACACACCCAAGCTTGTTCAGTAGATGGAATGCTGAACACGTATGACTTTATCAGAAGACATTTATAAAGGGAAATTCCATTGTTCTTATTAGAAGAGGATCTTGCATAGCATCTTTAGTGAAGTGATGGCATTTTCAGGCATACTTTCTGAATTGTATGCAAATCCTCTTTGAAACAGCATTTAGTCCCCAGCTTGGCACCTAAACATGTATAAGAGTGTGAGGGATCCAAGTCTGCATCCATAAGAGGAAGAAGAGGATGAATGTACAAGAGCTGTCAAAGCTTTTTATAGTGCCTAATAAAAGATAGTTGTCTACATTTGTTCCTCCTAACAAAGACAACTGGAATTCAGTCATCATATGTATCTGTCCAAGAGCAGATGTTGTCATCTTTCTGTTTGTTTGTTTTCTGGTTTAGAGCAGCAGTTGCCAATTGCCAGCCCACTGGCAAAAACCATTCTCAGACCTGTTCCTGAGGTCGGCAGACTATTGAAAAAATTGACTTTGCATGCCTTTAAATGGGACACTCCAGTTTCCTACAAGGCTCACTATTTCTTATTATTACACTGGGCTCTGACAGGTTGATTTCCTGCCTGATCCTTAAAGACAATGGAATGTGTGGTAACTAGCTCATACAGTCATTTCCCTACTACTTTTAAGTGAGTAAACTAATTTTAAATAAGATTTTTTCTAAAAAATTAATTTTGTAGAAAAATATACTCTTTAATCAAAGTAATATATATAATCTGTTGTGAATATAAATGTATGCATATATTCCATAATAGAAATAGATATCAAAACATCACATCATACCCCATAATTATTTATCAATTAAAAATTTTTACAAAAGAAACGTATGTGTACAAACCTAACAAAGAAAGAATACAAATTAAAGTAATTCTTCATGTTTTTTCTTTCCCACTAATCCTCTCACATCATAATTGCCAGAGGAAATGATCCTCGTCATATTTCTACATATCCTTACAGAAAATATTTTGGTACATGCAGGCCTACAGATACAGACATGTAAAACTTTATAAATACAAATGATATTATATTGTATAGACTGGTCTAAACCTAAATTTTTTAGCACAAGGAAATAAGTAGTTCACTGAAAGAAATAAAAATGGCTGGTAAACATGGAAAAAATGCTTACCATCACTCAGATGAAGAAATGTAAATTAAACACTGGACTACAGTGTTTCATCAATCAAATAGGCAGAGATAAAACGTTTGGTAATACCCAGACTTAAGGAAGAGAGAGAGAAAAATCACATTTAAATCATACTCGATGATAAATGACTTACAAACTCAATTAGTTAGCCACTCTTCTCTATGGGATTCACCAAAAAAGAAGATGATAAATAGGAAATTTTGTGATTAGACTGGCTGTTTGGGGAACATAGTACAAATTATGTGCAGTATAATTGCAATGACTTTAGCAACATCTCTTGGATGTTTAATTCTCTTCATTTTCTCAACACGATCAGATTCATGACTGTGGGTATCATCTAAGAAATATTTCAAGAATTTTGATGTTATTTTAATGTGAAAACTATATATAAAGTTATATTTAGTGCATATATTAGACTTAATGTAGAAGTCTCATTGTAAAGCCCATCTATAGAGCCAGTTGAAAGAAGCAAAATTCTCTGCATAAACATCTGTCACAATGTGTATGTCGTGTGTGTGTGAGAGAGAGATAGGTCATGGCACAGTACACCTGAAATCTTTGTCAGTTACCTAGCTGCCATAAAACTTGTTTACACATAACCTCAAATTCACAAAGAAATTTCCCCAAAGTAGCCCCCAAGTCATTGGTTTTCATTTATCTCTAGAGAGCTCAGGTGTTTTCAAATACCTGGTCTTCTCTGATATGATAGCACTTTTCATCCTTTCTTTTTCCAGAAAGCAGGAAAAATGTTGTTCTAAATCTAAGGAGTCAGCTCCACATCCCTTTAGCTGGGCTGCAGCCTAGATAAGGCAGGATTCTAGGGTCCTGTGTTATTAATGTGCTGTCCATATGAATAACAAGCAAATCTTGTGAATTATTTCACACTTCTAGGAAAATCTATAGCCCTGTCCTTCTGCAACAACACTGGAAGCTGCTGAGGATACCGGTACATTTCTATGCGGAAGAATCTGATAACTTTATATAAGGAAGTAGTAAAACTTGTATCCCCTTCTGGGACTTGTGTATAACCTTATACAGATGAGTAATATTTTAAAAACTTAATGATATATATGTTCCTCCATCCTCTGAAGCTCCCTGAATTTCTTCATACAAGTTCAAACAACAAGGTATGAATTACCCATTGATACGGTTTGGCTGTATCACCACCCAAATCTCATCTTGAATTGTAGCTCCCATAATCCCCATGTGTCATTGGAAGGACCCAGTGGGAGGTAATTGAATAATGGGGATGCGTTTTCCCATGCTATTCTTGTGATAGTGAATAAGTCTCATGAGATCTGATGGTTTTATAAAGGGCAATTCCCCTGCACATGTTCTCTTGCTCCCACTGTGTAGTTTGTGCCGTTGCTCCTCCTTTGCCTTCTGCCATGATTATGAGGCCGCCCCAGCCATGTGGAACTATGATAGTCCAATAAACCTCTTTCCTTTATACATTACCCAGTCTTGGGTATTTCTTTATAGGAGTAGGAAAATGGACTAATGCACCCACTAACCAGAGAAGAGAGGCCCAAACATGTGGAATTTAAATGTAAAACCTATTAAGGTACTCAGATTTAAAATTGAAGAATGAGTTTTTTCCTGTTCCCCAGACTGTTGAGAGCAGAGGGAGAGGAGGAAGGAAGGACCACATGGGTAGCAGGATGTGGCCCACTAGAGTAAAGGCCATCTGTGACTAGTACCAGAGAGATGTGACTCTACCTAAAGATCCATATCTCCAACCTCCAGCCAAGAGAACGCTGTACATGACAGCTCAATACACTTTGTTCAAGCCATTTTATTAGCTGCCTTCAAGTGAAGACCATCCATTAACAGCAGCTAGATATTGCACATTGATTTTCCAACAAGAGTCATAAACCACAGGCATCCTTAGACCTCCTTAGCCTCCTACCCTGCATAGGTGACCCCCAGGAAATGAGAGGAGAAGCCTGGGTTCCTAGATGGGTGGAGTAGTCATAGGAAGGAAATCTTATGCACCAACTATGTAAGAACGGATGAGTTTGAAATCACCAATTGACCTAGGACATTGGTGGGACACTCTCACCTTCCCCATTTCACCTGTTTCACTTATGAAATGAAAAGCAAGTCCAATAATATCTGATATTACTTGGTATTTTCATTATTGCATCATTTTAAAAATTGAGGGTAAAATGTAGTGGACTATCAATTAATATTACTTAGGCTCGTAATTAATATTACTTAGGCTCATAAAATGATTGGGCGGTTAACTAGCCACTCATTCAAAGGAAGGTCACATCCTTTAAATTTGGAATGACCTGCACATGCTAACTTAGAAGTTATCATTCCTGGTCTCCTTTGGTGCCTACACACTAATTTTGTTTTATACTGAATGCCTCTTCTCATCAATGCTCTCCCAGGTGCAAGAAACCTAAACCTTCTCAATAGTGGTTCAAGTAAAAAGGGAAGTTATTTTGAGATTATACATGGGGTCATGGAATTCAAGGGCAGAGATTGCTCCACAGCATCCCTCGAGGCACCTGAAACTGGCATACTGATTTCAGGAGGCAGCCTATCTGTGTTCCCCATAGCTCTATCTCATGGGAGATGTTGCCTTTCATCATGGGCTCATTCTGGATATCTGCCTTGTTCTCTTTTCTTTACAAACCAGGGAGGTTAAGTCCATCCATGTCAGCTGGCAATGATCTTCTCAACTCAATGGGACACTACTTAGAGTAGTAGCCTGAAACTGGTAATTTTACTGGTTTGTAGTTACTGAGTTCTTACTATATGCTAGACCCTGTATATTGAATTTATTACTTATATCATCCTCATAAAAGCCTTATAAGATAGGTACTACTATTCCCCCTTTACAAGGGAGGAACCTGATGCCTTAGAGAAGTTAGATTATTTCTTCTGGGACATGATAGGGATAGATATGAGACCCCATGTGGGAACTGCCGGAAATAATGGGCAGAAAAGAGGATCAGAAGCAAAGGTAGGAAAGATTCAGAGTACCAGTTCACTTCTTATATTTGCTCCCTAGGAGAACAATAACACCATTCAGTCACACTAGCCTCCTGATTAAGCTCTTCCTCTAACATACAAACCATCAGCATTCATGTTCCCTATATTTACAATCCAAATCCATCCATTTCTCCTCATTCCCTAATTTCAAGACTGCCATTATCTAGACTCACAACTCAACCCTAGTTAATCCCTCTGATTAAAATGCACCCTCAATACCGCTTCTTCACACCATCTGATGCTTCATTACTCAACTTAGATCACCAATTCCAGAGGTCCTTCCTGAAGACACTATGCCTAAAGTTAATAATGCCCACCTCTAGGTCCTTGGAACAGCCTGTATAACATTTCTCATAACTCACTGCAATGTACTATAATCTTTGTTGACTTGTGATCTCCTCTGCTAGAGAGTCTTATTAACTCATTCATTCATTCAGCAATTATTTTTGGAGCATTGACCATGTGCCAGGAATTATGCCAAATGCTTAATCACATAATGCTGAACAAAGACAGCCCCTTGCTCTCATGGAACCTACAGTACAGCAGGAGAGACAGACCATAATTTAATCATGCCTAAACATATACAAGTAAACCACACATTCAGAAGGATAAGAATTCTGTCCTTGGAGGGGATGCAATAACAAGGAATATAAAGGAGATTGGGGAGCTAAGAAGACTTCCATGAAGATGTGACAGGAAGCCTGAAATGTGAGGTACAGCTCAAGCTAGTGGGTGAGCAGCATTGCAGGCATAGAAGACAGCATGCAGAAAAGCCACGGGTTTTGATCAAAACATTGAGAGAAAACCATGGTGGTGGGAACCCACAGGACAATAACATTGCAAGAGACAGAAGGCTGAAAAGTTAGATAGGGCCAAACAAGAAGTAACCATAAGTAGTGTAGTAATTAAACTGTGTGTCTCTATTACCTAACATAGTTCTTAAAACTGAATCATGCTAATCATGTACTTAGAGGGGGCAATAAAGGAATCTGTGGTGGGAAATTGTGTAAATCAGTCAACTTAGAATTTTGTGAGTGAGGAGACAGCACTGAGAGCCCTCTATGGAGACAGAAATCTCCTATGAAGTGTCTGACAACAGATTTCAAAACCTCTATATTAACACTTCAGACAACGCCAAAGCAAAGCAAGCCAAATTGTCTTTTGGATATCACCAGCCTCCACACATGCTGTTACCCACACAGGGTTACTGTCACCTGAATGTCTCACTCACTCTCTACTCCTGACCACTCACACTGCTACAAAGAGTCCTCACAACTGCACACACACAGCAAACAAACAAAACCTTCGGATGGAAATTTTAAATCATTGCTCTCTTCAATTCTGCTTACTGTCTTAAGCAGTCTTGAGATACTGTGTTAACTAGGAGATTCTTTATACAGGGGAAGGGCATCTGGGTAAAGGGCTTCTCATTTAGGGTTTATTTTAACATGATAGATAACTACAGGCTCATGTCAATTTATTTTTCTCCTGATTGGCACTTAAGTTCTTCAACTCCAATTTATTTCTTTATGGATTGACAACACCATGTTCTATGTAGCTCCCTCCTAACCCCTCACAAAAGCCTCTATAACACCTATACCAAAGGATGCCTGACCAACCTTCCATGAAATTGGGGGTAATATAGTGTTGTAAAATTCAAATACAGGTGTTATAAGTCTATTTTGTCAAGAAAGAGTTGACGGAGAAATGGCTGTCTCTCACATTACCAAGTCCTGCTCCCTTTAAAATTTTCAAGCACATGAGTTTGAGAAACAATATAATAAAACCACATTTGCACTATAGAAATTGTCTATTGCTCTTAGCAGCCCTTATGCAAGAATTATAATAATAACTACAAGGACTGAGAGTTGTTAAGGACTGATACCGTGTCAGGTATCCTACTGAAAATCTTACCAACATTATGATACCTAATCTTTATAACAACTCATGAGATGGGTACTATTATTATTATCCCCATTTTAATGATAAGGAATCAGGCTCAAGATAAGAACGGGCTTGCCCAGGGTCACATAGCTAACAGGTTGAAGAGTCAAAATTCAACCCCAGTAATCTGAGAGTATTACTCATGAAAGACATTAAGATTGCATTCATTCTCAAAGAGACAAATGGAAATTTGTTATGGCAATTTAAAATTACTGTGACTTGGAACACACAGACTCCTGAATTTCAACTCTAATTCTGCCACTGATTAGTCACATGTCCTTAAACATATTATCCTCTTGGAATCACAGTCTCTTTTTCTGTAAAAAGGAAATGAAAATAATATAGCATCAAAGAGTTGAAGGGAATACTAAACAAGAAAATTCATATAAACCACAAATGTGTAATCCAATCTCCATGCATATTGTGAGCCCTCAATTATATTAGCAATAATGCACTCAGAAAATATCTTAAATTTGTATTTTCATTAATGAGTGCATTTCTACAGCTTAAGATAAGAAACCATGAGTTAAAACTGCAATTTTGATTGTAATGCCTGTACTTGTGTACCTTTTCCTCATTTGATTACCTTCAACCATAAAACAAGACTTTCAAACCTCCAGAAATGTGTGCAGAGAAACAAAAAGAAGCTGTTCATGACATAGAAGTCTGTATCCCATCAGGCATGAAGAGAGGAGACAAGTTGAATGTGACATGCTGTGTTTTCATTCAGAAGTGAAGATATTGAGGACATCTTCTAATCCCAATCCAAGTAAGAGAAGATACTCATTTCCCAAGCTCCCATTGGTCATCACAGCATCTCTGGAAATGAAATATCTCATATGCATGATGGAATTCAAAAAGGAACTAGGAGTGTGCATTTCACTGAAGATGGGGCACATTAGGTACAGATTGACTTACCTTGACTTTGGTCTTCTCTTAGCCCTCACACAAGAGCTGCCTTTCTCTTCTCACTATAGAGACTCCCTAGGTTGCTTCATTCATTCTCATGGCTTCAGAGACCCAAATAGCTCCCAAGTCTCTGCACCTAGCCTAATCCATTCTTCCAAACTCTAGGTCATTTTGTTCATGTAGTTATTAGACATCTCCATTTGGATTTCTCAAAGACACCTCAAATTCAATATGCTCAAAATGGAGCACACATTTCCACCAGTCTGCTTACTTGAGCATGGTTTCAGCATCACTCAATAGCATTTGCATTTACTCTTTATTCAAACCAGCCTCTTGGGAAACATTTTTGTCTTTCTTCACTTCCTCATGGCCCATGTCCATTTTGTCATCAGACCTCCTTAATTCCTCTGCCTAATTCTCTTTCATCTTTTCCCTTCTTTCCATCTCAATTTCTATCCAATAACCAAGCTCAAGCCATTGTCACCTTTTCACCTTGATTACTGAAGGATCTTCATTCTTATTGCCTAAAGTCTTTATCATACACAGCCTCCAAAACTAATCTAAGTCCTCCTGATGTAGGCTACTATATATCTTGTTCTTCCCTTTTTGGAACACAATTTCCCACTTTAAGTTACATTTTAATACTCTCTTTATTTCTGTACAACAAATGCTGCATGAAGGCAAAGTTCATGAAGGTCTTGTTCACAGCTGCATGCCAGTGCCCAGCACAATGCCTGGTACAGATGCTCAAATAATTCATGTCTTTTGTACTTATGTAGTGGGACAAGATCAAATCAAAGATGGATTTATATTCCAGTTCCAGCTCTACTATGATCGTAAGTTTAAGCTTCCAAATCTGAAAACAGGAATTACAAGAACTTAACTTCACAATGTAATTATGAGAATTATTTAAGAAATGCATGTAGAGCACTTGGCACAGAATTAGTTCTCAATAAGTATTAGTCCTAACAATTGAAAGGATTGATGTGAGATACAGATTTGGTGGGTCATCTCTCGGACTCCTCACCATTAAATGAAGACAGCATAGGAACAATTCCCAGACTTACACTTGAGTGTTTTATGTGTAAAGGAGATTCTTTTGTCCTGAGTGTATCACAGACTCAATTGAACTATCTGTACTCTAAGTTTTCTACAAAAGGATATCAGTGAAAAGTTGAAGTCCTTGTACTTGGTGGAATCAGTCAAAAACCCAATGTTTTTAACGTTATAGAGGCTACAATAATCTCTATCAATGAAACTGAATTGGGAATGAACTCTTCTAAGCATTTGTATCATCTGAAATAAATAAACTTAAGTTTTTATGTTGTTTTCCTTTTGAGTTGCTGGTGTTATGTGAAGTGGTAACTTGGGATTGGTGTGGACCAAGTTAGTTTTTGCAGCAATTGAAGGACTGTTCGAGGAAGGCTCAACCATCTCCTCTGTACTTCTGTCTAAATACAGCCTCTTTTAGCGATGAGCTTGTTACAAGCAATAGAAGAAAATGTAAATATTTTCTTGGCTGCTTTTTACAATAAACTGAACATAAACAGATTCAACCGTAGAACCTTGTCAGATTCCATACCTAAGATGTCTGTTTTACAGTATATTGAAGAGCTTTGGCCCCTTCTTTGCGTTCATGTGCTATGAATTTTTTTCTTCCATTTTGATACAAAAAAAGATCTCAAGCAGACATTTTTTCTATCTATGACTGTTCCAGGAGAGAACAAAACACATGTTAGGATGAATTTACACAGAACTTTTGACCACGGGTAGAATTACTCAATATACTAAATGATTATTCAGATGGGAAAACACTACAAATGGCTTTGCCAGCCTGCTGACTGACTGACAGAATTTTGGTATACATTTCAGAGTTAACACGATTTGTCTAAAACTTGTCATTTTTGAGGACTTCATTTTGCATTGTCTGTGGAATTCAAGAGAAATATGTCTAATACTACCTCGTGTCTAAACCAAAAATGATACATGAAAGGCCCAAGAAAATGCCAAATCAGAAGATTCTTTCTGCAAGTACTAACCCTCTTTAATAGTGAGCATCCGATAGAATGACCAATAGGACATGATTTCTGCTTCAATGATTATAAAGTTCAGGGGAAATGACAGGTAAACTGATGATTGCAAAGTTGTGTGATGTGTGCTGTGATGGAGATGAACCCAGAGTGCTCTGAGAGCAGAGGTTAGGGTGTTAAATGATGGAATGGGAAGGGTGATCTAGATGGCTTCTCATCAGAACTAACATCCAGTCTGGGACTCTAAGTGACTAGGTAAGAGGATGGGATCGAATGTCCATGGCAGAAAACGGCATGTGCAAAAGCCCAGCATCAACAAGAAGCATCCTGATGAATCCAAGGATCTACAAGAAGTTCAGTGTGCCTGGGTAGAGAAGGGCGTGGGATGGGTCTGGAAATCTCATTAGGAATGAGCTCATGCAGCAGCCTGATAGCCATGGTGGACATTGAAGCTGCCCAAAAGCAATAGAATTAGGCACTAAAGGGTTTTATGTCAATGAATGATATGGTTAGATTTGTGTTTGAGTGTATCACTACCTAGCACAGGAATTAAATTGTTTCTGGTATAATTGCTATTCATTGTACTTAGAACCCAGATTTCTAACCAATACAGAGAATAAACCCAAGAAATGTCAGAAAGGATACAGGTCCATTCTGAGTTTTAGGTCAGTACTCTGATATTTAAGATAACAAAGTTACATCACAGTTTTGCTGGCAAAAAATAGAGTGGAGATTATGAAAGAAGTAGTATCTCCCATAGGAAATCTTGACATCTTAGCCACATGACTGTGAATGCATGCTTTTGGTTTTGCATCAAGGATCATTATGGCAAGGGGAGTGTTCATTCTACTTACGGAGAAAAAGTAAGAAAGACTGAGATTAACATATCTTAACCATGTAAAAAGGAAGCCCTTCATATCAGGGAAATTGAAGAGTATGATTAACCTTCTGCCAGGCTACATGTTAGAATCACCTAGGGAGGTTCTTTAAAATATAATTGGCTTGGACACACCCCTAGATATTTTTACTTGATTGAGCTGAAGCAGGGCCTGGGCATTTGCATATTTTAAAAGCTCCATGAGGGATACTAAGGCATAATCAGATTTGAGAACAAAAGCTGTAGTGGTTAAGAGCATGGGCTGGGGAATAAGGCAGAGTGGGTTGAAATT
This sequence comes from Piliocolobus tephrosceles, assembly GCF_002776525.5. Classification (NCBI taxonomy): domain Eukaryota; kingdom Metazoa; phylum Chordata; class Mammalia; order Primates; family Cercopithecidae; genus Piliocolobus; species Piliocolobus tephrosceles. Next base: position 67,914,498 of record NC_045435.1, on the reverse strand, counting down.
CTGGCTCTTGTTGAAAACACAATTATTTCTGTTCTTTTAATTTCTAATTTATAAACATTCCATATGGCATTAAAGGTGACTTATATGGATATTTCCAAAACAGTCAGATAAAGTGTAATATAGATATGAAAGGAATTCCACTCTTATCCCCTGCCCTTAGTTTCTTCATCTGTAAAGTGGGCATAATGGTATCTACCTTATATGATCTATTCTAGCTTTGAACATGTTAATAAGTAAAAAGATTTGTAAATACCTGGCATATAAATGTTTGATAGATGCAAGCTATTGTTCTTAACTCAGGTGAAGTTAATAGGAGAAACAGGACAGAGAGGAGAGAAATCACAAAGCATGTTTCAAAGACACCAATTAGTTTGGCTGAGGCCTCAGGGAGTAATAGGTAAAAAATTTACAAAGTCAAGTTGGGGCCAAATTGCTTTCTTGAGCTCCAGGCTAATGTTGAAATTTGAGCAAGTGTTCATTAATTGGTCATCTAATAATGTAGTCCCCAAGCAGGTGAGACCAGCAGGTGTATATTGTACAAAATAGAATAAATTTAAGGATTGCTCAGAGTCCATTCCAAAACTTGGGCTCTGATTTGAATTTAACCCAAATGTGGAACCAACAGATGTCTCTGTGGAAAGTTGTGATTGAATCAGTGTAGAGCTTCACAAATGAACAGCAAGTCACTGGATATGAATAACCCCTGGCACTCGGGAAGGCAGATGCCTTTCCTGGTGACACCTTGGCTCTTGTTAGCAGATACAGCTCCAATTCTGTTGTCCAGATTTTGCCCATTTTATTAGCAAACTCTAAATAGTGCTGAAAACTGTTTCTGTTCTTTCCCTTTTTATTTATAAATATTTTATAAAAGAGCAAATGTAACTTACATGGATGAATCCCACACAGCAATGTAAACATAAAATGTAATATAGACATGAAAGAAGTAAGAAGACAGGGGAAATGAGGGTAAGAAGTTTAAGAGAAAGCTGAGAGGGAACTGAGAGAAGGTCACGCAAGCCTATAAATATGCCAGCAATGTGTCGCAAATTTGGCTGTAAGCCTTCTAACAGGCAATGCAAAGAGGGAAACAAGATTGGTTACAAGATTTAGAATGTTCCCAGCTTAATCCAGGCTGTTGCTTAGGAGAGAAACAGCTATTCTTGGCAAAATGTTAAAGAGAAATATGTCCAGGTCTACGTAAAGAAAATATTGTTTAAAACAGTTGTGTTAGTCTATTTTCTGTTGCTTATAACAGAATATCTGCATCTGGTTAATTTATAAATAAAGTTATTTCTTACAGTTCTGGTCTGGAGGCTGAGAAGCCTAAGGCCAAGGGGCTACATCTTCTTCCTAATGACTCTGTAAAGTCTGAAGGCAACATGGCATCACATGGCAAGGGGACAGAATGTGCTACCTCAATTATCTCTTTCTCTTCTTATAAAGCCACCAATTTCACTCTCATGAAAACCCATGAATCCATTAATGAATTCATTCACTAAGGAATGAATTAATTCATAAGGGCAGAGTCCTTATGACCCAATCACCTCTAAAGGCCCCACCTCTTAAAGGCCCCACCTCTCAATATTGCCACACTGGGGATTAAATTTTAACGTAAGTTTTGGAGGGTACAAATTTTCAAACCATAGCATTCCACCCCTGGCCTCCTGAAACTTATATCCTTCTCACATACAAATATATTCATTTCAACTCCATAGCCCTAAAGTCTTAACTTGTTCTAGCACCAACTCAAAAGTCCATCTACTTTTTTGTGAAATCAAAACAAGGCATCTACTTCCAAGACACGTGGTGGGAGAGACATAGGGTACACATTACCATTCCAAAATGGAGAAATAGGCTAGAAGAAAGGAGTAACAGGCCCCAAGCAAGTCCAAAACTCAAGAGCAGACATTAAGTAGTAAGACTCCAGAGTAGCAGTGTGCAGTGACTCATGCCTGTAATACCAGCACTTTGGGAGATAGAGCTGGGCAGATTGCTTGAGCCCAGGAGTTTAAGACCAGCCTGAGCAATATGGCAAAACCCTGTCTCTACTAAAAATACAAAAATTCATTGGGTCTGGTGGCACATGCCATTAGCCCCAACTATTTGGGAAGCTAAGGTGGGAGGAGCGCTTGAGCCTAGTGGGAGGTTACAGTGAGCCAGGATCGTATCGCTGTGCTCCAGCCCAGGAAACAGAGTGAGACCTTGTCTCAGAAAAAAAGACTCCAGAATAACAGAATAATCTCCTCTGGCTCCATGTCTGCAACCTCTGCACAACAGTTGTGGTTGGGCCCCCAAGACCTCGGGCAGTCCCACCCCTGGCTTGGCTGGACTCAGTCTACCCAGCTCACTTAGGGCAGCATTGAACGCTGTTAGCTCTACAGTTATGGGACCTTGGTGTTAGTCCCACTCCCATGGCTCCATTAGGCATTGTTCTGGTAGAGACTCTCTGGAGCACCTTCAACCCACCTTTCCACTCAGCATTGCTCTAGAGGAAATTCTCTGCGGTGGCTCCACCCCAGTGATAAGTCTCTGCCTTGCCCTCCGGTCGTCTGACACATTCTTTGAAATCTAGGTCAAGGCTGCCATGCTTCCATAGCTCTTGCCTTCTGCATGCCTGCAGAATTAGCACCACTTTGATGCCACCAAATCTTATGGTTTGTATCTTCTGGGGAGTGGGTTTCATCTCAATTGAGGCCATTTGAGCCACAGCTAGGGAGACCACAAATTGCTGTACCAGGGTTCTGGGAGCAAAGTGCTGTGGTATCCCTGAGCAGCAAGCCCATTTAGAGAGTGTCAGGCCTGTCCCCTGAAATCATTCTGCCTTCCTAGCCCTCTGGGCCTGTGATGGGAGCAGCAGCCTCAAAGATCTATAAAATGCCTTTGGGATCTTTCTTCCATTGTCTTGTGGAATAATATTTGGCTCCCTTCTATCCACACTAATCTCTTTAGCAAACAGTCACTGGGCTACCTCATTGGTCTTTCTCTCCTGAACATGCTTTGTCACTTTTTACATGGCCAGGCTGAGAGTTTTCCAAATCTTTCTACTCTTCTTTCCTTTTAAGTATAAATTCTGTCTTCAAATTATTCTTTTCCTCCCAAATCTCAGTGTAAGTGGACAAAAGTAACCATGAAGCTTCTACATTTTGCATAGAAATTTCTTCTGCCACATATCCTAGTATATCACTTTTGAGTTTGGCCATCTACAAAGCTGTATTAGTCAGGGTTCTCTAGAGGGACAGAAGTAATAGAATAGTTATAGAGATATAGATATAGATAAAGGGGAGTTTATCAAGGAGTATTAATTCACACAATCACAAGACCTCACGACAGGCCATCTGCAGGCTGTGGAGCTAGGAAGCCAGTCTGAGTCCCAAAGCTGAAGAACTTGCAATTTTATGTTTGAGGGCAGGAAGTATCCAGCATGGGAGAAAGATGTAGGCTGCAAGCTTAAATCAGTCTAGTCTTCTCAGGTTCTTCTGCCTGCTTTTATTCTGGCTGCGCTGGCAACTGATTACATTGTGCACACCCAGATTAAGGGTGGGTCTGCCTTTCCCAGCCCACTGACTCAAATGTTAATCTCCTTTGGCAACACACTCATAGACACAATTGGGATCAATACTTTGCATCCTTCAATCCAATCAAGTTGACTCTCAATATTAACCATCACAAGTCCACTCCTTGTCAACTCGAATGCATACACGACTACTGAGATCATACATAATCTTCAAATAAAGACAGTAATAAGATCATAATTATGCCTAACATAATACAACTTCCTTTGAACAACTGGAAATGCACCAATCCCCAACTCAAATGCTATTATGTAAAGTTAACAACACTTAAATTCTGATATGAAATTGATATGGTTTGGCTGTGTCCCCCCATCCAAATCTCATCTTGAGCTGTAACCCCCACAATTCCCATATGGCATGGGAGGAACTAGGTGGGAGGTGATTGAGTTATGGGGGCAGATCTTTCCTGTACTGTTCTCATGATAATGAATGAGTCTCACAAGATCTGATGGTTTTAAAAACAGGAGTTTCCCTGCACAAGCTCTCTTCTCTTGTTTGCCACCATGTGAAACATGCCTTTCACCTTCCACCATGATTGTGAGGCCTCCCCAGCCACACGGAACTATAAGTCCATTAAACCTGTTTCTTTTGTAAATTGCCCAATCTTGGACATGTCTTTATCAGCAGCATGAAAACGGACTAATACAGAAGTCGACAAATCTTAGGTCACATGATAAAGGAAAAAGGAAACAAAATGAAGAATTTTTTTTAGCACAAGTGTATACATGCACAAACATGTTTTTAACAAAAGGAGGAGGAAATATGACAATTACAGCCCTCATTTCTGCGACTGGTCATATAGTCATAGCTGGTTTTAATGACTAGCTTCTTCTACTACCCATTCTGTATTCCCTTTGCCTTCAGCAAACGCCTCAGGTCATGAATTTTTCCTGGTAGAGTGACCCAAGCCTTCATTCCTGAAGGGTCTGGGCCATTTGTAGTCCTGCCTGGATTGGCTCTTGTAGTTTCATTGACCTGAGTCACAGGGAATGGTAATACTAAAATCTCTTGTATTCCACATATACTATTCCTTACCTCCACTGTGGAGTAGTAGACTGATTTCATCTTGATAATCCAGGTCAATCACCCCAGCCAACACTGTAACTCCCTTCTTAGCCTATTGACTTAAAGGTAGGAGGAGCTCAAAGTGTCCAGGTCGCAATCTTAACTTCCAGTTTAATGGAATCATTGTTGTGTCTCCTGGAGGCAATGTTCCTCCCTCTGGAACTATATGTGACTAAAATTAAAGGATCTTCTACCTCAGTAAAATTTCTAGGGGTCCAGTGGCATGGGGTCTGTTGAGATACTCTTTCTAAGGCAAAGAATAAGTTGCTGCATTTGGCCACTCCTACAACCAAGAAAGAGACACAAGGCCTAGTGGGCCTATTTGGATTTTGGAGGAAACATATTCCTCATTTGGGTGTGTTACTCTAGCCCATTTATCGTGTGACCTGAAAGACTGCCAGTTTTGAGCGCAGTCCAGAATAAGAGAAGGCTGTGCAACAGGTCCAGGGTGCTGTGTAAGCTTCTCTGCCACTTGGGCTATATGACCCAGCAGATTCAATGGTGCTTGAGGTGACAGTGGCAGATAGTGATGCTGTTTGGAGCCTCTGGCAAGCCCCCACAGGTGAATCACAGCAGAGGCCTCTAAGACTTTAGAGTAAAGCCCTGCCATCTTCTGCAGATTACTGCTCTCCTTTTGAGAGAGAGCTCTTGGCCTGTTACTGGGCTTTGGTGGAAACTGAACTTTTAACTATAGGTCGTCAACTCACCATGCAGTCTGAACTGCCTATCATGAACTGGGTGCTTTCTGACCCATCTAGCCATAAAGTGGGTCATGCACAGCAGCATTCCATCATCAAATAGAACTATTATATACGTGATTGGGCGCAAGAAGACCCTGAAGGCACAAGTAACTTACATCAGGAAGTGTCTCAGATGCCCATGGTCTGCACCTCTGCCACCCTGCCTTTTCTCCCCCAGCCTGCACTGATGGCCTCATGAGGAGTTCCCTATGATCAGTTGACAGAGGAAGAGAAGACTACACAGATGGTTCTGCATGATATGCAGGTACCACCTAAGAGTGGGCAGCTGTAGTACTACAGCCACTTTCTAGGACATCCCTGAAGGACAGCAGTGAAGTGATATCTTCCCAGTAGGCAGAACTTTGAGCAGTGTACCTGGTTGTGCACTTTACATGGAAGGATAAATGGCCAGATGTGTGATTATATACTGATACATGGGCTGTAGCCTAGTCTTCCTGTTTTCTAAGGCCTCACCAGAATCCTGCTCCTCCAAATTCTTCCAGCCTCTGCCCATTATGCAGTTCCAAAGCTGCTTCCACATTTTCAGGTATTCATGATCACCACCACACTACTCCTTATATCAATTTTTTTAATTAGTCCATTTTCTGTTGCTTATAACAGAATCCCTGAAACTGAGTAATTTATAAAGGAGAGGAATTTATTTCTTACAGTTGTGGACACCTAGGAGCTAGCTGCATCTGGAGAGGGCTTTCTTGCTGGTGGGGACACCAGAATCCCAACGTGGCAAAGGGTATTACATGACAAAGGGGCTAAGCTAATGTGCTTGCTCAGGTCTCTCTTCCTCTTCTTAAAAGGCCATCCATTCCCCTCCCATGATGACTCATTTATCCATGAGGAGATTAATTCATTCATAAGGGCAGAGCCCTCATGGGACTCAATCATCTCTTGGAGTCTCCGCCTCTCAATACTGTTAAGTTTCAGCCTGAGTTTTGGAGGAGACAATCAAACTATGGTGGTACTAATATTCGTATCACATTTCAATATCCCAGTAGAGTATGTGACACGTAGTGGCTGCTAGTGAGTGAATGAAGGAAAAAGAAAGAGGAAGACAGAGGGAGGCAGGGAGGAAGGGAAGGAGGAGAAATCTGTCCTCTAAATCTACAAAATTTATGGGATGCTTTGTTAACAATAAGGTAGTATACACAAAATGGCTCAGTGTAGCCATCAGCACTCAGCTAGTCTGACTGAAACTAGAAATGGATTTTAGCGCCTACAGAAAAGAATAGATTAAATATCTCACAGGCAATCTTTACTATAAACTGTTTCTCTCCATCAGATAGCTGATAAGGATTGAGGGTCAGTAATTTCATGTTATAGTCCTATATACCTCCATGTTATTGATTAATGCAATAGATATTTAATTCTCATTCACATAAAAACTGATTCAGGTGTACCTGAATGGCAAGTAGCTCTCCTCCATGTGGTGATTCAGGAAGCCTCAATCCTTATGTATTGTGGCTCTGTTATGTGTGACTGCTAAAGGCATCCACATCAAGTAGCGGAGAGTGGAGAAGGCCCATCTACTTCTTAATTACCTTGGCTCAGAAATGACTCAGATTACATACACTCAAATTGCATTGGTGAGGGGTTCCACCTTATTGCAAGGGGCCTGAAAATTACAGTCCTGGGTAAGACAGCCTCTTCCTGGGAACATCCTTCGTCTAAGAAGCACAAGCACAGAACCCTGGAAGGCAGTTACCTATTGCCCTCACTATGCTTATGTCTGGCCACCAAATATCTGTGCCTACTTTTCCCAAAGAGAGACAGCCCTAAGTTCTACCCTGCAAGCATCTAGCTCACAGTCTAGGACCTCCAGGTCATGAATAGTTTCTCCCTCAGGTCTGTATTAGTTTGTTTTCACGCTGCTGATAAAGACATACCAAAAACCGGGCAATTTACAAGAAAAAAAATGAGGTTTATTGGACTTACAGTTCCATGTGGCTGGGGAAGCCTCACAATCATGATGGAAGGTGAAAGGCATGTCTCATATGGTGGCAGACAAGAGGAGAGAGCTTGTGCAGGGACTCTCTTTTTGAAAACAATCAGATCTTGTGAGGCTCATTCACTGTCACAAGAACAGTGCAGGAAAGACCCGACCCCATAATTCAATCACCTTTCACCAGGTTTCTCCCATGATATGTGGAAATTGTAGGAGTTACACATCAAGATGAGATTTGGGTAGGGACACAGCCAAACCATATCAAGGTCTAAATGGAATTCCTCCTCATAGTCTGGCCTTCCTATAAACCACAACATGAATCATCTGTCCCTCATCAAATCCCAAATACAAAACATATAGGTGTTGTGTCAGGAGCAGAATAACTGCAATTTTAAAACTCCCTTTCAGAGAAGGGAAGAAAGGAAAAGAAACAGTGATCACCATTTCCTAACAAAGTGAGATCCTGCCAGGCAGCATTGTAAAGATCCCCACATGGGAGGAGCCCTTGGTCCATTTCCTCCATGGCCCTGGCTCTGCACCCCTACAGGTTTTCTTTTTCATCATCCCCTATGGCCTCATCTGAAGGGAGTGTCAGGCAGTGTGCCTACCTTGGAGCTCCTTCGCTCTCACAACCTACTTCTTTATACAAATTTGGAAGTCCAAGGGTTGCTGTAGCCTCAAACAGTGAACTATGCTTTTTAAAAAATCTGAGCTAGTTGTCTTTTGGGTAAAACAGTTCTTTCAAGTACTCAGAAAGTCCCCAGTCTTTCTTTCTCCCATAACTTATACCTACCAGTTATCACAGCCAATGTTATTCTCTAGAAAGAGTTCTCAAGTCTTCTTTCTTTTCTCTGTCATTCTTGTGTGACAAGCATTATTTTCTCACATACCATTGGCCAGGTGAAGTCACAATACCCCACCTAACTGAAGAGAGCCTGGGAATTGTAGCCCTTGGCTGAGCTTTCCAGTAACAATGCTACACCATGTAAGGAAGTACAAAGCTTGAGTGAAGAGTTAATCATTGTACTGTAGCTCCCTAAGAATATTTGGAGGAATATGTGTATTCTGTATGTGTGTAATACAAAATGCTGCTGCTAGCTCTTCTTTTAAATACAGTGGCTCTCAGGGGCAAGTGTGGTGGCTTATGTCTGTAATCTCAGCACTTTGGGAGGCCAAGTCAGGAGTATCACTTAACGCCAGGAGTTTGAGACCAGCGTGGGCAACATAGCGAGACCTTGTCTCTACAAAAAAATGCATACATACATACATACATACGTACATACTTACAGTAGATCTGGATTTAAATCCCACCTTCTCCATTTATAACGTGTGATCTCAAGGCACTACTCTATTCCTTCTGAATATCACATTTTGTTATCTACAAAATATTGGTAGCTGTCCTTATATCACAGGGTTGTTTAATTAAATTATGTAGTTATCTAACTGATCAATTATGGCCAAGTAATTCAAAAGGAATATGAATGGTTATCTTGAGAATAGAACCCATATCTGTGTTCAGTTTTTGTCATAACCCAAAGATAATTAGACAAAACTTAGACATGCTGATATTTACATCTCTAAGACATTTCATACTTTATAAACTTTGCGTTTTGAGCATTTTATTTTCTTTGCTGCAAAATTAGCTGGTTTACTGTGACATCTACTTAGCAGATTATGTATAGTACATTTTCTATTTCTGCCATTTTTATTTTTGCATTTTTGGAAAGTGATAACGACCACTCCAATTTAGTTGCAAGAAAGCCTTCTGATTGCACAGTGTTTGATCCAAATTTGTGTAGTGGTAGGATGTGCACTTGTGTAGAATTTAGCACTGAAGGATTATCTACTTTACAAGAATATTGTTTTAATTAGTCTACAAATGAATAAATGATTTATGCAATGAAGTATGGGCAAACTAATTTTCTCTGAAGAATTCTCCATAGATATTTATATTGAACAAATATATAAATACTGGTGCAGTTGCAGACACTGAAATTAACATTCAGCATGAAAATTTTTTGAAATGAATTCAAGCTATAAACTGACTAGGAGGGAATTTTTCTATTTGGATAAGATGTAAGACCCGTTGGCCTAAATTGATGGTTCTCCATATTAGCATGCATCAGGATCACCTGGAGGGTTTATTTAAACAGATGATTGGGGTCCTCATCTTCAAAGTTTCTTCAGAGTTCTAGGGCAGGGACCAAAAATTCGCATTTCTAAACAATTTCCAAATGCTGCTGCTGTTCTTGAGAACATATTCTGAGAACCACAGCCTAAAGCAGAAGTTGGAGAACTACATCTCGCATACCCAATCTGGCCTACCTTTTGTTTTTTGCTGCTGTTGTTGTTTCTTTGTTTTGATTTGTTTTCTAAGAGATGGGATTTCACTCTTTGCCCAGGCTGGAATGCAGTGATACAATCACAGCTCACTGAAGCCTCAAACTCCAGGGCACAAGCAATTCTCCCTCTTCAGTCTCCAAAGTAGCTGGAACCGCAGACACATACCACTATACCCAGCCAATTTTCCTTAAGATTTTTTGTATTGATGGGGTCTTGCTGTGTCGCTCAGACTGTTCTCGAACTTCTGGCCTCAAGACATCCTCCCACCTCAGCCTTCCAAAGTGTTCTGATTACAGGCACAAGCCTCCATGTCTGGCCTATTTTTATGCATAAAGTTTTACTATAATACAGCTTTCCTTATTTATGCATTATCTATAGCTGCTTTCACACTATGACAGCAGGAATAAATAGTCATAATAGAGACCATATGGCCTGCAAAGTCAAAAATACTTAATATCTGTTCCTTTACAGAAAAAGTTTGCTGATCCCTAGCTAAAGAATAGGGAGGTGAGTATGGAAGAAGACAGCAAGAGTCCCGGCCCCCTCCCTTCTATCTGAGTCTCACATAAATTCTCTTCATTACCTTGAGTTAGACATTAGGAGGAGTTTGCCAGCAGCATATTCAATTATAAGGACACATCATTTATATATGCCTGTCATTAAATAATAAAAATTAAAGGTAATCAAATTACCCACTTCAGTACCCAGTTTATTCTAGATGAATAGAAGACTTATATCTAAAAAGAATCACAAAATCAGCTTTCATCTAAAACTTATGGCTTATATAAAAGACATAGAGGTTAACTTTCCCTTTTGAGGTTGCAAAGAAGCTCCATCAATATGATGAATGGTTCACTGCATGTCCAGTTAATTAGACACACACTCTCATCTGCATCCGAAGCACAGAAACCGAAACAAAGTGTCTATGGCATAGAACCAAATAATCTGAATACAATCACTACTTAATGAGGTCATCTTTAGTGGGGCAGAGTAGTCAGAAGGGAGAGATCTGCATCAATCCAGTGACTTCTTGGCTTTGATCACTGTGCTTTACCTTAGGGGCACTAATGATCCATCCATTGCATTTCTGAGTTTTCCAACAATGAAAGTTGGAGAATCAGATTCTCTTTCATAATGTTGGATCAGTTGCTGTCACCATTTGGAAAATGTATTTTTAAAGGATATGAACAGTGTTGGAATGAGGCCCCTTATTTTAAAAGTGGGTAAGGAAAAGTGAGCTAGCATTTGTTAAATATCCATACATGTGTCATGTATTATTGTAGGCATTTATGTTTATCAGCTCCAACACACACAATGGCAGCCTCCTAAGATTAGAGGTAAGATTATTCTATTTTATAAAGAGGAAAACTGAGATGTAGAAAGCTAAAAGAACTTTCTCAAGGTCATCTCACTATGGAATGCTAGAACCAGGATTGACTGACTGTCTAAAAACCAAACTGTTGGCTATTCCATTCTGTCCACTGCAGTTCCCTCCCCTAAATTTGCTAGATTTGATTGCTCAATTCATCCACTATACATCACTTGCTCAGGATCCACTCATTCCCCCAATGAGCCTCTTGTCTGCTCTGCAGAAATTGTCCTTGCTTCAGGACCATTGTTCCTAAACTCCCCAGTTTCTGATCTGATCATTAACAAGCCAAAGGTTTATTCCAAAGTTCTAGACAACAGTTAGATGGGTGTGGATGGTAGTTGAACATTTAAAAAAATATACATTTGCGTACAGTAGTGTAACTAAAAACCATAGAGAAACAAACCCAGACTCATGAACTGAGTAATGCCAAGGCTGGCAAATAATTTTCATCTCTTGAGTGAACTGTGATCACTTGTTAGTAGCTGCTGCAAGCCTGTGTGGGGAAGTATTCTGAAGCGATGTTCTGCCTAAGAAAGCTATATTCTGTTCGTAGGAAAGAATGCTGTAAGCGGTAAATAAAAGAATCAACATGTACAGCACAACTTGCCAGATATGGATCTAAACACTTTATTAAGTTGGTTAATCCTGCAATAATCCTATAAGATAGGTACAAAGGAGAGAACTAAAGCACCAAGGTTAAATAATTTACCCACACCACACATTCAGTATTAAGTGGCAGAGCTGAGAAGTGAGCTCAGGAATTCTGCTGCAGTTGTTGGAGGGTGTGAGCAATTCTGCCAGAGAATAGTAGGTTGTGTGAGAGACATTTGCATCCCTGGAGTCATCTCCTAGTAAAAGGACAAAATGAGGAGGAAGTCTCAGGCCTTCTTAATCTGTTTTGTGCCATGGAGCCCTTAACAGTGGTATAAGGTCCATAGACACCTTCTGAGGATAATGTTTTTAAATGCATAAAGCAAAAATATATATGGCAACTAATAAAATCAATTATATTGAAATCTAATTTTCAAAATATTTTTAGATGTAAATTTGAGAGAGTAATATGCATGTTTCTTTATTAATACAGTAAATAACAAGATCCATCAGTGAGTCTAATAGAAACTAGAGTTTTAAAATAATGAAGCGCATAAACATTTCAATGATTCTATTAATACGACTGTACTGTTAAATAAAAATCTTTGTGATTTCTATTTGTGACAAAGTCACAGGTACTGCTAATTCAAGGGTAGTTTGTTGCATTCTTTCATAGTTGAAGGAGATGCTAAATTGCAGTTAAAGGTTAATGAAAGAGGTGATTTTTGTTTTTTCCTATTTAAGGCCACAGACCCTGTGGGTCTATCCACTGAAACTTCAGAGTACATTGAACACTTCAACTACTAATGTTGTAAGAGGAAAACTGGATATGAAAGGCAGTAGAAAGAAATTTAATAACTTCTCTGTAATTGTGTAACCTAAATAAGCCAGCTAACATCTCTGAGTTTTCATTTTCTCACTGTAAAATGGGACTAAACCTCTCTTATTAGACTGATGTAGAGAAGAAAAAAAATAACCTAGTTGGAATGACATTGTGGGCTATAAAACACTTTGTTAATTCTAAGAGATCTTAATAGCTGTTAGAGAAGCAGCCACAAGGTAGTATCAGAATTTGAGCTGCCTATTACTCAGTTTTCATTAGTGCTGTTTAAAAAAACACAACTTCATTGGCTGCCTACTGTGTGTCCATGCTAGGTTTATTTCCATGCTAAGGTACAAATATAACCTTTAAGGAGATTGGAGTCTACTGTGGGAAAAACAGACACATCTCCACAAAATAGTGAAGTACGGTGAGAGAGAAATGTGCAGAAAAGATGCAGGGAAGGCTTCCTGCAGGAGGCAGTATACCAGGCCTTGAGGGTTGAGTAGGAATTAGGCCAAGAAAGAAGTATTGATGTTACAGCTACAGGGAACAGCATCATACATAGAACAGAAGTAAGATATGGGCTTTGTATGCAGGAAATGAGACTCATTTCATCATTTCCAAAACATGAAGTACCAAAGATAAAAGGGGAGAGGTAAGGGTGAGAATAGAGAAGGTCCTACCTGCTATGTTAGAGAATGTAGGCAGTATTTTACAGAGGCTGGGAGACCCTAATGTCTTCTAAGTAGGTGATTTATATGATCAAACTTATGTTTTAGAAAGCAATTGCAAATTGGTAACCTTCTAGAAAAATCTGAATTACATATGTGTTGGGCCAATATATTGAATTTCTTCTTCCTATATTTAAAAATAAGACTACCCTCTCTCCAAAAAAACAGAAAGATCTAATATTTCTGAGTCCGTATTGCACATGACATCTGAGTATTGATGTCTCATTTGGAGCAGACATGGGCTCTCCAGGTGTCTATAATCTCCCCACTTCCTGTTCCCTTGCCAATGCTGAGCCCAATGAGTGTGGCCATTTATCGTCAAGCTTAAAGCACATTTTTCTTATGGTGAAGATATATTTCTTTGTATTCATGTCTACATGAGTACAAAGTACTTTTGGTAAAAGTGGGAAAGTGAATGAACAGAAGGTCCACATGCTTCAAGAAAAAAGAAAGAGATGATGTTTCCTTCCTTAATCTAGCCTGCTCTTCTCACTCATGGGACCTGCCTGGAGCTGTACATTGTGTTTGCAGCCCCTTTTGCCAGGCACAACACAGACTGTCAGACTCATGGAAAATGGGTTTTATGGGGCAGAACTGGAGGCAGGTAGAACAGTTAGATGATTGCCATGATCCACACAAGGAATGATAAGACTGGGAGTTAAAATTGTAGTCCTGAGGATGGAAAGGAGGCATGCAGTCAAACAATCCATTGGAGACAATGTAACCATGGGATTCATGATTCATTAGCTTTGAGGACAATAGAGGAAAACAGTGATTTGCCTAGTTTCTAGTTTGTACTTTGAGGCTGTTTATGATTCATTCAACTAAAGAGTAGGAAAGGAAAGGCAGATTTAGGGTGAGGAGGATGGAATCTGTTGTGGACATGTTCAGTTGGAGAAAAAACTGGGACATATAGTAGCAATGTTTAACAGAAAATTGGATGTATGAGCCTGAAAGCAAAGAGGTCTTGGTTACAAGTTTGAATTTAACTAGTGAGCCGCAGTCTGTTGATAAGTGAAGGCATGAAAGTGAGTTCCATCACTCAAGGAGAGCTTGAGGCTCAAGAATGGCTCATGGGCAGGTGCCCAGGCAACAGTGTATTTTAAGGATCAGATCCCATAAAAAGGACCCCCCAAACACCACTGCACAAGAGTGAAAACAATCCAGATATGAAGGTGTTATGGAGACCAAGGAAGTAGATTTTTCAGAAGTATTAAATGCAATAAAAGATGAAGAAAAGAAGGTCCCAACATTTTTGAAATTTGAAATGTATAGTTTCTCTTAGTTAATTTCAGTAGAGTTAAAAGGACAACACCAGATCATAATTACATATAACACTTACTACATGACTCTAATAATGTAGTCACACCTGCAGTCATGTAGTAAGTGTTATGTAATTATGATCTGGTGTTGTCCTTATATCTCTATTGCAACTAAACTCCCTTTACATTGTAACTCATTTGAAACTACAATCTTATGAGATTGGCACCTTGGTTTTCCCCATTTTACAATGAGTGAACTGAATGAAAATGAAGTTACATTACTTTCCTGAAGAAACACAGCAAATAAGTGATGGAGCAAAGTTTCAAATTTGGGCAGTTTAGCTCCAGAGTCCAGGCTCTCGACTTCATTACTATGAAATTATCTTTTCATATTGCAGTGAGTAACAAATAGGGTAGCCCAGTTTATGCCCGTTGTCCCAATATCCAGGCTATGAAGCAGTCACTTTCCAGATTTAGATGAAAAATTATATCTGGCCACCCCACTCATGCAATGAATGGACAATAGGAAAATAAATATTTTAAGCCTAGACAGTTCTTTTTACCACAGTGTCTCATAATTTGTAAGTCCTCAATAAATGTTTGCTAAATGAATGCATCAGAAATGTTGATTATGAGAGTAGTTGACTGATATCCAGAGGGTAAAGACTAGAGCATATTAATAAGACCGAAGGGAGGTTGTCAGTAGAGGAGGAACTTGAAGGAATGCTAGACAAAGTAAATGACTGATTTAGTGATGTCTCAAAAGAGGGAGAAAGAGATGGTGCTGAAGACACTCCTGCATCACAAAGAAAAAAAAGGCTATTAGGCATTTTCCTTGAAGTCATATCCCCCATCCCTGTCATCTTCCCCTTCCATCTGTACATTCAAAAATATTCTGAGCACAAAAGAGGTTGATTTGGGGTGGGGTGGGGAAGAAGTATAGCAGTGAAAACGAAAGCGGGATTTATACAGGTATAATGACATGAGAAGACACTGGACAGAAAGTCAACAAGACCAAACTGACAGATGAGACTCTCTCCACACCATAGGGATCAGAGCTATCTGTTAAGAATATAAGAGTTGTGTGGGCTGGAGAGGAGAGGTGGTGATATGAAATTGGCCATTCCAAAATGAGACAGGGAGTTGGCTTATAATAAAAGGATTAAAGATCAGTTCTGATGGCCTCACTTAAGTGAGAGACCATACATTTAATGTGACAAGCAAGTTTTGTGCTGTTCTGCATGGAGGTTTTCCTGGACACTGTGATGACAGGATGGAACTGTGAAGGAATCTGGATGGATTTCTGAGGGAGTTGTTCAGATGATCACCCAGGATAGAAAGAGAGGCCAAGAGAGGGGAGGATGGCTGGGAGAAAATAAAAGGACCAAGGGCCTGAATGTTTCCATGATGGTAAAGAGTAAAGATGGGTAGCAGGAGAGCCTGAGAAGGCCTGAAGGACATGTGGTTGTGATCTAAAAGGAGAATTCAGTTTTAAGGAGCCGCGTTGCTTTCTTATGCACTGTACTTTCATTAGAACATGTTGACTGGGTGCCATGGCTCACGTCTGTAATCCCAGCCCTTTGGGAGTCCGAGGTGGGTGGATCACCTGAGATCAGGAGTTCAAGACCAGTCTGACCAACATGGTGAAACCCCATCTCTACTAAAAATACAACAATTAGCCGGGCATGGTGGCAGGCGCCTATAGTCTCAGCTACTCGGGAGGCTGAGGCAGGAGAATCGCTCAAACCCAGGAGGAGGAGATTGCAGTGAGCAGAGATCATGCCACTATACTCCAGCCTGGGCAACAAAGCAAACTCTGTCTCAGAAAAATAATAACAAACAAAAAACCAGGTAAGAACATGTCTACTACTATCCTTACTCAGCCAGGGAAGGTATGTTCAACATCAGATTTTATTCAGCCCCAAAGAACACAACTTACCCCCGAGAAGATGCCCTATAGTGTGTCAAGCAGCCATGTGAGTTTGAATTCTGCACCAAAATGAAGACTTGGAATCATGTGCCCCAGTCAAAGAGGACGTCTTTGTTTTCTATCAGGGAGACATCCAGGGCATGTGTGAAATTGATTGTAAATCATTTGTGTTGTTTTCTAGATATTGAACATGGCCATTTAACATATTTAATGTGTTTCTGACATTTACAAAGTGTCTAGCAAGCCTTGGACAATCATTATTTAAGGCATTTTTACTGAAAGTACCCCTGAGTAGTTCCTAAACACTGCATTCTTTTTCAATCGATTCTGAATATCCCTGAAGAGGGAATTGTAAATGTTGAAAACCGTAGTTGTCAATCATAGGCTCATCTACTCGCCTCTTTGAATGATAATATAAATTCATTTGAAACTCTACAGTGTTTCTAGATACTTGGGGCTTTTTTCCTTGCTGCTATAGAATTGCTTTATTTCAGTAAGATTCAAAAAATGAATTAATCTCCAGAGACATAAGCACTTACTAACCTTGAGAGTTACCCAACTCCAGATTTTTGAATTCTTTTTAAGAATGATGGGGTTTGAATAGGTCAGAGGTAGTGCCCCAAACCCTCTGTCTTGACAAGAGAGCCATTGCAGACTCCTTTCACCCTTATTTAATTTGTGCTGGGGACTGACAGGTCGTATATTAGGATGTGAAAATGTCTGCAATCAGGAAATACAGCATGTTTCCAAAATGACAGAAATGGTGCATGTTCTAAATGCAACTCTTCTTCAATTCACTTTTCATTCCTGTTCTGATCAAAATGCAAGCTATAACCCTATCCTCGGTAAGTCTGGAGGCTTCCGGATGCCCCAAATGAGGAGGATGGCATATATATGGGCTTGAACCTCCAGGTGAGTGGAGGTATGCAGTGGTTTTGTAGATGGAAAATGCAAATACAAATCTCTTTGTTCTTAATTATATTTGATACATTCTCTGCATAGAATATCAATTCTATCTAATGAGAAAATGTACAGCTAGGCCATTTGGCAATGGGCAACAGATTCTGTGTAAGCATCTGGCATAGGAATAATTTGACAAATAGCAATATGCCAAAATTGTGTTAGATAATTTTTGAGGAACTATTTGTCAGGCTGAATACTCATTATTCCTGGGATGTTATTCATCAACCCCATGATTTAAATGACAATTAGCTATAAGGTTTACATTGCTACTGAGCTGTTCATATTTCCCATAATCCTCTGCACACATATTCTTCATTGATAAAGATGCGGTAACTTCTAGGGCCTCTCACCTTGACACTCTGCTGGAAATCTGAACTTCATTCTCAGGTGCATCTGAGTAAATAAAGGCTTAAGGAGAAGGGCTGAAATGAGAAATTAATTCTTTGCACATCCTGTGGAAGTTGAAGCAGGTTAACAGATGTTCTGTACCAATGGGGCACCTACAGCAACTTGTAAATTTATAGCACTGACTGCAATTGTGTTGTTAAATGAAGATTCTGCAACTTCAAAATACGAGAACCTACTGTAATTGACACAGGAATTATAAAAGAACAGTGACAGTTTTTCCAGGCTCTCCAGCGTTACTTCTATAAGAAATACAGGATCATCATATGTACTAAGTCTCTTAAATATTCTTCCCTGTCTTTGAATTCTTCTTCCTGTCACCACATCTATTCAGTTGCTTCTACTGAACTTGATTTTACTAGCATTGTGAGCCCCATTGTCCCCACCCTATTCCCCAGCCTATCAAATCTCAACTGGCCTCAATGTCCTTCCTTCCCACTCTCAGATTTTAGGGTCAGCTATCTCAAACAGCCTTGTACAAGAACTGTGAATTTGAAAGCCCATATCTATATCTCTCCACTGTATCCTGTTTGATATAGCCCTCAGCTCTGGATTAGTAGAGGAATCCCTTACCTCTAAGCCCATCCCTGAGCTTCTAAGAAGGGTTGGAAATCTTGAGCCATTTGGACACTATGTAAGGACCAGTTCTTCCATCCTCATCTGAGCTCTTAGTGACCAGTTTTTGTTATTGTTGTTGCTGGTCCATAACAGCTGCTATTTCAGTTCTTCCTTTCCCTCCTTGAGTCTCCACACCCACGCTTATTCTTCTACTCTTCATTATAAGTTGCATAAGAATTACCAAAAATGTTTACTTAAAATGCTGTGTCCCTAAGGCCAACCCCAGCTATTCTGATTCAGTAGGCTAGGGTGGCATCCAAGAATCTGCATTTTTTGTTTGTTTTTATTTTTTAATTGACAAATAAATGTATATAGTTGACTCTTGACCGACACAGGGTTAGGAGCACCAACCCCCTAGACAGTCAAAAATCCATCTATAACTTTTGACTCCCCCAAAACTTAACAATTAATAGCCCACTGTTGACTGGAAGCCTCATTGATAACATAAACCGTCGATAACATGTATTTTGTATATTACATATATTACACACTGTATTCTTACAATCAAGTAAGCTAGAGAAAAGAAAATATTAAGAAAGTCATAAGAAAGAGAAAATATATTTATTATTCATTAAGTGGAAATGGATCATCATAAAAGTCTTCATTCTCCTCATCTTCATATTGACTAGACTGAGGAGGAGGAGAAGATGAAGGCTTGGTCTTGACGTCTCATGGGTAGAAAAGGCAGAGGCAGGTAGAGGAGGTGGAATGGGGAGGCAGCAGAGGCAGGCGCACTTGAAGTAACTTTACAGAAATGCATCATAATATTTGTCTAAGGTTTTTGCTTTTTCATTTCTCTAAAAATGTTTCTATATAGAACCAATTCTCCTCCCACCATTTGCTTTAGTTTTAGTACCCACGTTATAAAAGAAGTCAAAGCAGTCTTCAATAATTGGAATGCTTCTGCCAGACTGTCCAAGGTCAATTTGTTTTCTGACACTGCTTCTCCATCTTCTTCCTCATCATCAGATTTCGATGCATTCATCTCCATCAGTTTGTCTTTTATTCATTCCTCTGGTCTGGTGTGTGTTAGCTCTTGAGTTTCTTCAAGATCCGTGTCTTAAAACCCTTCATCCGCCCAATTTTTTTTTGCCATATACATGATCATTTTCAAGATTTTCTTGATTGGTCCTGTCATGAATTCATGTACAACATCTGAATACATTATACATTCTCCAGCAGGAATGTATTGTTCCAGGATTGATGGCTTTAACAGCTTTTTATGTAACACCCATGGCATCTTCAATGGTGTAATCCTTCCAGACTTTCATTATGTCCTCTCTCAGGGTTCTCCTACATAGCACTGACAAACTTTTTATAGAGTGTCATGTTTAAGGAGCCTTAAAGGTCCTATGACTCCCTGATATAGAGGTTGAATTAAATACATGGTGTTTGGGAGCAAGTAGATTACTCGATGCCTTCAGTGTTGAATTAATAATGAGGTTCTGGGTAGCCAGGAGCATTGTCCAATATTAGAAGTACTTTAAAAGGCAATTATTTACTAGCAAGGTACTGCCTGACTTCAGGGACAAAGCATCAATGGAACCAATTCAGATAAAAAGGATTCTTGTTGTGCAGGCCTTCTTGTACAACCAAAAGACTGGAAATTAGTGTTTATCTTTTGCCTTCAAGGCTCAGGGGTTAGCAACTTTATATATAAGGGCAATCTTGATATAAACCCAACTGCATTTGCACAAAACAATAGAGTTAGCTTACTGGCTTAAATCCTGATGCTCGCTTCTGTTCCTTACCAATAAATGTCCTTTGTGGCATTTCTTTCCCCTGGAATAGAACACTTTCATCTTCATTTAAAGTCTCTTCAGGCAGATGCTCTCTCTCCTCAAAAATTTGTTTAACGGCATCTGAAGGGCTGGGAGCGGTGGTTCATGCCTGTAATTGCAGCACTTTTGGGAAGCGGAGGCAGGCAGATCATGAGGTCAGGAGATCGAGACCCTCCTGGCTAACATGGTGAAACCCTTTCTCTACTAAAAATACAAAAAATTAGCTGTGCGTGGTGGTGGGCACTCAAGCCTGGATGACAGAGCAAGACTCCATCTCAAAAAAAAAAAAAAAAAAAAAAAAAAACCCAGCATCTGAGAATTGGTCTGCTGCCTCTTGGTTAACAGAAGTTGCTTCTCCTGTTATCTTGGCATCTTTTAAACCAAACCTCTTTCTAAAACTTCAACCATCCTTTGCTGCCGTTAATTTCTCCAGGTTTAGATCTTTCACCTTCCTTTTGTTTTAAGCTGTCAGGTAATGACTTCTGTTTTTCTCAAATCACATTGGAGTCTATGGGTATCCCTTTCTTATAGCAATCTTGCACCCATATAAAAGCTTAATTTCAATATGATATAAAAAGGTATTCTGCAAAGCATGCAAGTTTTTGTGCCTGCTGGCATAGTTGCAGCTACAGCTTCCCGCTTTTTTTTTTCTTTTTTTACAATGGTCCTTAAGCCAGATTCATTTATCTTGAAATGATAGGCAACTGCAGCTGCAGACCTCAATCAAGCAATTCAGCTTTTTCTTGTAATGTCATGAATTTTCTCTGTTTCCTAGAAACACTTCAACCATCACTAGTGGCACCTCATATGGGTCCCATGGTGTTATCCAAGGTTTATGATACTGTGCTAAGCGTGATGAAAAATTCAGAAGAACTATGAGAGATCACTTTTTACTTCAGTATGCAATTTACTGGAGAGATGTACTGTTCATTCAGAGATAATCAGAGTCACGTGGCATTTTAAGTAGGTACTTGTAATGCTTCAACTCACTGCAATAGCAACTGGAGGGGGCTACAAAATTGTATGGTAGTATACTATGTGCTACAGTTAATTTTATGCAGTTAGGATTAATAGTGCATGTTTATCTTGGTTTACATTCTCTCAACTGTGAATGGCTCCATGTATGGCCTGTAAGTGTGTGTGTGTGTGTGTGTAAATTTTAATAAATTTTAACTTTTCGTAATAGATTTATGTATATGTTATGGTTGTAAATGATGAAATGGACTACTATCTAAATGTATGTTATGCATTCATGACATACCTTTCTTAATGTTTTTGTTGTTTCTAGGCTACGTAGTTCATCTGCTAGTTTTTTCAAATTGTCACATATCTCAAAAAATTTTCTGAATACATTTATTTTTAAAAACCTAAGTAAATGGACCTGCACTGTTCAAATTCATGTTGCTCAAGGGCCAACTGTATATCAAGTACAATATATTGTTTTAAAAAACATAAACATTGTGAATATCTAATTGAGCTAATATATGTATTACCTCACGTATTTATCATTCTTTGTGGTGAGAACACCTAAAATTTACTCTCTTAGCAATTTTCAAAAATATAATACATTGTCATTAACTATAGTCACCATGTTATATGATAGATCTCTTCAATTTCTAACTGAAATTTTGTATCCTTTGATCAGCATTTTCCCAGTTCCCTCCTTCCCCAAGCTCCTGGTAACTACCATTCTACTTTCTGCTTCTACGTGTTCAGCTTTTTTAGAGTCCACACATAAATAAGATCCAAGAATCTGCATTTTAGCAAATATCTTGTGATTCTGATGACATTGTCTCATGGACCATGCTTTGAAATACGTTGAAATAGTTTACCCTATACTCATGGGTAAACTCATGGGATGAATTGATTAAACATTTTAATTATCTGGTGATATGGTCTGGATTTATGGCCCCACCCAAATCTCATGTTGAATTATAGCCCCCAGTGTTGAGGAGAGACTTGGTGGGGAGTCATTGGATCATGGAGGTGGATTTTCCCTTTGCTGTTCTCATGATGGTAAGTGAGTTCTCATGAGATCTGGTTGTTTAAAAGTGTGTAGCACCTCCCCCTTCTCTCTATCTTTCTCCTTCTCCAGCCATGTAGGACATGCCTGCTTCCCCTTTACCTTCTACCATGATTGAAAGTTTCCTGAGGCCTCCATAGCCATACTTCCTGTACCGTCTGTGGAGCTATATACCAGTTAAACCTCTTTATAAATTACCCAGTCTCAGGTAGTTTTTTATATCATGCAAGAACTAATTAATACATCTGGTCTTATTCTACTACACGAGCATTTTATGAATTAGTACATGGACATTTGATAAGCCAGAATTACAGTTTGTTTTTTATGAGGACCATATACCTGTTCATTGTTTCATAATTTCTAAGAGGACTCAGGAAAGTTAAGCAGTCTATCCAAAGTCATCAACTCAGAATCCAGTACTAAGACACAGGAATCTGATTCTAAGTTTATTATTCACCCCACTTTTCCCAAAGTGGCTCTATAGATTCTCAAAATGAAATAAATAACATGTTGGCCATTTCTGTTATGACATTTCCGGGTGTCTTATGTACAAACATTCCATATGAAGGTCACTTTGAACTGCTCGGGAAACAATCTTTCATGGTTGGAGTAGCGACATTTTTAAACAGTGCTTCCTACTTTTTTTTTTTCTTAACTGTATCACTACTTCTATAAAACGGGCAAACCTGAATGTAAATCCAGTTACACTTAGTAATATCTGGGGCAGTTTCCCTGGGAAACAGACCCTAAAACAGATTTACTTCCAGGAGGTTTATTGCATAATGTCTTCAGGATCAGCATCTGTGGGAGAGGCAGGGCTAGGAAGCAGCAATCAGCAGAAAAAGGAATTGAGTTGTGATACAGTCACCACAAAGCCTTAGCCTTATTCTCACAGTGCAAGTTCTTCCGAGTTCTTCTCCCTTAGGCAAAGAAGCAGCCATTCTATCCCCACATTTGCCTGTCATTGAGTGCATGGTGCTCCCTGGGAGGGGGGTACCGTTTTGGGCAAGGAAGTGCTCATCAGCTGAGGGCAATTCCCCTTGCATGAGCTGAGGGAATGAGTGTCTTGTCCTGAGAGGGGAGCAGGGAGGATCAGGTGGCACCCCACAACATCCATTACAAGTAATAAGTTCCTTAACCTGTAGGACAATAAGCAATAACACTATTTTTAAAAATAGTAGACAGGTTTTATGACATTAGGAGCCTTGAAGTTATTGGAAAAATTCTTCCCCTACTTTGATCTTGAGTTCAGAAGTTATATCTTAGAAATAAATAAAAACTCTTAAGTAGTGACTAATTTCAAAGAAATGATACTTTTGTTCTGTTTTTTAATGCACTAGGAGAAATAAGCAATGATTCAGACTAAACTGTTCATTTTGTAAAATACAAGTTCTGAGAATTGAATAAATATAACTAAATCCTAACTGTGAGGACAAAATAAATGAAACTAATACTGGTTTTATGGGAGCCAAATGAAAATATTTGCTGTTGATAGAAAGTATTATCTCATCTTTGAAATGATTGATAAAATCAATACAAAGAGATCTCATTGCCACCTTTTTCCTAATTCCCTATTTACCCATATAAGACTTTCATTTTAAGATGTCCCAGTCAAATACTCATGAATATCATCACCAGTGAAATAAAAGAAATTGATAAACAAAGGTAAACTTTTCATGTGTAATCAGAGATACCTGAAGCTCTAGAAACTATAATAAAGATGTCATGCTTTTTCCCCTTAAACTTGGGTTATGCTTTTAATATAAGTTTGTTCAGATTCACAAAGTAATTAACCACTGCTTTACTTAGGTAGATCACGAGGGAAACACATGTTAAGGCCCTTTTTTGAGGCTTGAGAGATGGGCAACTGCACATCATCTCTGAAAGAATTACTTTGTGGTTGTTCCTTCAATCTCCCAGTATGGCTAAGAAACAGCTTTTCTTGGTCTCAAAAGGAAAAAAAAAAAAAAAAAAAAGAGGCTTTTAAAAAAATGCCTCCTCTCCCAACAGCAAAAATTTGGCTGAAAATTGACTATAGGTGGCATTAGTGAAGTTAAAAAAGGGATGGGACAAAATATATCCATCCTTTCAAATCTCGGAATTCCAGATTTCAAAGGAAACTTTAGAGCATCCTGTTCCATCCGAGACCATCTGATACTTCCAGGTCCTCTCTTCTTACCTTGTGGAAGATGTCAGTACAAAGATGGCAGGAAATTGTGTTTTTTCTTCAACATCCACTACCTAGGGTCTGGTTCCTTCTGAATAAAGGATTTTTTTTTTTTTTTAATACTGCCACTCAGGTCCAGGGAAGAGACAGACTTTTAGCATAATATGGTATAGGGTACATGCCAGGAGGAACATAACTATCCTAATAAAAGCAATTGAACTATATTTTTAAGTATTGAATTCAGAGGTAAGATCTCTGTGAGCACATCCTCCTCCTCTTCTCTGTGTTACAGATTCAGAGCATCTCTCGCTCCTTACAAAGGGTGGAACCCAGAGAAATAGAGAGTGAATGTTCACCCACATAGATGCCAGGGATGAGAAGAGGCAGTATCTGGAGTAGCTCGTTAACACACAGGTTACCTCCTGCCTCCTATCAGCAAAGGTTCTGATTACACAGACCTGGGCTAGGGTCCGATAATTTGCATTTCAAACAAGTTCCCAGGTGATGTTGATGCTGCTAGTCTGGGGATCACACTTCAGGAACCCCATTAGACGAGAACTTTTCCTTCAAATTTTAAAAAATATATTTAAGAAAAGAAATATATCTTAAAATGAAATCTTCCTTCAGAAACAGATAAAGAAGATCAGCTCTTAGAGCCCAAGATAGGGCAGGTAAGAGTCCAAATAACCAGGTGTGGTGGTTTATCCCTGTAATCCCAGCGCTTTGGGAGGCTGAGGTGGGTGGATCACCTGAGGTCAGGAGTTTGAGACCAGCTTGACCAACATACTTAAACCACGACTCTACTGAAAATACAAAAATTAGCTGGGCGTTGTGGTGCATGTTTGTCATCCCAGCTACTTGGGGGACTGAGGCATGAAAATCACTTGAACCCAGGAAATGTAGGTTGCAAAGAACCAAGATCACACCACTGCACTCCAGCCTTGGTGAAAGAGTGGGACTATGCCAAAAAAAAAAAAAAAAAAAAAAAAAAAAAAAAAAAAAAAAAAAAAAATCTGGCCAGGATACCCTGAAGGAACCTAGGCCAATGAAAGCTGCATATATATATATATATCCATCCCATCTAGAGATTTTTAGCTAGTTGGACCTGGCTATGTGATCCAATTCTTTTTCCCCTACCAGCATCCAATCTGTTCTCAGCTGCTCTGGCTGTTCTCACTGAATCTTAGTAGAGGTGACAAATTGAAGAGGGACTGAAGTTTTCAATTAGTGTACCACCCTTGCCATATTTCTATGTTCCTTTCACAAGGAAACTCTAATGTTAGGTAGAACCCAAGCCTACCACAACATATCACCATGATGTCAGTAAGAATGAAAACCTGTCTGAGTTATGTTCATCTGTCCTCAAGCAGAAGACAGTTGCCTGTGGTCCCAGTTGTCTTTCCTGTAGAAGGCAACTCTGGCTGCTCTGTCCTAGGACTCAGGACAAGAGCATAGACATGTCCATCTCCACTGATTTTCTGGTACTCCGCCCTGTGACTTACACCCAGTTTTCTGGTAGCACTTTTGGCTGTTAATATATAACGGGTTAAATACCTTCGGAGAAAAGGAATAGTCACTCCTAGAGCTGTTGTCTGGGTTGCAACAAAGATGTTTATTTAGCAAAAGTGGGGGGAAAATCAAACTATGCAGCAATAATGCAGTTAGTAATTGTGAGGCATTGATAAAAACAATACATTTTTACTGTTAAAAGTTACACTTTGGAAAATGCTGGAGAATTCTCAGCACAATGGCAGATAAAATAGAGAAAAAGCTTAGAAGATTTTTGGTTTTCTATTTGTATTTGGCTGTGTTTTGAGTGTTCCTAAATATATATCTACACTTATTTTTTTCAAAATATATAATTAAAAAAATTTTGGCAAACATAATAGATACCTGATATGGTTTTTCTGTGTCCCCACCCAAATCTCATCTTATAGCTCCCATAATTCCTACATGGTATGGGATGAACCTGGTGAGAGGTAATTGAATCATGGGGGCAAGTCTTTCCTGTGCTGTTTCCATGATAGTAAGTCTCACAAGATCTGATGGTTTCATAAAGGGGAGTTCATCTGCACATGCCCTCTTGCCTGCCACCATGTAAAACGTGAATTTGCTCCTCACTCACCTTTTGCCATGATTGTGAGGCCTCACTAGCCATATGGAACTGTGAGTCAATTAAACCTCTTTCCTTTATAAATTATTGGGTATGTCTTTATTAGCAGTGTGAGAAAAGACTAATATAGTAACTAATTCCAGATAAATTCTATAGAAAATAAGATATTCTAGTTCCTTGTCACTACTGTATATCTGATTACTACTAGTTTTGTCTTAAGTCATATCATCAGGATAGTTCCTTGTCACCGAGTAAATTGATAATTCTAGGCTTACTTAATGTGCTGTTTTATGTTACATGGAATCATCTCCTTTGATAGTAACCAGGCATTTTCCAGATTAAATTATGACATATATCAGAGACTTCATTGCCTGACAAGCAAAATGAAATTCCATGGAATATATATATTTTAGTTGTCATTGGTAGGAAAAGCTTCCTTTTTATTATGAGTGTGGTATGTATACCATTTAGTGAATTCCAAAATTGGCAACTAGTAAGGTAAACAAAACAACTCTCAAGGCTTGTTATTTTCAATTTAAGTGGCCTCTTTAAAAATGTAGATTAGGTAAATCCTATAGGCAAATGTTGTCACTCTCTACAGGGACCTTGTGTGATCCTTGGTTCTTAGTTACTTGGTTGCTTGTTATTATTATAATTTAGCTGAAAGGGCATCATAGAGTTTTCTAGCACATGGGTCGGTGGGGCATAGATTTCTATCCAAGTCGACGCATTGATAGAGTCAGCCAGTAATTTAACAGCAGCAGAACACCATTAAATTTTAAACTTAATTGCCGTCTCCTCCTAATCTCTATGGATATAATCAATAGATGCCAGAAAAAAGTTGAAGGAGTTATTTAGCAAGCATCTATTTCCTGAAGCATAGTGGAAAAACCACTATTTCATTTCAGAACTGATTTAAACACCTTGCAACTCAAATGCTGTCTGTCACTCACAAGGTTTTTATCAAAAGGTTTTATTTTATTCAGTTTTTTGATTAGCCCTTTTTTTTTTTTGACAAGCATATTGGAATTATCATTGTGTAATCAGTTTGATTTTCTCTCAGGATCTGCCCCCACCTATCCTTGCCTGTTGAACTGTGTAACTTCTCTACTCCATCTTTGTTACTTATAAACTCCCTTTCCATGTCCACAATGTATCTTGATCTATGTCCTGTGTTCCAAATTTTCATAGAAAAGCTCCATGTAGGCCGGGCATGGTGGCTGAAGCCTGTAATCCCAGCACTTTGGGAGGCCGAGACGGGCGGATCACGAGGTCAGGAGATCGAGACCATCCTGGCTAACCCGGTGAAACCCCGTCTCTACTAAAAAATACAAAAAAAAACTAGCCAGGTGAGGTGGCGGGCACCTGTAGTCCCAGCTACTCGGGAGGCTAAGGCAGGAGAGTGGCATAAACCCAGGAGGCAGAGCTTGCAGTGAGCTGAGATCCAGCCACTGCACTCCAGCCTGGGTGACAGAGCGAGACTCTGTCTCCAAAAAAAAAAAAAAAAGAAAAGCTCCATGTAAATAGTGAGCATGTCCACATACCCAAGAAGAAGCTTTACCAGTTGATGTTGGGTGTCATGTTGGGTGAAGTCAAAATCTGATGACAGTTTTTAGTTTTTTTATAAATTTGGAAGGAGGATGGTATTCCATTTTTAGTCTCCTTGTTCCATATCTGCTGAATTATGGACCATAGCATTCACAGGCAATTGCATAGCCTCCTGAACAGCCATCTTGAGTAAAATGGAGACTGTAATAAAAAAAAAAATTTAAGTCAGGTTTAGACAAATTCAGTGAGCTACATGGATTAAAACACTACTACTTATTAAATGAATGGATAGTTTTTTTACATTATTTTCAAAATAACTTTTATAGGACCCTTTATAGATTTGAGACAACATACTCTTGATGAGGTAGGATGTTATTTCATTTTTATAGACAAAGGAACATTGATTTTATGCCATTGTCTTTAGCCAAGCAGGGAAGAATACTTCCAGCATAGCCCAACTTTCTGTTCATCTGCTGAGCACCTACCATGTACCAGAGACTGGTCTATTTGCTGGAGCTTTGTAGACAAAGAAAACAGACAAACCCTGGCTCTCATTTAGCTTGCAGCCTAGCGAGGATAGAACAGTGAATGAAAATGCAAAAAGAATATAAATGCATTCCTAAGATAATTTCAAATAGTGAAATTAGAATGGGGAAAACAAAACCAGGTAAAGAGAGAGCTAGGACAGAGGGAGCTCCTTTAGATTGAATGGCCAAAGAAGGTCTCTCAGAGAAGGTACTTGGAACGGTCAAGGAGGATCCCATCTGGTAAAGTTTTGTGGGGAGCGATGAAAACAGGTTCAGAATCTCCAAGGTGGGAATGAATCCATAACTCTTGGAAAACTATCAGAAGCCCCTTCCCGTTGGAGAAGTGAAAGGAGACAGTGGCATGAGATGTAGAACTGAGGAAAGCCGGGGTCACATAGTGCAGGGTCTTGTAGAGGACAGTCAGAGGTGTGGATATTTTCATCCAGGCAATAGCACATTTTTGGTGGGTTTTAAGCAATGGTAGTGACATTATATGATTTGTTTAAAAAGTAAAGTAGCCAGGCGCGGCGGCTCAAGCTTGTAAACCCAGCACTTTGGGAGGCCGAGACAGGCGGATCATGAGGTCAGAAGATCGAGACCATCCTGGCTAACATGGTGAAACCCCGTCTCTACTAAAAAATACAAAAAAACTAGCCAGGCGAGGTGGCCGGCGCCTGTAGTCTCCCAGCTACTCCGGAGGCTGAGGCAGGAGAATGACGTAAACCTGGGAGGCGGAGCTTGCGGTGAGCTGAGATCGCGCCACTGCACTCCAGCCTGGGCAACAGAGAGAGACTCCATCTCAGGAAAAAAAAAAAAGTAAAGTAGCCGATGCCTGCTGTTTGAGAATAAACTGAAGGTAGGAGGGTGGATGAAAAGCAGGGTAGTGGTAAGATATCCTTCCTCTCTACCCTTTCATTTTGTAGTTCCATGTGTTTAGAATAAGCATGGCACTGTATGACTTGCTAAGTGCCAAAGGAGAGAAGAAATCAGAGATACTTTAACTGCTGAGATGGATACTGTTTCCCCCTTCTTCCTTAATCTATAGAATTCTGATTTTATTTAGGCAGCAGCATACTTAGAGAAGGACAGTCCATTCTCTAGCCTGGGAGATGAGTCATGATGTCCTAAATTGTGGGTAATAATTCCAATCCCATTTGCTAGTGATTGGTTTAGGGGTGGGCATGTGGCTTTTTTCTAGATACTAAAGAAGAAATTTCCTTGCTGGCTGGATGGGAGGGGAGAGGAGCAAAGATCAGTGATAAAGATCAGTAAATGTTATTGCCTCTTGATAAAAATAGAGCTAACAAAGATCCTCTTTCCTCTTTGTGCCTTGAGTACTACTGGGAACAACTAGCTTTGCAGGAGATACCTTGTAACCATATAGTGACCAAACTCAACATGCTAAAGACCACATATTAGAAAGACAGAAAGAATCTGAGTCTATTGAGCATCAAAACTATATAACCATCTATGACTAGACAGTTCTAGGTGTCTTAAGTGTATAAGCCATTATTAATTTGGATGTTCCATTACTTGCAGCCAAATGCATTCTAATTAATACATCTGTGTGTAAATTTGCTAGGTCCTGTCCAGTTCTTCATAATTCAAAAGTGAAAGAAGCAATGAAATCCAAAATAGCTGTGAGTGAAATAACTTAGAAATCTATTTCTGAAGTTAAAGTCTAGATGCAGATATTTTGGAACTAGAACAGTAGGTCTTCTATCTTGCTGTTCTACTGGTGAAATCTATTCCAAACTCATGGGACAAGGTGGCCACTTCGTCTCTAGCCACCAGGTCCATATTCTAACCATCAGGAAAGAGAAAAGACCGAGAAGGATATGGCCTTTCAAGGACAACCATTTCACCTATATCCATTTGCTCTTAGACACATGAACATTCCTAACTGAAAACTATTGTCTTTTTGCTAGGAAATTATGTATACAACAAAAACTTGGGGAGTAAGTTACCAAAAGAAGATAATATACTAGGCAGGGGAGCAAGGAGTGAGATAGGGAGGGAATTGCAGGCAGCCTCTCTTCCACAGACAACTGTAACAAAAGACCATCGAATATCAGCCTATTGAGAACTGACTGTATTGTATAATTATTATGATAGACATTATCATTTGTTGAGTGTGTCAGGCTTTGTACTTGAACTTGTTGCTAAATATTGCACTTATCTTTCTACTTCTGGGCACGTGGTAGGCTTACATATTCCTGGCACTCTTGAGGTTGGGCTGGGTATGAGTGGAAGTGGCATACTTCACTTCTCGGCAAAACATTATTTATTAATTTGTGACCATACAGAGAGTTTCTCCTCTGCCACAGTAGCTGGCAATGTTGCAGATAGTGGCTGATCTGTTGCTCTAATTCCCAGAGTATCAACAAAAATGAGATGGAGCAGAACTCTCAGCTAATCTACAGTGGACATGGAAGTGAGAAATAAACCTTTGTTTATAGCCGCTGAGGTCAGAAGATTGTTTACTCTGATGGTGTGACTCAGCCTGTCTTGACTGATACAATACATGTATTTTCTCCTTAAATTGTAGCAGTACTAAAATGTAAATGTTGCCATCTCCACTTTTCAAATGTTCAGAGAAGGTTAATGAGCTGCCAAAGCCCATACCCCTTGAAGCACTGAGTCCTGTATGAACATCCCTTGAAACACTGGGTCCCAGTATAAAATCTTGAGCCCTCCCAGTTATCCACACTCCCATCCTAATGTTGAACTGCTTATATCCTAATGATAAACACTGTTTTCAAGTCCTCTCAGACCCTAATAGCCCCTGATTTCAACATTTTTATTTTAACATTAGCTCATTGACCAAGGGGCAGTCACACTAAGACTATGGTTATGGGTAGATGATGTTAAAGAAAAATTTATTCAATGACACTTGTCAAATATGGTAAGGAAGATTTTATTCAAGGGGGGCCATGATGGTAGATGTGAAGACCACTGCAATGGGGTCTTGGACTCGACTTCAAATACAGCGTGGGAATTTACAGACAAGGAGCAGTGTGAAGTCAGTGGATAGAAAATTACCAAGAGGAAACATCGGGGTAAGGGGAGATTCTGGATAAACTGGTTTAACAGGTTTCTTGCTGAAGGCAGACGAAGGTCCTCAGGCATAACCTAGAAGATGCTGGAGGATGAGGAACCTGGTTTCAAGGGTGAGCGGATTTCAAGGGTAGGGGGTTCTGGTTAAACTGATTTAGCAGAATTCTTGCTAAAACTGGGAAAGGCAGAGACAAACATGGAAATTCAAAAGTCAGGCCCAGTTGAAAAAAGAGTTCAGGGGAGCCTGAGTAGAGTTTGATCAGTGACAGAATCTTTGTCAGTGAATGTTCCAGAAACTAGATAAAGTTGTGAACATTATAGTAAACATTTAATAGGCTGCCTCTGTCTTTTAAAAGTAAAAATAACCATGTACTTTGCTGTGACGTCAAGATATGATTATCTAGTTCTTCTTAAAATCTCTTAACTTTTCTTCCAGTGCCACAAACCACATGCACGTTAACAGGGCCCTGATACATATGAAAACAAAAACAGAAAACCAAGAGATAGTGAAAGGTTTTGAACTTTTTGACTATTTTAAGGATATACATCTAACAAATTTAGGCTTCTCACTTCAAAATGAAAGTAACACGGTATAATTGTGTTATTCACACCATAATATTAGAAGGTATAAAAATGTTAATTGATGGTACCTAGACTTGAGAGGTGGTGCTCTGGAAATGACATAGAGGTTGAAATATGTATGAAGAACATACTTTTCTTTCAATCCTATGTGTGCCTCTGAGACTGTGTGTACAAAACCTTATTTGACAGTATCATCAAAAGTTGTCATTGAAGTTCTTTGTATTTGTGAGATGTGAACCGAATTATTCTCCTGGTCCATCAGTGACAGGCTTTGCTTCCTGCATTTACTGTTTTCCCTAGCAGAGCACCCCCACTCCTAGAGTAGGCTGGGCCAAGAAAGGAAGGCAGAGATGAAACCCAAATCAGTCACACTAACCTCTTGTTACCCCTTCCTATCAAGAGTATAGCCCAAGAGGGCTCTGAAACGATTGGATAGAATGAAGTTTTGAGATTATCAGTGGATTTCAATTACAGTATTTGTGCTCTCTGAGACCCCCATTACTATCAGTAGTTGAGAGTTGGAAATATTGTTGAGATTTTTGAGATTTATGGGACTTCTTCACTGGGTAGCTACATCCAACTTGGAGCCCACATTATCAGCACTTTTCTATTATCTGCAAATCTAGTTTCTAAGAAGGACATATGTTTGCTGTCTGCATGACTTTAGAAACTGCCAGCTCATCAAAAGCTACATCATTTTTAGTAAGAAATAAGTTCCACGAGGTGTCAGATTATTGCTTGTCAAAGTGGTTGGTTCATTGGAAAGTCCAGAAGAAAATAAAGAAAAAGAAATGAGTAATACATCTCAATGGTTCAAACAGCGCCTTTCCAAGCAATTGTTAAGATCAGCGCTGGCAAAGGCTTAAAAGGTCAGAGAGAAGAATGCATTTGGAGTATTTTTAGGGTTTTTAAAATACCATGAAAATAATGAAAATTAATATTGGTAACATTTTATAAATATAAAGGTTTATAAAATAATGTTTAATAAAATATTAAAATACTAGTATCCTAGTAGTATAGGATGTTGAAATAAGAAATTTGACAAGGAACACTCAGGAGACTTCGTTGCTGTCCAGTGGGAAGGAGGCATGTGAAAAGTATAATTCATCTCCCTTTTGTTTCTCACTTTCAAGACTGGCTCTCTTATTTTCTCTTTTGAAAAGTCAGAGAGATATTCTTTGAGACATCGGAAGCTCCACTGGCCTACTGGGCCAGACCACTGGCTTTGATGTCAGAAAACTTGTATTCAAATTCTGATTCTGGTGTGTATTAATTACACAACCTTGTACCAGTGATGGGCTGTCCAAGCTTCAGTTTTCTTATCTGCAAAAAATGGAGATAGCAATAGAATCTATAGGGACACTAAAGGATTGAACTTTAAAAGCACATCTACAGCTCCACTCAAGAATGTGATGGAACTAATTGTTCAGTATCTTGACAATGGTGGTGATACAGTTTGGCTGTGCCTCCATCCAAATCTAACCTTGAATTATAATCATCCCTGTGTGTCAAGGGCAGGGCCAGGTTAAGATAATTGAATCACAGGGACAGTTTCTCCCAAACTGTTCTCATGGTAGTGGATAAGTCTCACAAAATATGATGGTTTCATAAAGAGGAGTTTTCCTGCACAAGCTCTCTTGCCTGCTGCCATGCAAGACACGACTTTGATCCTCATTCACCTTCTGCCGTGATTGTGAGGCCTCCCCAGCCATGTGGAACTGTGAGTCAATTAAACCTCTTTTCATTATAAATTAGCCAGTCTCAGGTATGTCTTTATTAACAGCATGAGAACAGACTAATACAGTAAACTGGTACTGGTAGAGTGGGGTGCTGCTGTAAAGATACCCAAAAATGTGGAAGCTACTTTGGAACTGGGTAACAGGCAGAGGTTGGAACAGTTTAGAGGGTTCAAAAGAAGACAGAAAAATGTGGGAAAGTTTGGAACTTCCTAGAGACTTGTTGAATGGTTTTGCCTAAAATGCTGATAATGATATGGACAATAAAGTTCAGGAGATGAGGAACTTGTTGGGAACTGGAGCAAAGGTGACTCTTGCTATGTTTTAGCAAAGACACTGGTGGAATTTTGCCTCTGCCCTAGAGATTTGTGGAATTTTGAACTTGAGGGAGTTAATTTAGGGCATCTGGCAAAAGAAATTTATAAGCAACAATGCATTCAAGAGGTGACTTAGGTGCTGTTAAAAGCATTCAGTTTTAAAAGAGAAACAGAGCATAAAAGTTCAGAAAATTTGCAACCTGATGATTCAGTAGAAAAGAAAAGCCCATTTTCCGAGGAGAAATTCAAGCTGGCTGTGGAAATTTGCATAGGTAATGAGGAGTCAAATGTTAATCACCAAGACAAAGGGCCAAATGTCTCCAGGTCATGTCTAAGACCCTCAGCATCACCTACCATCACAGGCCCAGAGGCCTAGGAGGGAAAAATGTTTCCTGGCCTGGATCCAGGGCTCCCCATGGTGTCCCATCTCAGGACTTGGTGCCCTGCATCCAAGACTCTCCAGCCATGGGTAAAAGGGGCCAATGTACAGCTCAGCCCATGACTTCAGAGGGTGCAAGTCCTAAGCCTTCGCAACTTCCATGTGGTATTGAGTCTGCAGGTGCACAGAAGTCAAGAATTGAGATGTGGGGACCTCTACCTACATTTCAGAGGAGGTATGAAAATGTCTGGATACCCAGGCAGAAGTTTGCTGCAGGGGCAAGGCCCTTGTGGAGAACCTCTGCAAGGGCAGTGAAGAAGGGAAGTGTGAGGTATGATCTCCCACACAGAGTCCCCACTGGGGTGCTGCCTTGTGGGACCATGAGAAGAGGGCCACCATCCTTCAGACCACTGACGGCTTGCACCATGCACCTAGAAAAGCCACAGACACTCAACATCAGTCTGTGAAAGTATCCAGAAGGAGAGCTGCACCCTGAAAAACCACAGGGGTAGAGCTGTCCAAGGCCATGGGAACCCACTTCTTGTATCAGCGTGCCCTGGATGTAAGAACTGGGAGTCTGATGTTCAAGGGCAGGAAGCATCCAGTATGAGAGAAAGATGGAAACCAGAAGATTTAGCCAGTCCAGTCTTTTCATGACTCTCTGCCTGCTTTTATCCTAGTCATGCTGGCCACTGATTAGATGGTGCCCACCCAGATTGAAGGTGGATCTGTGCCTCCCAGTTCACTGACACAAATGTTAATCTCCTTTGGCGACACCCTCACAGACATACCAAGGAACAATACTTTGCATCCTTCAATCCTATCAAGTTGGCACTCAATATTAACTATCACAATACATACAAAGCACTGATACTTGGGACTGTTAAGGACAAAAACTCTGGAGCCCTATCTGAGTGTACCCCTATTGTATCTAGGAATTTACTAACTTGCTTTTGATTTTACAGCCTCATAGCTGGAAGCAACTTGCCTAGTCTCAGATGAGACTTTGCACTGTGAGCTTTTGAGTTAATGCTGAAATGAGTTAAGACTTTAGGGGATTGTTGAGAAGCCATGATTGGTTTTGAAATGCAAGGACATAAGATTTGCAGGGGGACCAGAGACAGAATGATATGGTTTGGCTGTGTCCCCACCCAAATCTCATCTTGAATTGTAATAATCCCCTCATGTCAAGGTTGGGGTCAGGTATACATAATTGAATCATGGGGTTGGTTTCCCCCATACTTTTCTCATAATACTGAATAAGTCTCACAAGATCTGATGGTTTTATAAATAGGAGTTTCCCCATACAAGATCTCTTGCCTGCCACCATATAAGAAGTCACTTTGCTCCCCATTGGCCATCAGCCATGATTGTCAGGCCTCCCCAGCCATGTGGAACTGTGAGTCAATTAAACCTCTTTGCTTTATAAATTACCTAGTCCTATGTATTCTTATTAACAGCATGAGAACGGACTAATACAGGTGGTATACACACAAGCCTTCTACATGTGACAAAATTGTTTAGAACTAAATACACACACACACAAATACAGGTAAAATGGGGGAAATTCAAACAAGGTAAGTAGATTGTATCAATATCTATATATCTATATATCGATATTATATCAATATCTATATATAACTATATATTGTGGATATTGTATCAATATCTATACACATACTGGTTTTGATATTATAGTTTAGCAAAATGTTATTATGGAAAGAAACTGGATAAAGGGTATATAGAAGATCTATTTTTTTTTACAATTGCATGTAAATACATAATTATCTCAGTTAAAAAAATAAAATGCCTATAAATCAGTTAGCTCAGTGTCTGGAATATCATATATGCCTAATAAGTGATAGCAACTTTTTGGAGAAGTGCCTACTTGTCTAATAAGTTACTTTGACTAATGAAGAATAAGGAATGGCATATCATTCAAGCTTTGAACAGAGAAGAATAAGGAACAGCATATCATTCAAGCTTTGAACAGAAATATAGAAGGCACTCTAGACATTTTGATTAGCTAAATATTTTAACACAGGAATGACAGGCTTACATGACTGGCATGAGGGCTGAGGTGGGAGGAGTGAGGAAATTTTTAGGAGATTACTTTCAAGAAATCTCAAAGTAATTGCCAACAAGTTGGAGTCAATGATCCCAGCTGCTTTCAAGATCAAAGTGATTGATTTTCAGAGGAAACCACAAATCATGAGGGAAAGCACTGCCCATTACCTCAGCTACTTAGGAATCTTCGGTAGCTCAGGGAAACTGTTGACCTGAACTGCCTGCTTAAAACTTCCACCAGAGAATAATGGCATGTATTTCTCTGCCACCTTCCAAACTTCACTCAGGTGCCTCTCACTGACTGTAGCTAGGAAATCTCTGAGGAATAGGATTCTAGGATATACGGTGGTAAGTTGCTTCCCGTTGACCTGGAGGAAATGGAGAAGGGTATGATGATTGAGTACAGTGATGATTATGATGTGAATTGGTGACAGACAATCCAGAACAGACAGAAAATGAAGAATGTTTTGCCAGGTTTCTAGTTGTATAACTTGCTACATGGGATTCTTAACTTTCCAGTCTATTTTTATGCTTATAGCACTCATCACCAGACACCAAAAATCTAGTGGTCTTACTGCAGGTAGCATTGTTTCCATCATGAAACTTGCTGCCAGATAGCAGCAGCCTTGTTGTTTGGTTTGCATCCTTCTCAACTGGAACTGGTCAAAGGTAGAATGATTACCTGAGACACCAAGCCTCAGGTCTCTGCAGTCACCTGCCCTCATAGGCCCAGTGCAGGCAAGTAATGTCATGCAAAGGAAGAATTTTTCCAAGTCTTGATCGCTTGGCTTTCCAGTGTGCCATGAGTTCAGAAAAGACTCCAGAGAGGCCTTTCCTGCTTTAGGTAGCGTGCTCATTTCCCATCTCTAGTTACTCCATCAACTATTTTTGTTGTTGTATATAATCTCTAAGTGGGGTATAACCTTTTCTAACTTGTTCTACACTATATCCCCAGGGCCTAACAGTGCCTGAAACATGGAAAGTGCTAGATAAACATTTGTTGAATGAAGAAAATTTTCGAGGAAATAAAGGTCAACATGAGCAAAGTGAATTAGCTCAGAGGCTAGTATTAAGTGTGTATCTGCAAGAAAATGTATCACCCCAAGTAAATAAAATGCCAAGCTATCCTACTTCTTGACTACAGTTTAGCTATCAAATATTTTCCTAGACACTTTACAAAACTGTTGTCTAATGCCATAATACTAGTATGTTATTATTGGTCCCATATATAGACAATGAAACAAAAACTGAGTAAATCAAAGTTACTAAGATTACTCAGGGTATAAGTCTGTATGTTTCCAGAGCCTTTACTTTCACCACTATA
Organism: Piliocolobus tephrosceles; assembly: GCF_002776525.5. Classification (NCBI taxonomy): domain Eukaryota; kingdom Metazoa; phylum Chordata; class Mammalia; order Primates; family Cercopithecidae; genus Piliocolobus; species Piliocolobus tephrosceles. The sequence goes on along the minus strand of NC_045435.1, from coordinate 67,876,502 downwards.
CCAGGTTTCTTCATTTCTCTAAGGGGGGTAGAAACAGGGTTTGAAATAGGAATGAAACACTTGTCCTTTCATCCATTCAAGAATCTGAAGTTTTGCCTGAAGCCTGATTTCCACACCTGTGCCCCATTACTAAGAACTATGGTGAGTTGGCTCTACCATCCATAGAAGCAAGCCAGAGCTATTCAGCTGTCAGAATTTGATTCACAAGCTTTGGAAGTTGTCTGATAGAATCTAGCAGAGTCAAACGCACTAAGGTTTGAACTCAGTGTGTAGACTTGGTCTCTAGTTACCTGAAATAGTTCAATGCAGTGGTTGCCAAAAGAACCAAGTTTACTTGGGAGTATAGCAGGTGCTGCATCTTGGTTTTATAAATCCTTGGAAATTATCTAACTATATTCCCAAACATTTCTGTTACTTCTCATGGAAAGCAAATTCAAACAGGGGTCATACCTGAAAAGGCATACAAGAGATTAAGAAAAAGTGAGCCACATAAATCATCAATAAGATATGGTTTCTAATAGAGGGGGAAATATAGCACAAGAGAGAAGCAGTGAAAATGGCAAAGATAACTTTGACTACCAGGACAAAGTCCTTGTTTATCACATTAGTGTGGCTTTGTTTTTTTCAGTGTGGCTGCGTTTTTCCTATTTTATATTACAAAAGTGGAGAGGTCCTCACAGCTGAGATGAGATGTGCTAAACTGATTAGCTAAGGTCCTACTTCTTTATCAAAGAAGCTCTGGTTCTTTGAGTACAACGTTGATGATAAAATTGAAAATCTCTCTTGCTCAGGGTCAGATGTGAAAAGATTCCCAGTTCCAACCTCCAGAGCCACCTTTTAAATGCTGGCTTCTCATTTTAAAGGGCCTGACCTTAAGCTGTTAAGTTTGAGATAGCCACAGTCTTCAGAAACCTGCAGCCATTCAACACAGTGAGAAAAGTGCTCGGGACCTGTCCTGTTTTGCACAAAGGTGATGAAAGGGAAGCATGGAACTCAACTAGTCTTCAAAAATGCAGAGATGACATTGGGGATTTTGAGGTGATACAAACGTGTGAAGAATTCCAGTTTAACCACCTTAAATTTTACATCTGTTTCTACATATCTGAAAGTGTAGAGTAATAATGAATAGTATCACATGATTAAAGAAGTCTAATAATTGTCATTTTTCAAGTTGACTTAAGGTGGCTTCATAGATATCTATTGCTTATTCAGTAGTTGTGGCTAAAAGATATATTGTGACCTGGGGCCACACCTAAATTAACCCTGAGGATTATTTTCTAATACTCATCCTTTTACCTTCATGGGATTTGTTACCAGTATCCAATATTTTTTTTAAAGGATATATAGAACCCACTTGTAACCAGAAAATTTTTATGCCAATATTGGTTATAACTATTAGTATTTTATACCAATATTATAGTTATTAGTAATAGGATTAAATGAGTACATTCTACTGTAATGGCTAATTTTTATTATTTTGATCAATGTATAACATAAATACTAAAAGGCTGCTGGAATTTGCACAAGGTAAATACACTCATGCATCCAGCACTCAGATGAAGAAACAGAACCTGATCAACATCTCAGAGACCCCCTTATCTCTTCTTTCAACTGCTGCATTCCCCCAAGGGTATCTCTCCAAACTTCAACTGCTGCATTCTCCCAAGGGTATCCATCCTGACTTCAACTGCTGCATTCCCCCAAGGGTATCTATCCTGACTTCTAACACCATATATTAGTTTTTATTCTGTTTGAACTATAAATTATACAACATAATTATATATATTTTATATATATATAGTATATATTTTATATATTTTAGCATAATTTGTTTAGGAGATTTATCCATATTGTTGCATATAATAGTTATTTCTTTTCATTCTCATTACTATATAATTCCACAGAATAAATGTACATTTTTAAAATTTACTCTACTTTTGACAGGCATTCAAGTAGATTCCAGCTTGGGACTATTATAAATAGTGCTTTTTTAAAAAATTCTTTTTTGAGATGGAGTTTTGCTCTTTTCACCCAGGCTGGAGTGCAGTGGTGCAATCTCGGCTAACTGCAATCTCCGCCTCCCGGGTTCAAGTGAGATTCTCTTGCCTCAGCCTCCCAAGTAGCGGGGATTATAGGCATGTGCCACCATGTCTGGCTAATTATTTTTGTATTTGTAGTAGAGACCAGGTTTCATCATGTTGGCCAGGCTGGTATCAACCTCCTGTCCTCAGGTGATCTGCCCAAACTTAGCCTCCCAAAGTGCTGGGATTACAGGCATAAACATTCTTTTATAGATATTCTTCGTATATCTTTTGGCAAGCATATATAAATATTTCTGTTGGATATGAGCCTAAGAATGAAATTTCTGAAAAAATAGATTTTTTTAGCTTTAGAAGATACAGCCAGTTTTTCAAAGAGGTTCTACCAATACTTGGTATTATCAAGTTTAGGCTTTGAAAAATGTATATTATTGGATATATAGAGGTAACTCATAGTTGTTTTAACTTGAGTTTTATAATTTGAGTTTAGAATGAGGTGCATGGATCATCAGTAACTTGGAAATAGTTCCACTAATGGCTTGGAAATCATTCACCTGTTCATGAGAGATTTGGATCTTGTTCTTTGTCCAGCAGAAAAGAGGAAAGTGTTTTAAATTGTGGGGTGAAATTTAGAGCAAAGGGGACTATCAGAGATCAGTACTGAAGTTGGTCCGTGGAGGTATGGGCAGACATATTCCTTGTGACTCCTGAATTCTCATAGGTAACAGCAGCAGCATTTGCTGTCTCATTAGGTATTCTCAATTTTGCCACTCTCTTTGTTTAACAAATTGGAACACGGTATGGCAAGTTGACAGAGAGTTGAGAAGAATTCTCAGTGATGTTTACAATGTGCTCAAGGCACCTGTGCATATTTATGTGGTCTGCTCATGGTCCTCAGCAAGAAAGTCAGCAGGCCCTTTCTAAATGAGAGATCTGGAAGACTTTCAGCAATCTGTTTGAGATAAAACATCTAACAGCATCTCTGACACAAAGTGGAAATAAGAAAAAGAAAAAGTAAAAATTACTTTCAGTAAGGCTTAGAGTCTGTAAAATATGGGACCCTTTCTCAATGAATAGTTATTCACCTTCCATAAGAAGCTAAAAGCTGAAATAGTGACTCTTCCCTTACATACTAGAATCAGTTTTGTGCCATGGTAGTTTATTAGCTATAAAATATGATGAATAATAGGTTTTTGTAGATTGAGCCTATTAATTCTAAGACCTATCAATTCTAAGACATTATTGCAAGTGGTCCTCAACTTCTGTTCCACTTTGAAACAACTAGCAATTTATAAAATTTAACACAGGAACAACCTGAACTATAACATGTAAGTGTATAAGAAATCAAAAAAGTTATTTAAATGAATAAACAATTATTTGAAAAAGGTATGTGTTGTATATGGAAATACCCAATTCTATATTTCTATATTATTAAAGACTCCAAAAATAAAATCAATTTTATGAAATATTGAAATATATTTTAGTAGTCACATATACACTTTTATGTTGTATATGTGTGTACATATATATGTAAAAATATATATCTGTAGGCCAGGTGCAGTGGCTCATGCCTGTAATAACAGTACTTTGGGAGGTCAAGGCAAGCAGATCATGAGGTCAAGAGATCAAGACCATCCTGGCCAACATGGTGAAACCCCATCTTTACTAAAAACACAAAAATTAGCTGGGCATGGTGATGTGCACCTGTAGTCCCAGCCACTCAGGAGGCTGAGGCAGGAGAATCGCTTGAACCCAGGAGGTGGAGGTTGCAGTGAGCTGAGATTGTGCCACTGCACTCCGGCCTCTGTCTCAAAAAAAAAAAAAAAAAATATATATATATATATATATATATATTAACAAGTGAGAAAAAAGAAAGCGAGACTCACTCAAAAATATATATATAAATAAATATATATATATATATATATATACACCCTATAAATTGTTGCTCCATACACACATATACACTAATATGTTGGCTGTACATATGTGTGAATACACATATTTCCACTCTGTATAAATGACAGCTTTAGACATTGTGTACATCTTGCTTCTTCTCACTTCTTAAATCTTACAGCTCTTTCAATGTCCTAAATACAAAACTTCCAGAAATCAATGTCAGCACGTTTCTCTTATTTTATGAAATGGCTGCATGAGTTTCCATTATAGGCATCTACCATGATTCAGTTGAACAGTCTCTTCTTGATGGACCTTTTGCCTTTTTGCTGTTGTCTTCCTGTTAAAGCAATGCTGGGATAAACACAGTACTTGATATATTTATATAACATGAGACTATATTTGTAGGATAGATTGTGGAAAATGTATATGCTCAATCAGAAGGACTATGTGAATTTTGAAGGTATTTCCAACATTTTTCACACTCTTTTCTCTGCAGGTGGCTGTGATATCAGCTTCATTCATATCTCAGGGACTAAGAAGAAGGGAGGCATAGTTAAATCAGAACAAGGAGTAATGGATGGCTCATAGGCCAGAAAAATATACGTACATGCCCACATACACATTATACTCAAACATACACGCGCGCGCGCGCACACACACACACACACACACACACATCACCACATTAGGGAGGAGCCCTCATTTTCAGCTGTGACATTAACTAACATGGTTTGAGACAAGTCTTTCACTTCTCCAAGCTTGGATTCTCTCATTTGCACAGTGAAATACATGGCCTAAATCAGTGGCTCTCAAAGTGTGGTTCCCATGCAAATAGCATCAGTAAGGCATGGAAACTTTTTAGAAATAGAAATTATTGGATTTGGCTGGGTGCAGTGGCTCACACCTGTAATCCTAGCACTTTGGGAGGCCAAGGCAGGTGGATCACAAAGTCAGGAGATCGAGACCATCCTGACTAACACAGTGAAACCCTGTCTCTACTAAAAATAAAAAAAAAAATTAGCCAGGTGTGGTGGCACTCACCTGTAATCCCAGCTACCTGGGAGGCTGTGGCAGGAGAATCGTTTGAACCTGGGAGGCGGAGGTTGCAGTGAGCCAAGATCGTGCCACTGCACTCCAGGCTGGGTGACAGAGGGAGACTTGGTCTCAAAAAAAATTACAAAAAAGAAAAAGAAATGTAAATTCTTGGGGTCTACTCAGAACCAACTGAATCAGAAAGTCTGTGAGTGGGGTACAGTAACCTGTGTTATAACAGTGCCTTCCAGGTCATTCTGAAGCACATTAAGACTAGAGAACTACTGACCTAAATGATCTGTAATATCCCTTCTAGTATTTTATGAACCTGTCAAATCCTCAGAACCCTGGGTGTCTCTTTCCTTCTTTTCAGATTATAAACTCTTTGAGAGCAAAGAGTAGGCCAGAAATCCAGTTAATTGTCAGTAGCTATTGCTTCATACAGCAGATAATGAGGGTGTAAGTACTATGGGAATCCCTGTAAGTTTGGTCACCTTATAAACTGATATGGTTTGGCTGTGTATCCACCCAAGTCTCATCTTGAATTGTAGCTCCCATAATGTTGTGGGAGGGACCCAGTGAGAGATAAATGAATCATAGGGGCAATTTCCCCCGTACTGTTCTCATGGTAGCGAATAAGTCTCACAAGATATGATGCTTTTATAAGGGTCAACCCCTTTCAATTGGTTCTCTCGTTCTCTCTTCCCTGCTGTCATGTAAGATGTGACTTGCTCCTCCTTGCCTTCTGCCATGATTGTGAGGCTTTCCCAGCCATATGGAACTGTGAATCTATTAAACCTCTTTTCTTTATAAATTACTCAGACTCAGGTATGTCTATATCAGCAGTGTGAAAACAAACTAATACATAAACTACCATGTTTTTGAACATATGTGATTGACTTTCAATATCTCTCTGACTGCTGGATTTGAGATTTGATTCTGTGACAACAAAGCCATGAGCTCTTTATTCAACTCTTGACTGTTATCTAACTTCTGATGTTATGTGGCACCATCAGGGAGATTGACTGAGACCTTACTATGACAATGGACGGGGGTCTATAACCAATGAGTGTTTAATCTATTAAGTGTCTGAAGAGTATTACCACAAACAAGTAGTGCCTTGCTCAAACTGCTAAAACTAATATAGACCTTCAATCTCAAAGTCACTCATCTTGGGATCTAAAAGAGTGATAGAAGAAATGGATGACGTTACATACCTCTTTTGGCTTTCATGACAACACACCCTTTAGAGGCAGAGTTTCATTCAGAGCTAAATTCTACCGTAACTCACTACATACCCTTGAACAGCCTGCTTAACATTACTGAAACTCTTTCTTTATCTCTAAAATTAGACTATTACCGTACCGCCTGGGTATTGAGAGACTCTAATTTGTTAATTTATATAAAGCAGATTACGTAGTTCCTAGCATATAGGCAAATATCGATATATGGTAGCTTTTTTAATTGGTCTAAGTTTTTGATCAATAATGTAGAGATTTATCTCTAAATCACTGATTCAGAGAGAGCATTTCTTAATATCAAGTTCCTTCATTATTTTCCTACTGCCATGGCCCAGCATCTTTGACTCATTCCTCTTCATTTCATGCTGAAACACAGTAATGGTCTTCTAGTTGCAATCTTCTCAAATTCACCCTACTAGAGTAATTCTCCTAAGACACAACTTTTACACAGAATATGTTACTCAAGAAAAGAGATCCAGCATACATTCTTTTTTTTTTTTTTTTTTTTTTTAATCAGAGTCTTGCTCTGTCGCCCAGGCTGGAGTGCAATGGCACAATCTTGGCTCACTGCAAGCTCCGCTTCCTGGGTTCAGGCCATTCTCCTGCCTCAGCCTCCCAGGTAACAGGGACTACAGGCACCCGCCACCATGCCCAGCTAATTTTTTGAATTTTTAGTAGAGATGGGGTTTCACCGTGTTAGCCAGGATGGTCTCGATCTCCTGACCTCATGATCCACCCACCTCAGCCTCCCAAAGTGCTGGGATTACAGGCATGACATTGTTAAACATTCATTCTGCATTTATTGGGCTCCTCCTGTATATCAGGCACTGTATTTGGATATTGTAGACACCAAAAAGAAAATAAGCTGGAAGCCTCTGCAAAAGAGAGGCAAGTTAACCAATTATTACCATATACGGTTGGCAGTACTGACACAGAAGGAAGACCAGGGAGATAAGAATGGGTGCAGAAATCACCTAGAAAAGTGACAAAGTTGTCAGTGAAAACTTACAAAAGGGGATAACATTTCCACTAGGTCTTAAAGGATGAGGTAGCAGGTATCCATGAGTTTTGCCACACAGCTTTCGTTTCCTACTTCTCCTGGTTTAAAAGCCCTGATTTTCCTCAAGAAGATTAATTCCTCTACTCTCTACCTTTTGGTAGAACTGTCTACGGACTTCACCCAGCAGACTGACATTAACATAGTTCTGAGCCAATTTAAACAACACATTCTTGTAGCCAGCGTGATGGATTCAGGCCTTTCGGAGCTCCTGGAAGCCTTCTTGCCACCACAAGTAGAAAATCTGCCTGAGATTTGAGCTAACGTTAGGGGAAGAACAGAGCAATGGAGAGAAAGAAACTATATGCTGTTGACATAGTTTAAGCCTCTCGTCCTGGAAATGCCTGAAGTTAGTCCTGTCACTGTACTGTTTAATTCATGGAGCCACTAAATTTAACTTCTTTCTTAAGCCAGTCGGGGTCAGTTCTATTGTTTCTTGCAATCAACATAGGTATTTGCCAGACATCAGGAAGACAGATATTCCCAGCTAGGGAATCAGCAAATAAAAAGGCATGCCCTTGAAATAAAAAGGTGTGTCCAGGCCTCAGCAAGTGGTCTAGCTCGGCTACGCCACAGAATGGACTGGAGGCAGAGAATGCCCAACTCGTAAGGATCTTGTATAACTTTAAAAAATAGATACATACGTCAGGGGTCAACAAACATTTTCTGTAAAGAACAGACATTTCTGGCTTTGTCAACCAATAGTCTACACATGGTCTCTTTCAAAGCTATTCAACTGTACTCTTGTAGCAGGGAATTAATCATAGACAATATGTACCCAGATCTATAAAATGCTTCATGGATTACAAAGCTCATTTATATCTTGTTCATTAATCCATTCAGCAAATATTTACTGAACACTTACTATGTGCTCAGTTGTAGTCTCTGATTGAGAAGCTATATTTAGCTCACCCACTATCCTGCTTTAGAGAGATTTTTGTCCCTAGTGGCATGGATAGAATGGGAGAAGAAGACAAAATACAAATGAGCAGCAAGATAATTTCAGAGAATGCTAGTTGTTATAAAGAAGGGTAGACAGGAAGATGTGGTTGGAAGAGTTAGGGGTTTACTTTACCTAGGGTGGTTTGAAAAATACCTCCCTGAAACAGATTCTGTGGGGCGGATATAGGTAAACGTGTGGAAGAGAAGCCTTCAGAGCAGAGGGAACAGCAAGAGCTAAGACTTTAAGAGGACAGTGCCTTTCACGTGTTTGAAAAACAGGCAAAGGACCAATGTCACTGGATCCTGAAGTTTATAGAGGGAAACAATAGGAGATTGGGGCCAAGTCACTTACGGCTCTTTAGACTGTGGTATGAAGCTTGATTTTATGCCTTGGGAAGTCACCATAGGATTTTAAGCTAGGAAGAAACATAATCTGATACATACATTTTACAATAACACTGTCCAATGAAAATACAATGTGAATCACACATGTGACTCTACATTTTCTAGTAGCCACATTCAAAAGTAAAAAGACACAAGTAAACTTAATTTTGATACTGCTTTACTCCAAATGCACCCAAATTATTGTCATTTCAACATGTAATCAATATAAAAATTATTAATGAGCTATTTTACATTCTTTCTTCTTTGTACTGAATCTTAAAATTCAGTGTATATTTTAGACTTATAGCACATCTCATTTGGAACCAGCCACCTTTCCAAGGCTCAGAAGGCACTCTGCCTAGTGGCTACCACGTTGAACAGCACAGTTTTGGAAAGATCACTGGGACTACTGAGTAGGGAATGGAATATCTAGAGCAAGAGTGGAAGCAAGGGAAACATGCTTAGTTGGCTATTGCAGTGGTCTAGGTGAGAAGAGAAGGGATGAGCCAGGATAAGAGTAGCAGAGAGGAATTAGTTTGGGATGTGTCATAGAGGTAAGATGCAATGCACTGGATTGGTAAGTGAGGTGAAAAAAGGAACGGAAGATGATTTCTGGAGGTTGGCATAAGCAACTAGGTTGTTGGTTCTATTTTCTGAATCTTCAAAGCCTAGGAGAGAAAGAAGGTGGGCAGAAGCAGAATGAGGAGTTTGGGTTTAGATATATCAAGTTCAAGATGCCTATTAAGCAACCAGGAAAGCAGTTAAACAGAGTGATTCTGTCCCAAGGATCCATCATTAATCTTAGAGGCAGAAGTAGTTTCTCATATTTCAAAATCTTTGAAAAAGCAAGTTTTAATCTTCATACACTTGGCCCACATTCTCCCCTTCTACTTACTCCTCTCACTTTTTCTAAAGAGATTGATTTCACTTTGCATGAGATGCTACAGTATTTTCAGTTTAAATAGAAACTTCAAATAAATTGGATTTAAAATCTTCTCAGGGAAAAAAGGAAACAATTTGCTTGCTGGGGTTTAATTTCAAGGCAAGAATCATAATCAAGGCTATTTTAACCCATCCTTTGATTACTTTCCATGACAACACATGCTCTTGCAAAGATAGGAAGATTGTTGGAATTTTAAGGAGGTGGATGTGGCTGTATCTACACACAAAGTAGCAATGAAAAGGTTCATGGGTTGCAGTCTCCAGCCTCTGGGGCCTCTAAGCCACCCAGAACAAATAACTGTCTTTTCTCTTAACAACTTCCACGGCTACAGGCTACAAAATCTCTCTCAGTGGTCAACTCCACTACCTTATCACACACAAAGGTAAATGTTGTCAACTTGCCGGCTGGCTTTGCCAGATGTCTAACTGATTCCAGTCATTTGTTTTCAAAACAACCCACTTGTTTGTGCTAAGTTGTTCTACCCCAACCCACACTACATGTGTTAACAGTGGCCTAAATAAATCTGTGTTTTGTCGTACTTTGCCACTGGCTTACTTAGAGAATTAGGAAAAGTCCATCAATTTTTTGCCTCTACTGACAAAGTCAGAATTTAGATGAGTGTACCTGACGAAATTGTTCTGAGCCACTCTTCATGCAATATTGAAACCCAAGTTTTACTTACCATATTTACTGGAAAGCATCTAAGATATTTCAATTCTTCTCTTTCCTTTGACACTCCAATAAATGTAAGCGAACTGTAGTTACTATAAAAGGCTTTGCATATACCTGATAAAGAACTCTACATTCAGTCAATTAAATTCAAATGCCCAGTTATTTATACCAATAGATGATGCAGACCCTCTCACTGGCTACTTGCCTGATGGTAGTTCACCACTGATTCGCACCTTGAACTATAATTTCTAGGAAAGTTTAAATACTAAAAATGTACATTTTGCTATAGTAAAAAGCCAGTAAGCATTTAAGAGGAAAGTTTGTGATCATTGACTATCTCTCTAGTCGCTGTTTTTAAACGTTTAATCTATAATTCACTGAAGATCAGTAAAATGGAGACCTTTCCTTCACTGATAATTTTCTTTATTTTTTAAAATGAGTTCTCACTGTCACCTAGGCTGGAGTGCAGTGGCGTGATCATGGCTCACTGTAGCTTCGACCTCCTAGGCTCAAGCAGCTCCTGAGTGAGTAGCTACCATTCCTGGCTAATTTTTTTATTTGTATTTTATTTTATTTTGGTAGAGATAGCGTCTCACTAAGTTGCCCAGGCTGATCTCAAACTTCTGGGCTCAAGCCATCCTCGGCCTCCCAAAGTGCTAAGATTACAGATGTGGGCTGCCATGCCCGACCCGATAAACTCTTATTAAACAGATTTCAGCAGCCTAAACAACTAGTTACTACATAAAAAAAGAAAGCCACGTATACAGGATTGATTTTGCTTTGCCTGCACCATAGTGACAAACTAAAGAACTGGCTAGACAAAGTGATTATGTTTTGTTTGCCTACATCATGCTTTTTAGAACTCTGGATTTGAAAGCTGTCAGATAAGGCATGCAGTCTCCAGTTTTTCACATATCTGGCCACTCCCTGTGGTCTGAAACATGACCATGTTCACAAATTCAGGCCGTCTACCTGGACCCTGGTCATTCCCATTTGCAGCACCTGATCTGTACCATGCCTCCAATGTGAGAAAAGCTTAGACTTAGAACGCAAACAGAAATGGGTTCAAATCTCAGCCTTACCAGTTGCTAGCTCTGTGATTTGTGCAAAGTTTCTTGATCTAAGGCTGTTTCCTCATCTATAAAATGATGATAACTCATCTTTCTAATAGGGTAGTTGTAAGAGATGATGCATTGTAATCACCAATACGAGACACATAGCAAAGCATATCATAATGATGACCTCTGGGTATGTGAAATGAACTCTTGTTTGATGATGTCAATGCAGCATTCATTGTCGTTAAAAAGGTAAGCATTCAGTTAATTACCCAGATGTCTTGATATCTGGACACTTACACAACTGAGCTACCCATTTCTTATTTAATAGCTAAGCATTTTGTCCTAATCAGAGCTTTCTACAGCATTTCCAGGGCAGTTTGGTTTCACTCTATGTGTTATTGGCATACTCATCTTTAAAACCATTTAAAATCATTTAAAGTGTGAGTTTATTGTGATGTTTCATTGCCAGTAAGTTTTGACAACAAAATAAAGATAAAATGAAATAAAATACCAGAAATAGCAGTAATTTATATCCTTTGAGATCCAATTAATCCGAGCCGGATCATTCTTAAACTTATGAAAAGACGGGAGATGTTATGATGGTCCAGAGAGCGTTTGAAACGTCAGAATTTAATTACAAATAAGAGAGAATGTAAATTGTCTAGAATGTGACTTAATCCAAAATATTATAATGTCAGGGAAGGTTTTTGGAAACTTGATAGTACTTGATAGCAAAATTCGGATGGTTCTAATTACAGTCAGAAACCAGCATGAACTTTTTTATAACACACTGTAAATTTCTTTTATTATTTAAAAGCTCTGGATTTGACAAAAGAAAAAAATAGCCACATTCATCATCTTTTAATTTTTCACAAGTTAATTATGTTTTATGATTCATAAGTCATCGCATATTTGTAAAGATGGAAGTGTGTGTTTACTTCTACAAAAGTTAAAATTTCTGTGAGTGTTGGCCGGGCACGGAGGCTCACACCTGTAATCCCAGCACTTTGGGAGGCCGAGGCGGGCAGATCACGAGGTCAGGAGATCAAGACCATCCTTGCTAACACGGTGAAATTCCATCTCTACTAAAACTACAAAAAAAAAAAAAAAAAAAAAAATTAACCAGGCGTGGTGGCGGGCACCTGTAGTCGCAGCTACTCGGGAGACTGAGGCAGGAGAATGGCGTGAACCTGGGAGGTGGAGCTTGCAGTAAGCCGAGATCGCACCACTGCACTCCAGCCTCTGGGACAAAGCGGGACTCTGCCTCAAAAAAAAAAAAAAAAAAAGGTTCTGCAACTATTAAACTGTTCTCTGTACAAAAAAAAGTTGAAATGATAAATTATAAATTCATCATATTAAAACATTTAGAGTGTTGTAGATGTTTCTGCTTGTTCCTTTTATTGGCATATATTGGAGGGTTTCACAGAAAGAAGCCACTATGTGGTCTGCTCTGGCATCTACAGGTTGCAGTAAGTAGCACAAATTTCTTTACAGATGCCCCCACATAGCAATAAACTCAGTGTCCAATAGAGCCAGATATAACCATATTTCAGCACCTGCTAGTATGTGTATGTATTAGCCAGGGTTATCTAAAAGGACCAAACCAATAGGATAGATGTATATATAAAGGGGAGTTTATTAAGGAATATTGACTCACACAATCACAAGGTGATGTCCCACAGTAGGCCACCTGCAAGCTGAGGAGCAAGTAAGCCAGTCAGAGTCCCAAAGCTGAAGAACTTGGAGTCCGATGTTCAAGGGCAGGAAGCATCCAGCATGGGAGAAAGATGTAGGCCAGAAAATTAGGCCAGTCTAGTATTTTCATGTTCTTCTGTCTGCTTTTGTTCTGGCCATGCTGGAACTGTCTATTTAGATGGTGCCCACTCAGATTGAGGGTGGATCTGCCTTCAGTCCACTGACTCAAATGTTAATCTTCTTTTGCAACATCCTCACAGAAACAATATTTTGCATCCTTCAATACCATCAAGTTGACGCTCAATATTAACCATCACAGCGTACAAAAAGCACCAAGACTTGGAACTGTTAAGGACAAAACTCTGGAGTCCTATCTGGGTTCAAATCCAGGATCTGCTTTTGATCTTGAGAAAATTCCTCAAATTCCCTAGGCTTCAATTTTTCCATCTGCATAATGGCGATAAGATACCTGCACCACAGGGTTTTGTAAATATTAAATGAGATGATAAATAGAAGATTATTAGTGTAAAGCCTGCAATATGATGAGTGCTCAATATATGGCATTGTTGTCTCATTTTTTTAGTAGTGGCATTAAAGCTGTTGGTGTTGATTGATTGTGTTATTTTGGGAAAGCTGTTTAATTTTTCTGTGCCTCATTTTCCTCATCTTTAAAGTGGAATCACCTCATAGGGTTATTATGAGGATTAAGTGAACATGTGGCTCTGTTATAACTGGCACCACTGACAGAACCAACATTTATTATGCACTTATAGATTTGACAGGCTCTGAGCTAAGTGCTTTATTTTCAGAATCTCATTTAATCCTGACAACTTTCATATTATTATCCTCATTTGGAACATAAGACAACTGAGAATAAGAAAAATGGAGCTAACGTCACAAGTCACATAGCTAGTAAGGCAGAAGAGTTGCAGTTTTTAACTCATGCATATCCAACTCAAAGGCTTTGCTTTTCATCATTTTGTCATAATACCAGGATTTGCAGACTCAGATTGCTTTGCACCTAGGAAGGTAAATGTAATGAATGAAAATGGGAACTAGAGCAATTTAGGAGAAGCTTGCCTCATGCAAAAGGGGTAGTGAATACCTATCGTCACCATGAAGGAATAAGGAACCAGTGCTACCAGTTCTACGATATACCAATAAAAGTTTGAAAGCCATATTTTGATATGAAATCTTTTCATCATTAAATGTTTATAGCTAATTCAGTTTAATTTTTAAGCACTGTGATGGCCAAATAAAATATATCTTTAGGCCAAACTCTATTTGCAAGTTGATTTTCAATGTCTACTTTACATTGTTCTCTAGAAAAGCATTTCCCATAGTGTGGTCCGGAGACCCCTGGTGTTCTTCTATGACTCATTTAAGGTTGTGTTCAAAATTATTTTCAGAAAATAATAAAACATTCTTTTTCACTGTTGATATTTGCATTAATGCTACAAAAGCAATGATAAGTAGTACTGCTATTTCCTTAGCACAAAATCAAGGTAGTGGCACCAAAATATACTAGTAGCCATTATTTTATTTGCTGCCATATGCACATGGTAAAATAAAAGAATGGCCATTTTATTAAAAATGTTATTAAGAAACCAGTAAAAAGTTATTAACTTATTTAATCTAAACTCTTGAGCACATGTAATATTTCATGTGACAAAATGGGAAGTACATATATTGTGATTGTGAATCAAATGGCAAGCTGGATGAGCCACCTTTTTCACTTACATGAAAAATTGACAAACTATTCAGATTTTGGTATTTTGCAACCCTTTTGTAAAATAAAATAAACAGTGAGACTATCACTTCCAAGGAAAATAACCAACAGTATTTGTTGCCAATGATAGAGCTCAAGCTTTCAAGTGAAAAATTAAAATATTGGGAAACTTTAGCTTGACAGATTTCCAATACTTACGGACTTTTCTGAGTTATTGGTAGTGATATTTAAAAACCACTACTTTTATAAGACAGTGAAATATTTCAACATTTCAAAAGTCTGCTTAATTCAGTGAACCAACATTTTCCAGTGAATAGTTCATGATATTACAAAATCTTGCATGGATATAAGACCATTCACAATGGAAGATAGACCAGTGGATTTTCAGGTAACTATCGATAAGGTTTCAGAGAAATATTGCAGCTAAATTTTAAGAAACTACTATGTTTTCAGCTTTTAATACCAAAGAAAAATAACCATGATTATCTTAAAATACTGTTATAATCCTATAATATTATCATATCATATAACATCTCACCCTTTTCCAGCTGCATATCTATGTAGGGGCGAATTTTCTTTATATGCTTCAAGCAAGACAATATATCATAAAAGTTTGGATACAGAAGCATATAGTGAAACTAAAACTTTCTTCTATTAAGGGAGACATTAAAGAGATTTAAAAATCATAAAATAAGTCAGTCTTCTTGCTAATTTTTTTGTTTTGGAAAATATAGTTATTTTTCTTTAAAATATGCCATTTATGTTAACATATGAGGTTTACTGTTAAATAAATTTTAAAATATTTTTAATTTTTCGCTTTTAATTTCTAATGCAGTAAATATCAACAGATATCAATAGATGAACAAAGTTATTTAGAATCCTCTAAAATTTTTTCTTCCTTTTTTTTTTTTTTTTTTTCGAGATAGGGTCGTACTCTGTCAACCCAGGCTGGAGTGCACTAGTACAATCACAGATCACTACAGCCTGACCTCCCAGGCTCAAGCAATCCTCCCATCTCAGCCTCCTGAGTTGCTGGAACTGTGGCTGTACACTGCTACACCCAGCTAAGTTTTGTACTTTTTATAGAGATGAGATTTTACCCTCTTGCCCAGGCTGGTCTTAAACTCCTGGGCTCAAGTGATCCTCCCGCCTCGGCCTTCTGAAGTGCTAGGATTACAGGCATGATCCACTGCAGCTGACCTCCTCCACAATTTTTAAGAGTAGAAACGGATCCTGAAACCAAATTGTATGATAACCACTACTCTGGAATAGTGCTACCCAACATCATGTTTCTGAATAGGCACTGTCAGCACGACATGGGAAATATTTAAAAATATAATTTCTCAGGCCCTACTCTAGACCTACCAAATCAGAATCTCTGCCTGTGTGTCGCAGAAATCTGCATCTTAACAAGACTTCCAGATCATTCTGAAGCCCACCAAAGATAGAGGAGCTCTGTTCTACATCAAACTGTATTGATCACCTACCTCAATAGTAAAAGATATTTAAGAATATGCCCTCAATTTATGTGTACTTATTTACTTAGTCTACATACAAACAGTTCTGTACTTATATATTATGATCAGTACATAAAAAATTAAAACATGCACCAAAAAAATAGAAATTAGTGGATAAGAGACTTGCTGTTGTGTACAATGCACCTCTGTATGGAGACTGGTCCATGTGGGTCCTTGGTTATAATTGCATTGCTCCATAAAAGGATTAAAAACTTTGTAGAAACTCCCTTTCCCACTGTGATTAAGTCTTGATAAATTAAGAAGTATTGCCTTCTTATGGACCCTTTCTATTTCAACCAGTAGCTTTTTTTTTTTTTTTTTTTTTTTTTCCATCAAGTCCTTTCCAAAATACTCAGTGGAGGCTTCTATATGAGACTGAGACTTTCTTTTATAAAAGTTAAGGCAGCAAAACCTAGGGAAGCAAGACTTCAGAGAGAATTTCTGAGTGAGCTGCTTCTCTGATATTCTCCATTCCCTCATTTCTCCCTGAATTCATCTGATCTGTCCATGAGTGAAAGAAGAAACCAATGAATGAATCAGAAAGGAGTGCTTGCCCAACTTCTCTGTTGTTTCATTGTAGTCTTTGATTCATAACTTTATGGATGAGTTTTTAATGCTAAAGTTTCAAGATAAGTATCTTTGGAGTGTGATAGTTTGCCTGTGATGTTTCTATATTTATTCTGTAGAAAAAACAGAAGATCATGGATAGCAAGGTTTTGTAGTTTTCTTCTTCTTCGAAGGAAGGAAAAGCTTTAAAAAATACTGTGGGAAGACATTTTCTCCTTCAAAATCTCTGTGAGTTCAGCATTAAAGGAGAAAGCACTTGATTAAGACATGTAAACGGTCTATTTCTTACATTAGTCTGATCAGAAGGATGAGCTGGGGCAGTTTTTGAATATACAGATTTCTTGGCTCCATCCAAAATGTACTAAATATAATCTTTAGGGAAAAGGACCAGAAAATTATTTTTTTCTTATTTTTGATTGTAAAATGCACATACCATAAAACTTAACCATCTTAGCCATTTTTAAGTGTATAGTTTAGTAGTGTTAAGCACATTCATATTGCTGTGGAAATAGTCTCCAGAACTCTTCTCATCTTGCAATATTAAATATCCTTACTTATTAAACAACAGCACCTCTTTTCTCCATCTTCCTCTTCTCAGCAAACCACCATTCTACTTCTGTCTCTATGAACTTTACTACTGAAGGTAGTCAAATATAAGCGAAATCATACTGTATTTATCTTTGTATGTCTGGCTTATTTCATTTAGCATAAAGTCCTCAAGGTACATCTATGTTGTGGCATGGGTTGGAATTTCCTTTTTAAAGCTAAATAATATTTTATTGTATGTATACACTACATTTTGTTTTTCCATTCATTGTTGATGGACACTTGGGTTGCTACTACCTTGTGGCTACTGTAAATAATGCTACTATGAACATGGGTATACAAATATCTCTTAGGATCCCTGATTTAAAATTGTTTGGATGTATTCCCAGAATTGAAATTGCTGGATCATACAGTAATTTTATTTTTAATTCTTTGAGGAGCCTCCATAACTGTTTTTCACAGCAGGTGTCCTATTTTACAGTCCCACCAACAGTGAACAAGGGTTTCAATTTCTATACATCCTCACCAACACTTGTTATTTATTTTTTATAGTAGCCATCTTAATGGATGTAAGAGGAAGTTTGGGTTTTTTTTTTAAGCAAATAACTTAGGTGATTTCTATGATCAAGCAAATTTTAGACAATGAATGATCAGAAAATTCAAGCAGAAATTGAACGCTGATGAAACATTACTTTTATAAGTTCATGATATTTTCCTGCCCCATTTCCTGGAGGCCTCATGCACAGCGGGGTGAGACAGCATCTGGAATTTGTATTGACTCTTTCCCAGAAGTGCCAAATGGTGTGTTGATTTGGCGCTTCCACTTTGGAATCTGATAACCAGGATTTTATTCAGTCTCTGATCTTACTTGCTGTGCTTACTGTATAATCATGGTCTTAACCTTTCTAAGTTTGAGTTTCTTGAAAATTAGGGCTAATGATATCAATTTCCCAGGGTTGTTTATAAGGGTTAAACATAACATCACACCTGAAGTTTGTTTATTTAATTTTTTTTTTTTAGAGTCTCGCTCTGTCACCCAGGCTGGAGTGCAGTGGCACAATCTTGGCTCACTGCAACCTCCACCTCCTGGATTCAAGAGATTCTCCTGCCCCAGCCTACTGAGTAGCTGGGATTACAGGTGCACATCACCACACCTGGATAGTTGGTGTAAGTTTTAGACCTGTCACTTAAAACCTTGGTGATCAGGATCTTAACATTGATAAGCCCATTTTCTTCTCAAGAACTGTCTGGATCCTAGTCTGCTGGTTGACATCCAGTATCATTCTCCTCTTTTTTCTGTGTGGGATAACCCAGATGTTATGCTGAGTATCAAATTTCACAACTGAAAAATATATATCCCAGTCTCCCTCACAGGCAGGTGTGGCCTGAAAGTTCTAGATCTTAATAAGTCTCCCAGAGAACTTTCCTCCTGCCTATCATTTGCTGCTAAAAATACAGATGTGAAGACTCCAATAGTCATCTTGGATCATGCAGTACTCTTGAAAATGGAAGTCACACATGATGAATTAATTCCCAATGATACCTCACAAGCTCTGGGCTGATTACTTTTCATCATTTTCTTTACAAGAAAACAACTGTTTTTAAGCCCCTGTTATTTCTGCACTAGCAGCTTAATGCAATTCCTAAGTGACACACTACCTCATAGGGTTATTATAAGGATAAGATTAGATAAAACATACAATGCACTTAAAATAGTGCCTGGCACAAAGAACATGTTTTTAAAATGATCAATTTTGTGTAAACTTTATTTGGATTCCATAGGATTTTAACAAAAAGATCTGGCTGAAAGTCTAGATTCTTCTCTATACTGTGAACAACTTGGTTATCAATGAGATTAAGAGACAACTAGAGTGAAAAAAAGAAAAGAAAAGCTCTGTTAACTGACCTCTAACCAATACAACAGGGTAACTGATGTTCTCCATTCTGTATATAAAAATCCCAGTGGACACCCACAACACAGGCTTCAGGCTTGTAGGACACTTTCTAGTTCATCAGAGCACTTTGTTCTCAGCAATTGAGCGTGTACTTAACAACATTTAGTGTTTCCAAACCTATTTGTGCCTGTGGCACTTACTATTGAAATACATAATTTAATTAAATATTATATAAACTAGTGGAATATGAGTTGGAGAAGAAAAAGAGCTAAATCTGAAGGTTAGATAAAAAGAGATACTTCTTTTCTCTGTTTTGCAGTTTGGCAAAATCATTTAAAAACAATTGGAAGTATATGTTCTGCATTAAGTTGTCATTTTACTTAAAAACTAGGCATCAAAGATGATACATAATAAATTTAGTGTATGCAAGAATGACTGCTTGGGACCTCAATATATGAATTCTTAATCCAAGGAAAGTCCTTGGCTTTACATTTAAAAATTGGCAAATAAGTGTACATTTCATTGATTTTAGTTAGACTGAAATGTATACGAGGTGCATGGATCAACTTGTCATTTATTGCTTTCACCTTGTTTTCCAACTAACCGACCAACTACCTTTCTTGATCATTTTGAATGATCCACAGTCCACACTGCTGCAGGCATGGCCAGAGGACAGGTATCTAAAGCAACTCAGGTTTGATTGTGAGGGTGCAGAAAGACACAAGCTCTCCAGGCTCACATGTGGATCAAGAAAGAAAGGAAACTGAAGAAGGAATTTACATCAAAGCAAGTTAGGCAATGCCAAACAAACTTCCTTCACAGGCTTAAAAGTGATCTGTGTAGATAGTGATTTAAGAAGTCCTTTGAAGTGCTTCTGTTTATTCCGCAAGATTTTCCCACTTGCCTCTTGAAATAACAATGATAGTGAACCTTCTTTCCCTGAAGCAAAAAAAAAAGACAACAGACTTTCACAACTCAAATATCACTGTGTCTGTGGTTTGGCTAAAGGATACCAAAAGTTGTTCCCCAGTGAGACATACAAGGAGGGTAGCAATGCCTACCCTTTTACCCAGAAAGATCAGTGTTAACAAGAATCAGTTGTAGGCCGGGCGTGGTGGCTCAAGCCTGTAATCCCAGCACTTTCGGAGGCCGAGATGGGCGGATCACGAGGTCAGGAGATCGAGACCATCCTGGCTAATAGGGTGAAACCCCGTCTCTACTAAAAAAATACAAAAAACTAGCCGGGCGAGGTGGCGGGTGCCTGTAGTCCTAGCTACTTGGGAGGCTGAGGCAGGAGAATGGCGTAAATCCAGGGGGCGGAGCTTGCAGTGAGCTGAGATCCAGCCACTGCACTCCAGCCTGGGCGACAGAGCAAGACTCCTTCTCAAAAAAAAAAAAAAAAAAAAAAAAAAAGAATCAGTTGTAAATGTGAATAAATTAAGAAAGAGCCAGGATGTTGTGGTAGATAGTTGCCAAGATGGCCTTTATCAATACCTCCCAGAAGATGCTGTTTCTAATATTGAGTGGTTGAATTTAATTCTTCTCCCCTTCAACCTGGGCTGTCCCGAGTGCTTCCTGGATCGATATAATGTTAGAGAAGTCTGAACTTCCAGGACTAGGTCATAGGAAATCTTGCAGCTTCCTTTAGTATCTTGCAATGGTCCCTATGGGCTGTATCTTGTCAAAAGCTAGTATCAATGCTCTGAGAAGCCCAAGCTACCTGGAGAGGTTATGTGTAGGTTCTCCAGTTAACAAACTTAATGGGCTCCCAGGCAACAGCAGCGTCAACTGCCAGTCCTACAAGTAAGCCATCTTGGATGTGTCCATCCAGCCAAGTTGAACCTTTAGATGACCAAAGTACCCAATCAACATTTCAGTACAGCTTCATGAGAGATTCCCAGCAAGAACTACACACTTAGCCCACTCAACCCATGAAATCGAGATACCATGTTGTTTTGAGCCACCTAATTTTGAGTAAAAGATAACTGGAACTGATGTTGTCAAACATAGTGCTTAAGAATATGGGCCCTGAGTGTCAAGACTGGGTTGATATGAGTCCTGGCTCTGCCCTTATTATCCATGTAAATTTAGACAGTTCCTTAACCCTTCTGTGTCATGTTCTTCTCTATGGTGGGGGCGATACCATTACCTGTCTGATGGGGTGGTCCTTAGGACTACATATGATTATACTGCATATAAATAATATAGCATACAGTAAGATTCTATCACCACAACACCATCATCATTATCATTACTATTACCATCAACACTACTACTACTGTTGTTGTTACTTCTTGTCAGCTTTTAGTAGAGAGAGAGACCTCTGAATTGACTTCACAAAAAAGCCCAGTGGAAAAACAAAAGTGGCCACTTGGTACAGTGCTTAGAATGATGCCTGGTACATTGTAAGTGTCTGGCATGTATTAGACATGATTATAATACCACCTTTTTTCTGATTGTCAATGTCCTTGGGTAAACCATTTCAGTACTCCACCAGCTAATCGTGCTTTCAAGGTATGTTCTAGATGCTTTATCATCTCCAAGGCCGTGGTTCCAAGAATTAACACAGCTTTAATTCTTTGATATATGTCCACCCATTCATCAATGCATTCTGGTTAGTAGGCCACTGGAGTGTCAGCAACATGGCAGACATTATGATAGATATTAGCCATATGGCAAGGCTGGTAGGAAGATATTTAAAAAGTAATTGTTAGAAGAGCAAGACACAGCTATGACTGTGCACATGAGAATAATCTAATGTGGTCTGAGATTGAGAGGTATCAAGAAACTCTTTCCTAGCCATGCTAAGACCTAAAGGAAGATGAGTAGAAATGTGTCAGTTGGGAGGGTGGAAGGGTAGGAGGTTGGTAGTGTGCCTGACAGAAGAATCAGCCTAAGCAAATGTCCTAAGCTAGGAAACAGCCTGATTCCTTCCAAGAAACAAAAGTAGACAGAGTGTGCTGAATGGGAAATGAGCTTGCAAAGAGCCTGAAATGACAAGTGTAGTACTCACAAAGGACCTTCCACAATCAGAGGAGGATCCTGACTTTATCCTATTTGGACATGTAATAAAGCCTTTGCAGTAGGGGAATGACACAGGCAGAAGGGGTTTTTGTTTGTTTGTTTGTTTGTTTGTTTTTTCATTTGTTTTTTAGGAGAGCTTTGACTGCTGTGCATAGAAATAGCTGTAGCCCAGGAGGAAGAGGATAATAGCTTGCCCTTGGGAGTGATGGCATCGATAGAGAAAAATGCTCAGGAGTCATTGCTACAGGAAAATTATCTCCACCTGGTAACCCATTAATTGAACTTTTTCCAAAGGATCCACTTGGATCTAATGCTACTGTGGGAAGAATAGGTGACTTCAGTTACCAACCCCTTGCTTCATACTAAGTACATTCTTTACCAACATAGCTTGAGGCACTTGGTATTGTCAAATAGTTAAGAGATTCCAGATCAGAGTTTGATCCTGGCTTGGCAATTACTGGTTGTTGTACAACTTTTTGCTTCTGTTTCCTCATCTGTCAAATAGGCATAAGGATAGTGTCTACCTCATGAGGTTGCAATGAGGATGAAAAATACGAAAAGTATTTATAATAGCACCTGGAATGGAGAAAGTCCTCAATAATTATTATATTATTTTGTAATAATTTAATCTACACATATGTATTGAGCCAGGCACTGGAGATGCAAAGAAGAATTAGTTAATATTCCCACTCTCAAAGATACATCTGGGAGGCTGGGTTATAAATCACAGAGATTAAAAGTATGCTGGGGGCTTAGAACAATGCCATAGCCATGCAAAATATGAATACCAAATTAGAAAAGCGTATTATGGCTAAGTGGGTCTAAGTAGCTGCATTTCCCTAAAGTAGAAAAATTTATTATTTTAAGGAAAAAAGACCAAGTCTGACCTTCACTGAAAACATGGTAATTACAGAGCCCAAGATGTCACTGGAAATGCAAGACAGCTTGACGGCACAAAGGCAGTTTTCCTTGAAGGCTGATTCAAGTAGAGGATTAGAAAAAGCCTATTTGGGATTATAAAAATTCCTCCCAAAGCTGTTTGGTGGCTTTTTTTTTTTTTTTTTTTCTGAGAGAGAGAGAGAAAACTCTTTTAGTGGCCACCATGTAGAAAGAAACATTTGAAGTAATTCTTGTGTATAGAGGGTTGGCTGCCAGCATGATTGACTAAAACGGTCTTTAGGGACTTTCATGAGTAAAGGAGATATTTTTTTAACACTTACTGGGAAATGGAGCCTTGAAAGCCTGTCTCCAGCAAAAGGGATTTTTGACATGTATAGGTTGGGGCCTAGAAGTAAATTTTCTCTCACCTACTTTTGCAACAGTCTTTTCCCTTTATCCCGGTAGAAGCTAAAGTAGTAAGCTTCTTGTCATTAAAATGGAACTAGAGAAATCATCGAAGAGATACATTTTTCTCCTTACTCTCGTAAAGAAGCCTAGTTATTAAAATATCTTCTGAGATCTGTGCAGAATTTTCATTTATACTAAACAACTCATTTTGTTTGTCAGGGACAAACTAATATGAATAAGAAATATCTAGGGTAGAATTTTTCATAGAAACTCTTTATATGTTAATTTAAAAGAAAAAATAAACCTGCTTACTGCTTATTGATGCATTCAAATCACTCTTAAGTCTGCCATTACCAAAATGGCAAACTGAACCGAACCTTGAATTCTTAGTAGAGAGGGTATTTTTGCTTTTTGTTTTTGTTTATTGTTTGGAGCTAGCTTGCTTGTTTGTTTTCCTTCTTTCTTTCCATCTTCCTTTCTTTTTTTTTTTTTTTTTTTTGAGAAGACATGCTACAAACTAAAATTTCAGAATTCACGTTTTAAATGTAGATCACAAATATCTTCAATTTAATCATGAAAAGGTAAACTAAAATACACTTTATTTTATGTATTTATTTATCTTCTGAGCGAGGGCCAGACTGTGAGCCAGTGTGCAGTGAGTGAACCCTACCAAAAACACATTTTAAAGTTCTAGTAGAACTGAGGTATTATTTGGTGAAACCCCATTATTTTCATAGTAGTGGAAATAAACGTATGAATAATGGAGGTGATTTTTCTAGTCTCTCACAGGTAGTTATTAGAAGCAAAGGGCAGGAAAATGTATGTCTGTCAAGATTCTCTTGGTTATAAGTGACAAAAAACCCAATTCAAACTGGATTTTTTTTCCTCTTTTCCTTTTTTTTTTTTTTTTTTTTTTTTTTTTTAAGAAGCAGGAAGGGATTGTAGTCTTACATTCAAGTAAAATCCAGGGATAAAACTTATTAATGAAGGAAGCAGACTGCAAGTACACAATAATAAACTACAGGTTTTCTTAAGGCATAGCCTCAAATGATGCCATCTGTGCTCAGTTTCCATCCCATTCCATCCCATCTTTTGGTTGTGCCTTCTACTGTGTTGGCTTCCCTCTTAGACTCTCTGACATGGCTCCAAACAGCTCCAAACTCACATTTTTTCTGGGTTTGTGTGCCAGTGGAGGAAATGTGTCTCTTTAGGTAAGTCATGGGATCGGCTTGGTTTGGGTTAATGGGCTTGGCTTAAGTCATGTTGTGTTCTACACCAGCGCTTTTCAAACTCTCCATCGTGAAGGACCTTTTTACTCTTTTTGAAAAATACCCAATCTGTCATGGGCCAATGTAAAACACAATAAAAATGAATTAGCATGAAAATAAAATGAAAGGACATAAAATATAAGCCCAAATTATTTGTTATTAGACTTCTCAGACATAAAGTTGCCCTGCCCAATTATTACAAAAGTTTCTTAATTTATGTACTTGTTACAGACCATCAATAACAAACAGACAATCACCCTTTGAGGAGCAGTACTCTAAACTAGGAGTCATCAAGCAACAGTCTACTAAGTCTGGTCCACCACTAGTTTTTAATAAAGTTTTATTGTAACATAGTGACACCCATTTGTTTATACATTGTCTACACTGCTTTTGTGGTGTCGTGACAGAATCAAGTAGCTGTGACAACGAGCATGTGACCTACAAGGCTAGAATATTTATTATCTGGTCTTTTATGGAAAAAAAAAGTTTGCCAATTTCTACCCCAAGCAATCACTGTGAAGGTAATGATTTATGATTGATCAAGATGAAGGCACACCCCTACTTCAGAAGCTCATGAACAGAGAGTAGAAACTGAATGATTCTCCAAAGGAAATTGAGATTCAGTTATCAAAAGAGGGGGGAAATGGGCTGGGCATGGTGGCTCACACCTGTAATCCCAGCACTTTGGGAGGCTGAGGGGGTGGATCACTTGAGGCCAGGAGTTCAAGACCAACCTGGCCAACATGATGAAATCTACTCTCTACTTAAAATACAAAAAAAAAAAAAAAAAAAAAAGAGGTAGGTATGGTGGCAAGCACCTGTAGTCCCAGCTACTTGGGAGGCTGAGGCAGGAGAATCACTTGAATCCAGGAGGAAGAGGTTTCAGTGAGCTGAAACCATGCCACTGCACTCCAGCCTAGGTACAGAGCGAGACCCTGTCTGAAAAAAAAAAAAGGGGGGGGGGAGAATATTTTAGGGAGCCAAAAATCTATAAATACCTAGTTCCAAACTTGAATCTTTTACTCTTAATTCTCTCATCTTTTGCTGACTCTATTTAAAATTGAATTACTGTATAAAATGAACACTGCAAAGTCAAAACATGCCTTAAGTGAATGCAGGTCATAACCAAGGCTTGATAGAATTTGTCATCTCAAATCCTTTGAGGAAAAAAGAGCCATGAAATATGCAAAGGAACAAATAAGTAATTTGAAAATATTATTAAAATAAGATAATTTATAATACCTACCATGAGAGTGTGTGAGATAATCATACTTATAAAATACTTAACTCTCCTTTCCAGAAATGGAAATGAAAACTATTTGGAAATTATGTTTGTTTACCAAACATTTAATCAGTATATACCATGAATATCTAAACACTGTGCTAAATATAGGAACTACAAGAGTGACTAGAGTAGGCAGGTGATTTGCAGAGAGTTAGAAGGATAGACAAAAGTGTAGTCAGTGGATAATTTACAAACTGCCAGTTATAATTAGGCTATTATTTGACCATAGCCAAAAGGAGAAGAAATAGAAATTTGTAATGGGGGAATGAATCTCTTTTAGCAAGGAAAGTATCTAGGAGAAAGTGATATTGGAGCCATGTCCCATAAGAGGAGAAGCAACCAGCCAACAGAAGTGTAGCTTGGACATAGCGTAGGTATGTGTAGTGTGGACATGCATAGGAAAAGCAGGTGCTGAGGCCCTGTGGCAGGAAAATCTTGATCTCCTCCAGGAAAGAAAATCAAAGTAAGCTAGAAGAAAAATAATCCAAAACTATTTGGGAGGTTAGAAACCCAATTATTCAGGCTGGGTCTTAGTACATGGAAATTCGTTACTGATTTGGCAAAGTGAGAAAACCTTGAAGGACTTTAAGCAAGGGGAGAACGTAGTTTGATTTACTTTTTACAACACTATTTTTGCTCTCTTATATTAAATGAGTAATAATCATGATATAATGGTTGCTTCATAGCAAGGGCATCGTTCTAAGCAATTTAAACATATTAAGTTACTTAATCTTCATAGCAACTCTATTATTAATTCTATTTTACAGATAAGGTTTATAATTACTGTTTTTATTGCTTGCTAGGAAAAATAAATTTGAGCCTTCTTGTGCTTTAGAACACACAGAAAAAAAAAAAAAAAAAAAAAAAAAACTTTCACCAAACACAAAAGAGTTGTTTATGAAACCTCGGCTACCATGCCCAAATATACTATTTTGGGCATTAATATCCTAATTGTTTTAGACCACTGATGGATTGCTAAAGATTGACTAACTGGGTAGAAACTGATTATGTTTCTGGAAACACAGATGAATGTAGACAGTCATAGTAATAATCACAGACAATAGACACCATGTCATTACTATCAATACAGCAGATTATGAGAAACTTGAGTTATTTCAGAGAGGACCCAGGTTATTTTTTCTGCTTGCCTCTCCCTCCCTGATTCTCCCCAGCCCCATGTACTTTGATCTGCCACATTCACCTTCACCCTCCCAAGTGAAACAGCTCCTTCTTAATACTCTGAAACACAGTGTGCAAAGAGCTATGGCATCATTTAAAACAGTTTGGCCAGGGCTGAAGTTTTCCCCAACAAAAGACACAAAACCAAGCATTTATTCTAAGATTCTAAAGTATTGAAGACATGTATTCAGACCAACACTGATACACAAATGTTCACAGCAGCACTATTCATAATACCCAAAGAGTGGAAACAGCCCAAATGTCCATCAGTGGGTGAATAGGTAAATAAAGGTGATATATCCATACAAGGGAACATTATTCAGCTGTAAAAAGGAATGATGTATAGCCCAAATATCCCTAATCCAAAAATCCATAATCTGACCTGCTCTAAAGTTTGAAATGTTTTGAGTGCCAGCATGACAGCACAAGTGGAAAGTTCCATACTTGATCTCAAGTGACAGGTCAAGTGAGTCAAAATGCAGATGAAAAACACACAAAGTTTATTCCATGTCCCCAAGGGAAAAATAAAATTACCTTCAGGCTGTGTATAAGTTGCACATAAAACATGCATAAATTTTGTGTTTGGATTTAGGTCCCATCCCCATAGTATCTCATTATGTATGTGCAAGTATTACAAAACCCAAAAAACTTGAAATCTGTAATACTTCTGGTCATGAGCATTTCAAATAAGTGATATGTAGCCTGCCCTAAAATGAATGAACTTGAAAAATCTATGTGAATGAAGCCAGGTGCAAACAACCACATAGTGTATGATTCCACTAATATGAAATGTCCAGAATAGGTGAATCCATAGAGATAGAAAGCAAACTAGAGGTCACTAGGGGCTGAGGAGAGGAGAATGATGATGCTTAATTAGAAGAGGGTGTCCTTTTGGTATCCTGAAAATGTTCTGGAATTAACTTGTGGCAATGATTTGACATTGTGAATACACTCAAAACCACTGATTTGTACACTTTAAAATGCTTATAGTCATGAGTTTTAGTTATGTGAATTTTACTGAATTGTTTTTTGAAAAATCATTCCTAGTAGGGAGGCCTTTCTGATGAAAACCTAATAAGTTCTCCATTTCTCCAGGAAAGGGCATCATTTTCTAATAATATTTTCGAAAGAGAGTTAATGGAACAGCATTCATAGATTTATTTTTATATTTGAACAAAATGCTTAATGCTAAGAGAATGATTAAGTAAAAAGATGATGATAATTATAATAACAATTACCTTGATCATCATCATCATTATATTATCATAATTGTATAATTTGGATAAACTTGGGAACCACAGAAATGATTAATCCAATGTTCACAAATTGAATTTTAGTGCATACCTAATTGACTGATTTTTTGGAGGATTATATATTTTTAAAGCATAATTTTGTGGTGAAGGGACAAGAAAAAGGCTAATAACCACATTTTAGTATCTTATGTGTAACCAAATATAAAGCAAAGGGTAAATATTTCCAGACTTGGAGTTTGTATGTTCCCTTAGTCTGTTGTAAACATTATTCCATAAGGATCTTTCTTTCCCGTAAAACCTAACCCCTCTTGCCCTGCTTTCCGAGTTGAGCCACAGAGAAACTGCTTGCTAGACTTTCATGTTGAAAGCCAGCAGGGCCCCTTAGCTGCCATCCTAACATGAATTGCTCCAAGCACAAATTGTTCCCAGAGTAAGCAGTATGCATTTGCCTGCCAATGCACCATGAGGGGTCTCCCTAGACTCTGGCATGCATTCCTGGAGCATCTTAACTAGGGCTGATACCAGGATCCAAGCATGACAGCCACATTTTTCCTGCATTGTCTGCCACTGGGGCTTTAAATTGATTCGATTAGTTTCACCTAGTCCACACAGGCGCACAATCGCACAATCATAAGAGATCTGCAGCTATCCCTGTCATGTCACTGTGTATCAAGTGTCCTCATATCTGACTCAGCCCCTTAATATAGAAAAGGAATCTTTTACCAAATCAAAATTGTACCTCATCTTTTTCTTATCCCCTCACCACAGATTTACCATCCAACTTCTTAACAGTTAAGCTAATGAGCTTTAAAATGTTCCCGATCTGCAGCAACAAAAATATCAATGGTCAGTAAAAGTAAAAGTCTCTCCAGAAGCAGTGGGACCAGGTGTCAACCTGTGCTATGATACACAGGTATACCATGACCCTTTCAAAGGGATCAAAGTATGATCAAGAATGCAAGTTATTCCTGCTAAAAGTGAGGAGGATATGTACTCAAAAACAAGTTTATAAGAAAAGTTTGTCAGATTGTAACATTTGTGGGCATGTGGAATGGTAAGAACAGAGTGTGTCTTGTTGCGAGTAGGGGGTGAGAAGTATGGCAGCCTATTAAGCAGACACCAAAGATCAAAGCATGTTTGCTGAAACGTGCAAGAGCTACCTCCTGAGTATGTAAAACTGCAGCCAGGACAGTAAGTGGTTCTACTCAAACAGGGACAAGGTTTTGGAGGATAACCAAGTGGATAATAATAAGTAACTATGGAGAGAGAAACATTTTACACTTTTCAAGTGTTCCACCAAACACAAAAAGTTACAAACTACTGTCCTGAGAATAGTCACATGATGCAAGCTGTATTCTTCTAAAGCCTTTAGCTTTTCTCTTTTAACAGTTTCTCTCATGCTCATTGACATTCTGAGCATGGTTGTAACCTTATAATCACATTATGCAAGTTTAGGGGTCACATTTTAAATTCATCTCTGTCACTTTATATTACTTTTCTGTTTCTGCAAGGAAAATTACACAAATCTAGCACTTAAAACAACCCACATTAGTAACTCAAAATGTTTGTGTGTGAGAAGTTCAGGAATGCCCTAGCTGAGTCCTCTTCTCAGTGTCTTACCAGGGTGCAATCAGTGCTGGCTGGGCTGTGTTCTCATCTGGAGGCTTAACTATGGAAGATTCCATTTCCAAGCTCCTTCAGGCTGTTGGCAGAAATTATTTCCTTGCAGATGTATGACTGGGGGCCCAGCTTATTCCTGGCTGCCAGAGGGAGCCTGCTCAAGGTCCTTGAAGCTATTTGCAATTCCCTGCCACATGACCCCTCCCACAGGCAGATTGCAACATGGTGGTTTGCTTCTTCAAGGCCAACAAGAGAATCTCTTTAGTCTACCAAGAAGGAGTCTTATACAATAAAACAGTATCGTGGGAGTGGCATTCCCATCACCAGTGCCACATTCTATTTCTTTTTCTTAATTATTGTTATATTTTAAGTTCTGGGATACTTGTACAGAACATGCAGGTTTGTTACATAGGTATACACGTGCCATGGTGGTTTGCTGCACCCATCAACCCATCATCTATGTCAAATACATTAGGTATTTCTCCTAATGTTCTCCCTCCCCTACCTCCCCACCTCCCAACAGGCCCCAGTGCATGATGTTCCCCACTCTGTGTCCATGTGTTCTCATTGTTCAACTCCCACTTATGAGTGAGAACATGCGGTGTTTGGTTTTCTGTTCTTGTGTTAGTTAGCTGAGAATGATGGTTTCCAGCTTCATCCATGTCCCTGCAAAGGACATGAACTCATCCTTTTTTATGGCTGCATAATATTCTATAGTGTATATGTGCCACATTTTCTTAATCCAGTCTATCATTGATGGACATTTGGGTTGGTTCCAAGTCTTTGCTGTTGTGAACAGAGTGGCATTCCCATCACCAGTGCTGCATTCTGTTTCTTAAAACTGACTCACAGGTCCTGCCCACACTCAAGCAGAGATGACCCAAGGGGATATAAATCATTAGGGGTCACCTTAGGATGTGTTCTCACACACACGCGTGCACACAGAGCAAATATGCTTTATCAGTTTACATTCCAGGTTTGTTACCAGGATCTGAAAGCTGGTGGAAACATTGTGTGGGCATAATCAGAACAATGCTGTGCTCCACTGGTATGCATTTGTTATGGCCTGATTGGTCGAAATATTAGTCATTGAAGCCTCATAACTCAAGGTGAAATAACTGCTATAGCATTGAGAAAATGTTAAATATATTTTAACATTTTTCATAGAAGGCATTTTTTTCTGGTTGCTCTACTTAGTACCTAACAATGACCATTTCAACAAATTTGTCAGATGAAATGTTCCCCCAAATGTCCTCCTTTTCAAAATGACTAAAATATACCCTTTCATTTCATTTAAATTATTCTCAAAGGCAGCCACAGTGCAAATGAATCAGAAATATGTATTCTATGGTAATAGAATATTCTACATTATTTTTCTGGGCTGGAATGGTGTTTATTATGGCCTCATGCAAGGCCTGTGATGCAGGAAGGGTCTTCAATATTTTAAGTTCTGGGCCATGCATAGCAAATTCATAGCTTTCCTGCTGCCGTTCTGTCCTTCTCACCAGGGCAGACATTGATAATCAATCACAGTACTCTTGCTTGTGAAGTCTAGACACAGCTTCAGAACCTTAAACACCGTGCCTTAGGCAGCCACTAGCAATGGCTGGATTAGAACTTGAATTAAAGCCTGTTGGCTAGCCCTTGGATAGCCAAATAACTTATCTTACCATACAGCCACCACTGGGCCCCAAAACTAAACTAAAGATGAAATTATCTGCTCAAAAGCCAGTAGAAAACATAGGCTAATGGAGAACCATGATGAGACAGGATAGGGAAAGAGATCCCTACTACTGAGACAAAAATTTTAAAAGGTTATGTTAAAATATTTGTTTATATGGAAAAAATGAAATATATTAGTATGTTTCTTAAATTATATAACATGATTACCAGGTTGTCAGATCAGGGCAAAAACAGTCGATTAAAACTAGGGGCTAGAATTCTTTACCCCTTCTCCCCTTTGAAGTACCGTCTACCTATACTTAAGCTGTGTTTACAATGAGGAAACAGGTATTATTCTATTAAATGATTATAGAGCTCACAGGATTTTTAGACTCTAAACTTGTCATATTTTCAATAAGACTTTGTATTGGGAAGCATCGCAGTGTGATAAAGACACCTTAGATTCTTAGCATATCTCACTGTATGATTTTAGGTACACCTCTTATCCAACCCAGACCCATTTCTCCATGTGCAAAATGGCAGTGAAGATAAAAAACAAAAGACGCACAACCCCTATTGTGTTTGGGATGATGGTGGTGATATATAACCTAAGTAATGAGAAAGTGTTTTGACCTCACAAGAAACATGATGTCACGTTATTACAAAGTAGTGTTTATTTAGATGTCACTTCTCCTTTGCAAGATATACCAAAAAATCTAAACACATGTGTATTTGCCAGCCCATGCTGCCATAACAAAATAACCATAGACTGGGCAGCTTAAACACAGCAATTATTTTTGTCACAGTGGAGGTTAGAAGTCCAAGTTAAGATTCCAGCCCATTCCATTTCTGATGAGGGCTCTCTTCTTGGCTTGCAGATGTCCATCTTCTCACTGTGGCTTCACATGGCCTTTCCTTGGTGTATGCAGTAAGGTGGAGGTGGAGCTTTCTGGTGTGTTTTCTTATAAGGACACTTATCCTGTCAGATCAGAGCCCCACTCATACGATCTTTTATTTAACCTTAATTACTTGCTTACTCCAAATGCTGCCACATTGGTGATTAGGGCTTTGACATGTGAAATTCAAGGGGACATAAATATGCAGTCCATAACTACCTGAAAAAAATCTTAGTGTTCAGAAAGACATCTTAGGTTTGCCTTAAAATTTTATAACAGTTATTGAACTTTCACTGGGTGTCAAACTCTTCGTTACCTTATTTATTCTTCATAGCAACTCTACGTTGTGGATACTGTTACTTTTCCTACTTTCTAGATGTTTAGGAAGGTCAGGCATCTTGTCCAGTGATCACACAACTCATGAAGTAATCGCTAACTCATTCAACAAAGATTTTTGGCTCCTTCTCTGTGCTAAAAACAATCCTAGCTATCTGAGATGCATGCATAAATAAGGCAGGAAAAGATCTTCATCCTTGAGAAACTTACATTCTTATGGGGGAAATCAGACAAAAATAACACCAGTAGACATAACATATACAAAATCAGGAAATTATAGGTGCATGAAAAAATAGTAGATTAAGGTAGATTCATAGTGTTGGAAGAAGTAGAGGCAAGTAACAACATTAAATAAAGTGGTATAGATAGAGTTCATCGGGCAAGTAAGAGTTAAATGATCACTAGAAGAAGATGAGAAGGTTGGCCAAGTAAATTCATGAGGGAAGAGAATTGAGACAACAGAAGAAAGAAGAGTAGAGGCCCAAAGATAGCATCATGGTATGGGTGTGTTTGAGAAAGAGCAATGAGGCCAAGAGTCAAATTCTGGTCTAACCCAAGAGCCCAACTTGGTAATTGCTGTCACATCGGCCTCCAAGTGTTGATGCACCATTGTCAACCTCTATGTATAAGGAAGGAAAATTAATATTCATTGAGCACTTGGTAAGTGTCAGGCACAGTGCTAGGTACTTTATATGTATTATTGATTGTCACAAATTACCAAAGTTGCCTGGGGAAATTCTGTGTGGGTTGGTCCCATGGGAAAAGAAAGAATATATCAAGTTAATTAATGAAATGTCATCAGCACGTGTGGCCTCATTAGAGTTCATTTCATGCCCATCCTACCCTGTGTCAAGGTAGAGAAAAAAGCAGCTGTGGAGTTCATTGAAGGATACTGACAAGATTTCCCTCATGGTCTTACCTGTGTCTATCTCCTTTGCAGGCCTGTCTCCTGAAATGCAAAATTCCAGTCTTCCACTAGGTTAGGCCATTATCAAGACAAAACGAATTCTTAATTTTATAGGAACAACAACAAAAAAGATTCAAAATACTATCTGAATTTTCATGTAAATCAACGTGAAAAATAGATATGCTTATGGGCAAGGACTAGTAGAAGCCATGAAACAAATGGAAGACTTTTTTTAAAATCACAGTTATAATCCCAATTGTTTTTAAAACCCAAAGCCTCTTGAAAGGGTAACATATCCTCTCATTACCAGCCATTACCAGCTAAGGAAAGGTAATTTATTAGTTTGATCCTTTTCAGATATCAGAACTCTCTCTGTTTGGAGAGAATTACACCAGAAGGGCAAAGGAAAGTCCCCAGAACAGACATTGCCAGGGAACAGAGGATGGGAAATGCCCCACAGGGAAATAGGTTCCTGAAAGGCAGAATGAAAACTGGCTGAAGGGAACTGGACCCATTTTGCTGAGGCAACTGGCTCCAGAGTGGGCTATTACAACTAGTTTATGCCCTCCCTGGACTCAAGCTAAGAAAGACTCATGTTATATGTAACTTCCCAACTTTGAGTCCCCATTGTCTCAGGATAAAGTTCAATGCCATTATGATGGCTTATCAGATCCTTAATGGTCTGTCCCCATCTCCTTGCTCCACGCTTCCTCTTGAGTTCAGGCATTTGCAAAGTCTCATCTCTCTGCCCGCAGTGCTCTTTCCCGTCCTGCTTTGCATCGCTGTCCACTAACATAAAACTTCCTTAATCACAGGCAACCTACAGAATGGGAGAAAATTTTTGCAATCTACTCATCTGACAAAGGGCTAATTTCCAGAATCTACAAAGAACTCAAACAAATATACAAGCAAAAAACAAACAACCCCATCAAAAAGTGGGGAAAGGATATGAACAGACATTTCTCAAAAGAAGACATTCATACAGCCAACAGACACATGAAAAAATGCTCATCATCACTGGCCATCAGAGAAATGCAAATCAAAACCACAATGAGATACCATCTCACACCAGTTAGAATGGCAATCATTAAAAAATCAGGAAACAACAGGTGTTGGAGAGGATGTGGAGAAATAGGAACACTTTTACACTGTTGGTGGGATTGTAAACTAGTTCAACCATTATGGAAAACAGTATGGCAATTCCTCAAGGATCTAGAACTAGATGTACCATATGACCCAGCCATCCCACTACTGGGTATATACCCAAAGGATTATAAATTATGCTACTACAAAGACACATGCACACGTATGTTTATTGCGGCACTATTCACAATAGCAAAGACTTGGAATCAACCCAAATGTCCATCAGTGACAGACTGGATTAAGAAAATGTGGCACATATACACCATGGAATACTATGCAGCCATAAAAACGGATGAGTTTGCGTCCTTTGTAGGGACATGGATGCAGCTGGAAACCATCATTCTTAGCAAACTATCACAAGAGGAGAAAACCAAACACCACATGTTCTCACTCATAGGTGGGAACTGAACAATGAGCTCACTTGGACTCGGGAAGGGGAACATCACACAATGGGGCCTATCATGGGGAGGGGGGAGGGGGGAGGGATTGCATTGGGGAGTTATACCTGATATAAATGATGAATTGATGGGTGCTGACGAGTTGATGGGTGCAGCACACCAACATGGCACATGTATACATATGTAACAAACCTGCACGTTATGCACATGTACCCTAGAACTTAAAGTATAATAAAAAAAAAAAAAAAAAAAAACTTCCTTAATCACTCTCCTAGGCAGAGTCCGTTACCCCTCACCTCTGCTACCTTAGTGTCCATTGCTGTCTTTGCAATAGAACATATTATACTCAACCATAATTTCCTGTTAACTTGACTGTCTCCCCATTAGAGCAGCTCAAGGGAAGGGAATGGACAGGGCTTTGGCCATCATTGTATGTCCATTGCTTAAAGGACAGAAAGTGGACATTTCAGAGGTGAGGATTCAGGCCCAATCATACCATCTTGAACTACAGGAAGCACAATATTAACTCACCCATCTCCTGAAGAGTAACCTGCATCCCTGTTAAACCAGGGAGCCACTGTGCATGGTTGACTGGGTACAGTATCACATTTCCCAGTTGCATGTTTCAGGCAAAACCCTGTGCTGTAAGCCTTGACTGCCTATGTAGCCAACTGCCCACACGATATTGCTAAATAGGTTATATTGCATCTAAAACTTAGAATTTACATACATTTTAGGATAAACTAAGAATCAAAAAAGTTGAGTGAGTCGAACAGGTGACACAGCTCATTAACAACAGAAGGCAGATGTGCACTGGAGAATTTTCACTCCCCATTCGATTTCTTCCCACTGTATCATTTTGCATAGTAAAGAGTAAAATGAATAAAACAAAAATAAAAATGCAAGAAGGTGACAGGTTTATTGAGTTCTGCAAAAAAATGTAACAGGAAGACACAGGCAAGTTAATTTTCTTCTTTGGCTACCGGGTAAATGTAAGTTAGAAATGTGTCCTCTGATATAAACCAGTTCATTACATTCCTAAAGATTTTACACCTTTTGGTTTCTGTCTGTTCTTGCTTATTCAAAAGCATAGGAGGAAGGTCAGATATCTATTGTACTGATTTTCCAGAGTGTATATTAAGAAGACTCAAATGCAAATGCTCCTCTCAACTGTGATAACTATTTTCTTGTCCCTGAAAGGAGAAAAAACTCATTAGAACTTTTGCAATCATATTTTATTTGCTTTGCCCTTTCAAGATTACACCCATGCTGTTTTTTAAACAAACACATAGTATAAATATCTGGGTAGCAATAAATATGGAAATAAGGCTCAGCCTTGGTGTGATGAATTTAAATATGAAGTAATATGTATGAAAACAAATGTACAAATAATACTATTAGTAGATGCAGTTGTCATAAATGTTATTAACTTAATTATTTTCATAGCTTCAGTAAATTTCTACTCATATATTTCTACTAGTAGAAAAGTTGAAATAACTTATTTCCTCTAGATCTTGGTTAGAAATTCACTGGAGAAGATAACTATTTTTCTTACGTCAAAATGATAAAAACCTAAACTATATTGAATAGAGACAATCCGGTGTGAACTGGGTAAATACCATGAGGTTTTCATGCCTTAAAATGATTCTAAGATATATCTTACTTTAAATAACTACATATTAAAAGCAATTTGGTTGAAAAGTATTTTAAAATTTTAACATAATATAATTAAATATAGATTAATAGTCACCAGGCTTATGATAGTTGAACGTTTTCCTAGTAGTCTTAGTTACCACAGATAAACTTAATTTCCTGATTGTAAATCTCTTTATAACAACTGTCAACATCATTTACTTATTCAAACTAAAATCAAACATGTTATTTTAAAATTATAGTAGATAAATATAAGTAATACACAATATTTAATTAAACACTTGTTGCATACCTGGAATTGTTCTGCATACTATCACCAATAACATAGATAGCACTTACATATGACACGTCCTCTTCTGAGGTCTTTCTATGTTAACTCATTTCATATATCATTACCTCAACAACCCTATGAGGTAGGAAAATTATGATTATCCCTATCTAATAAAAAGGGTACCAAGGTTTACAGAAGTTAAATCACTTGATCAAGGTCCCTGAAACCTAGATCTCACCGACTCCAGAGCTGAAGTTCTTAACCACTTCACTTGCTTGGGTGCTTCACATGATGCACAGAGGAGTTTATCAAAAACTAGACTCATCGATTTACTTACTAAGTTCAATCTGGGTCTTTCACCATTTAGTGGAGTTTTATATTTGTTTCCCACAATATAGAACTGAGATGCTTCCAAAATATTACTCTAAAAAAATAGTATGCATTAACTTAAAAGTAATGACTATTTTTTCAACACAAAGAATAATGAGCCTTTTAAAACAATGTACTTTTTAGAAAAATTAGATGCTGGTATTATTAGCTGTCTGCAATTTTCTCTACCTGCCACGAAAAGTACAGATATACTTCTGTTACCATCTTGCATATGTACTGATTTAAGTTCATGCAGTGGCCTGTGGAAGGTCCAGGGCCTGGAGAATTAGCTAATAATTTTTAGTTTATTCTGTGCTTCAGATACAATATTAGAGCACGTTATCTTATTTAATTAGTACAACATTGCTATTAGGTGGCTTTTATTCCTTCATTTTATGATAAAAGAGGTTAAAAGAGTTCTGGGTGGGTTTTTTTTGTTTGTTTGTTTGTGTGTTTGTTTGTTTGTTTATGTCCAGGACCTTCTAACTAGTAAGTGACTAAAAGTAGGAGTTAAGTAAACAAAAACTGTTTCTTCCAGTGTTAGAACTCATGATCTTGATTATGTTGCTACATGAACTATTCATTTAAACGTTGAGAAATTCCTCTTTAGAAAAAAATTCACCTTTGGAGAACTTTGTCCATCTCCACCTTTGTACATTTTTCAAAGCACCAGTGTTCTCTCAGGCAATTTCAACAACTGTGCAAAGTGGGTGGGTCCACATGTCATGGATGGAGGCCCATGTTGTGTGTGGCAGACTCACTTTACAGATGAGAATCTGAGGCTCAGTAACATGATGTGATTATCTGGAGTTCTCACCAATATCGATGGCAAACATGGTATCAATGCCCAGGGTTTTTTTATGATTCCATTCCACTTTTCATCCACAGGTGCCTCCAGAGTGGTGAACATAAGATGTGAAAGGAAGTGAAAGTCAGATCTTCTAACTCTTTTCAGAGTGGTGGGAGTGAAGGAGTAGTAGGTTTGTGCCAAGTGATGGCCAACAGATGCCACGCAGATAGAATGATCTGGTACACCAGATCACTGCTGTCCAATAGTACTTTCTATAGAGATGGAAATATTCCATTCTATACCATTCAGTATGGTAGCCACTAGCCGTATGTGGCTGTTTTGCACTTGAAATGTAGCTGATATGACTGAGAAGGAACTGTAATTTTATTTAGTTTTAATTAATTTAAATTTAAATATCTGCATGTGGCCAGTAGTTATCTTATTTGTCAGTAATAGTGTTAGCTTTTTTAGCCTCAACCTCAGAAGTCACGTCCATATCTTTTCTGTGGATGCAGACCACCACCTATTTCATAAAGCCTGATGCATCCAAATAAGTCCCTCCAAACTGCGAGCCCTAACATGGTTTTACTTGGCTATTTCCTATTGCCTCAAGAAACGCTAACTCATTTAATTTAAAAAACAAAAAGACTATAAAGCAGGACAGGCATTATTTCCATTTTACAGATAAAGAAAGTAAAACTCAGGTCATCAGAGTAACTTGCCCACTGAGACATAAGCTGATAGTTTTGACTACCATACTATTCTGCTTATTTATTTTTTCCCAAGTAGCTTTTGATCAAACTATACAGTTTTTCTTTCTATTTAGGAATTGTCTTAGTTTTTCAGGTTGCTATAACAAAATACCAAATGGGGTGTCTTACAAACAATGTCTATTTCTCACAGTTATAGAAGCTGGAAAGTTAAAGATCAAGGTGCTTAGGAGATTTAGTGTCTGCTGAGAGCCACTTCCCCACAGATGGCTGTCTTCTCTAACTTTACATGGCAAAAGGGGTGAGGAATCTCTCTGGGATCTCTTTTATAAGAGCACTAATCCCATTTGTGAGGAATCCATCCTTATGTCAAAAGGCCCACCTGCTAACACTAGCACTCTGAAGGTTAGGAATTCAACGTACGAATTCTGCAGGGACATAAACATCAGTCAATTGCAGAAGTATATTTGGAAAGATTAAAATGGCCTTTGAACTGAGAGCCCTTCTATACAGATATGGCAAAATATTTTTAAATGTGGTCCTTAAGTTTATCTTGTTCTTTTTGCATACCTCCAACTTTGAAACAGTGACTTTGACGTGAATTACAAATATGCATAGGTATATAAATATATATGTGTAGAGAGCCTTCATTTCATTGTTTGCAACCATTTGCTTCTCATTCTACTTTTCTCCCCCAGTAAGGCTTTTCTTGGTTTAAACTCTTTCAGGGGCAAAAAACATCATTCAACTGATTTAAACGAAAAGTTTTCTGGCCATGAAATATAAGGCCAAGGAAATAGCTGACTTTGGACATCACGACCTCTCTCTCCATCTTTCTATTCTGTTTTCTTCTACATTGGGTTCCATCTCAAACAAGCTGTGCTTCAGCAGTAATAAAAATGCTACCAACAGGCCTAGTTTTATATCACACCAGGGTACTACCCAGCAATGGAAAAAAAAAAAAAAAAAAAACTCTTTTTTCCCAATATCATTAGAAAAAATCCTGGAACTGAAAATTATTGGTTGGCTTAGGTCACAAGCCTATTTCTGAATCAGTCACTGTGGCCAAAGAGATTGTTCCAGTTTTTAGTTGTATATGACAGCCCCAAAATTAGTAGTTAGAAACAATAGCCGTTGTATTACATCTCATGTTTTTATGTTTTTATTGGTAGCAATTTGGATAAGGTTTGGCAGGGTGATTCTTCAGAATAAACATGAGATGTAGTAAAATGGCTATTGTTTCAAACTACTCATGGACAGAGGTCCATGGTGTTCAGCTGGTGACTGGATTGGTTGCGAAAGTTCAAAATGGCTCATTTACCTTGGCTTGAAGGAGATAGCTGGAAGGTTGGGATCAGCTGGGATGATCAACTGTAGCATCTGCCTGTGTACTTCCCAGTATGGTAGTCTCGGGGCTGTTGGATTTTTTATAGGCTGGCTCAGGACTCCCAGAAAAAGCTTGTGTGGAAGCTGCAAGACATTTTATGACTTACCTTAAGAAATCCTAGAATGTTACTTGGGTTACATTCTTTTGTTCAAGCAAGTAACTAGAGCCAGCCCAGGTTCAGCAGGAGAGGTATCACACTTCTCAAGGAGAGGCATAGCTATTTGTTTTTTCCAACAGTGTTTAAGCTACAAAGAGATAGAGTGATCTGAATGGACCTGCCTGGTCATGTGGCCACCTCTGTTTCCAGGGAGTATAGCTAGCTCCACCTGAAGCATCTGACTAACATTGTAGGGAGAGTAGCTCCCCAAAGGAAAATTAAAGTATTGTCCCAGAAGAGAAGGGAGAAGATGCTAGGTATGTAGAAATAAGAGCTATGCGACAAATTGATGTTGACATCACCAAACCTCATATAATAATTGTAGCAGGCATTATGAAATCAAAAAAGATATCAAAATGTGGGGTCCATAAAAGCCTGAACCTTAAACCTTGCCTTTCATTAGTTTGGGCTAATTAAAATCTGAACCTTCCCCTCCTTATCTGTAAAATGTGGATAATATGATCTTCTTCCCACAATTGCTGCAAGCATTAGATGGAGTGCTATACACTTAGGGTTTACTCAACAATTATCCCCTTTTTTTCCTTATGAAATGTCTTAAACTGTGAACACAAGCTCCTCTTAAAATTAGCATCCCCTCTTAGAGCCACCTGAAGCATAGTAGCCTAAGAAGTTTCAAATGTGTAGAAACCAAGCATTATTTGCAGGCTGCACTGGCCCTTACTTCCCAAATGCAATTTACATTTTCACTTTGATCAGTCAAAGCAGATATATTGGTCTTTGTTGACATGAGAGAGTACCTCTATGCATCTTTGCAGTGACATACTTTCCTATTTCATCTTTGAAATTTATTTCTCTCACAATCCAAAGCAGTCAAGGTCATTGGTCCTTTAAGAATATTGGAGGTTGCTCAACCCATCTTGATAATGAAATTTAGGGCTGAATTTAGCTTTTTCTCTTTTATTGGTCATCACTGATAAAATTTGATTGCTTAATATTTTTTCCTGAGCATCCAGGTGCTGAAAGCTGTGTTCCAAATTCAGCGATTAACTGTGTCTTAAGATACTAGACTGATGACTTCTCAGTCTGGTGCTTTTCATTAGGGGGACAGTGTGGATGAGTTGTCCTTCAAGAAATGTTAGCCTTGGTTTGTACATTTTTTAATGTGAATACCAACTGAAAAAGTTAGGCTACGTATGTTGCAGTTCCTTCATATTTTATAGTTTCCTTTGTGTATATTTTCAATTAATGTGCTTAGTTCTTCAACTGGATCTAAATACAAGTGATCTTGGATTGAAAGCTATCAGGATAGTGTGTGGTATTAAGGAGAGCACTGGCTCTTTCTCCTGCTGCTAGAAGAGGCAATAAAAGAACAGGAGAGAGAGGGAATGTTTCATTGTGTTCAGTGTGTAGGGGCCATACCACTGCTAGATAAAATCATTTGAGATAATAGTACAGGTGACACTAAATAGCAATTGAGGTACAGAGTAAATAAATTGCTCCCTTTTTTCTTCTTCTTCTTTTGAGATGGAGTCTTGCTTTGTCACCCAGGCTGGAGTGCAATGGAGCCATCTCGGCTCACTGCAACCTCCACCTCCTGGGTTCAAGCCATTCTCCTGCCTCAACCTCCCAGATTGCTGGGACTACAGGCACACGCCACCACGCCTGGCTAATCTTTGTATTTTTGGTAGAGATGGGGTTTCACCTTGTTGGTCAGACTGGTCTCAAACTCCCGACCTCAAGTGATCCGTGCGTCTTGGCCTCCCAAACTGTTGGAATTACATACATGACCCACCGTGCCTGGCCAGTTGTCCCCTTTTCCATTTCCTTCTATCCTTTTGCTACGTTGAAAGAGAACATCTCAATTTAGTATTATCGTGTCTTTAATATCTCCCTAGAATTTGTTCATCTCCAACTTTTTAAAATAAACTGAGGATTTCACCTTAGGAAGACGACAGTGTCTAATATTGTACAATCAGAAACCTTTTTATTGTATTT
This sequence comes from Piliocolobus tephrosceles, assembly GCF_002776525.5. Taxonomy (NCBI): domain Eukaryota; kingdom Metazoa; phylum Chordata; class Mammalia; order Primates; family Cercopithecidae; genus Piliocolobus; species Piliocolobus tephrosceles. The sequence goes on along the minus strand of NC_045435.1, from coordinate 67,833,735 downwards.
ATTTTTATATTGACCTCAGAGCATGTAATACCAGTTTTCCAGTTATAGTAAGGTACAAATGTTTCCTTTTTACATAAATTCATTGAAGTAAAAGAATCATTTCCTAAAAGTGACACCCTTTGTTTTAAAGCTCAGATGGAGCTCTTTGTTTTAGTTAGTCATGGTCTTATGTAGTGCCTTTTGCCCTGGCTGCTTATTTATAAACCAAGACTACACAGTTTGTTTTGTGACCTGGGTGCAGGGAAAGCTGTGCAAATGTGTAGTCAAGTGGTCTATAATAAGATGAGTGATACAAATGCTGAACAAGCCTCCTCCAGGCAGTATCTGATAGAGATCTGTACTGAAGAAAATATTTGATGAGGACAGACCGCTTAATCCTGTCAAATGAACTAATTCATTTCCAGTTCCATCTATGAAATGTTACTTCGCAAAAGCAGAACTATGGCCCAGGAGGAGACATTCATCTGACAGAGAAACAGTATTGCTGAGAGGAGATAGAACTTGCTCTGCATCAAAAGTGATCATTTCTATTATCCTCATGGTATCTTCGATTTGTCACAGCAATTGCATTTGTATAAAGCCTAGTTAATTAAGACTGTGGAGTGTGATCGAATTTAAGCAGCACAATTCCTAAAAATATACCCAGCCTTATCTTCTGCTCCCACTTGCTGATACACACACATACACACACACACACACACACACACACACACACACACACACACACACTTTTGCTCCAGAAATGCTGATATAATAGTTGCCAGAATACAATATTCTAGCTCATACCTCTGGGTCGTGCACAAGCATTACTTCTACTGAGATTCCCCTTCTCTACTGCCTTTGTAAATTCCTACTGATCCTTTAGCACTCCTTGTAGACATCCCTTTTTCAGCCTCCTCTCAGCTCTGGATTAGATCCTGCATCTTACTAGTTGTGTAAGCGTGGGCATGTTTTGTGCCTCCTATTGATTGGTTTCCTCCTCTCTAAAATGAGATTATTATGAGGATTAAATTATGGAATAAATACAATGTATTTAGCACAGTGCCTGATCCACAGTCAATCCTAAATTTTATGATTTCAAAGTATTATTTGTCATTGCCCTGACTACATTGATTGCAATTAAATAGTGTCTTTTATTAAGCTGATAGTTTTCTTAAGGGTATGCACTAAAATTTATTAAATTTGTCCTCAGCCTCAACATATTTAGGAATATGACATATTTATGTTTAATTGAACTGCATTGAATTGCATCTGAATGAGGGCAACTGATGGTTACTGATTACTACTTACTGATGATTACTTTTATAGTAACAGTAACAGCAGCAAATTTATTGAGCACTTACTTTGTACCAGGCATTCAGGGAATCAGACTTCCCAAACCAACTCATTGGCTGATTTCATTTACATCTGAACCAATCACTGAGATAAGGGGAAAGGAACATGCAGAGGGGTTAAGAGAAGGTCCCATGACCACATGGTTAGAGAGAGTGAGTAAAGGTTGTTTCCCCAAAGGTAAATCCAAGTACCACAACCGGGGGAAAAAATCGGGATTACTGCTGGGGAGATCAAAATGTCAGATGAGTACAAGACTGGTTTCAGAGTAATTTTTATTTGTCCATAAAGCCTGCCTCTTGGATCATTCCAGGGCAACAACTTAGCGTTAATTTAAGTGATAAGATTAAATTTTATTTTAAATATCAGTGATCCTTCCTCCATTCTCAAATAGAATGAGTTGATACATGAGTTTATGTATATCAAGGTGGTTGAGCTTGTTGGTCTAAAATACAATATATAAAAGGCTAATTAGAATATTGTTACTGTGATCTGAATGTGTGTGTCTCCCCCACCCTCAATTAATATGTTAAAACCTAATCACCAATGTGATGATATTAGAAGACAGGGGCCTCAACTGAGTGGAATCCTTAAGAATGAAATTAATGTCCCTATAAAAGAGACTTCAGTGAGCTACCTTGTCTCTTTCTGCCATATAAGGATACAATGAGAAGACATCATCTATAAACAAGGAAGCAGGCCCTCACAAGACAAATAATTAGCCATTGCCTTGATCTTGGACTTCCCAGCCTCCAGAATTGTGAAAAATAAATTTCTGTCCTATATAAGGTACCCAGTTTATATTATTTTGTTATAGTAGCCCAAATGGACAAAGCCAATTGCTAACGATTACCTCATAGTTTTGTATCAACTACATTTCCTAGTATGATGCATTTCATAAATAAATTCATATATATGTGCTATAGGCTACCTTAGCTAGTTCAGGCTGCTGTAACAAAGTACTATAGATTGGGTGGGCGTATAAACAACAGAAACATATGTCTGACAATTCTGGAGGCTAGAAGTCTGAGACCAGGTTGCCAGCATGGCCAGGTTCTGGTGAGGGCCCCCTTCTGGGTTGTATACTGTTGACTTCTAATTGTATCCTCACATGGCAGAAAGCAGAGTGAGGTTTCTGGGGGACCCTTTTATATGGACACTAATTCCATCCATGAGGGCTCCACTCTCATGACCGAATTACCTCCCAAACACCCTACATCCTAACATCATCACGTTGTAAGTTAGCATTTCAACATAGGATTTTGGGAGGACACAAGCATTTAGTTCATAACATGAGCTTATACATTACCTTTCTGAATTGAGGGGGAATGTTATTCAAGAAGAGTTTCATAATGAGATGAATTGAAAGGAAGTAATTTCGGCATATTCCTTTGTCGTATTCCTTCGGCGTAGAAAGGGGATCGTATGACCAACAAAATCCTAAAATACAAAACAGTTTGCCTATACTCAGAATGTTGCACTGGTGATTGTTTTTTTCTTTGGGAAAAGTTGTCGTCTCAGAAAGTAAAATGAAAATGGTTTTTGAGCTTGGCATTTGGGCTAGAGCCAACTTGAAAATTCAGAGCATGAGAAAAAATTTTTTTCTTTAGACCTGTCTTCTCCACAAATCATATTCACGAAGATTTTCAGACTCTGTCCCTGTGGCTCAGGCTCGGGTAGAGATAGATTTCAGCCTGCCACAGGTGGGACAGAAAATGATTTTAAAAGAACAATAAATAAATATTAGAAGCCTTTTCTTTAGTTGCTATTTTTTTCCCTTTTTCTTTTGATGACTGATGTTCAGTTTTCTCCCAATTTCTTTCTTGTGCTACAGCAAGCCTCAAAAAATACTTCGCTCTGAGAGCAATTTCTATATGCTCTCATCTTCTTGCAGAAATTATGTCAGAAACATCCAAATGAATCTTAATAGTGAGTAAAATTGAATTTGGCTTCTCTATGCCATAACAGTATTACTCCATTGTGAGCAAATCTGGATTATAATTAAGAAAACCCAACATTACCACTGACACGGAAGTATGCTAGGAAAATGACCAATTTACATAGATCTATGCCAGTTCTGTAACTTCTGCATCTGGTATGCTATGAGGGACAGAGTGATTGTGCATGTAAAGTGGAAAGACACATAATAAGGACAGAAATCTACTCTCAGGATTATCTATTAGTCAACTAAATTTTTTAATATGAATGTAAAATCTCATTCTTCAGTAATTGTTAATATTCAGTACCAAATGGCTAGAAAATAGCAGTAATCTGGCTTTGGTGCAGTCAAACACCTGGATTCATTCAATCATTTAGTTATTCCACAAATATTTATTGAGCACCTTCAGTGTAACATAGGATTGTGTTAGGTGGCAAGTAGCAGAATGCCCAACTGAAGCAACTTGGACAATAAGAATTGATTTTTCCTGCATAAAGAAAGTAGAGAGGTATTGGTTGTTGACCTAAGTGCCAGCATTGCAGCAATTTTCCTGAACTGTCTTTTATGATGGCTATGGTAGCTGCAGCTGTCATATACGCATTTGAGACTGTGTGAGTAGGTGACTTAAGGACCAGGTAAGCAGTGACTTTGTCTTTTCAACAGGAAATCAAGATTTTTCCAGAGTGTCCTCCACAGCAGACCTTTGCTTGCTCTCATAGACCAGAATCTTATCATATGCCCAAACTCAGCTACCAGGAAAGCTAGTAAAGCAATTATTTTTAAGCTCCACTGCTGGAGTGGGAAGTATCAAGGGAGAAGGAGTTGGGATTGGCTTTTCTGTAGCCAATTTACAGTGCTGGTCACAATTTCTATGTGCCAGGCACTCTGCTTGGTACATTAAACATACAACTGGAAATACACAATCACTGGCCTCAAGAAGTGTACATCTTAGTAGAGAGATAGGTGAAGAAACACTTAAAATACATGAGGAAAGAGGAGCACAATACAATAGAAGCCTAAAATAAGGAAGACTTAAGTTTGGTTAAGTGTGGAATTGATAAAGAAATTTTTACAGTATCAAAGAATAACTTAGAGACAGTTATTTGGCATGTGGTTTAGTTATTTCTCATACAAATGATGTTCTTGTATTTGAGAGAGTCAGTGGTAGACTAAATCAAGTAACAAAAACACAGAACTCGTAAGGGATAGGAAAGGAAAAAACCTATAGACAGTGTGGGAAAAGTGAAATTTGTTTGCATATGTTGTGGTGAAAACAGAGAACTGAGTCTGGACTCTTACTGTCTTTTTTTTTTTTTTTTTCTTCTTTTTGGAGACAGGGTCTCACTCTGTTATGTAGGCCGGAGTGCAGTGGCATGATCATGACTCACTGCTGCCTCGAACTCCTAGGCTCAAATGATCCTCCTGCCTCAGCCTCCTGAGTAGCAACTACAGGAGCACACCACCAAGCCCAGCTAATTTTTTATTTTCTACTTTTCATAGATGGGGTCTTGCTTTGTCGCTCAGGGTGGTCTCCAACTCCTGGTTTCAAGCAATCCTCCCATCTCAGCTTCCCAAATTACTTGGATTCCAGGTGTGAGCCACCAAAATATCAAAAGCTTTTCAGTTATTTATAGATTTTTCTAGAATATCCTGAGATTGTAGCTGTGGACTGAACACGATAGGCTGATTTTGTGTAATGTCTTCCACTGTCTTTCCATCTAACTTGGCAAGATCTGACATGAATCATTTCCTCACTACAAATTCTCAGTGAGAACACACATTTGGAATGAGATTATAAGAAGTCAAAAGTCTCTACTCAATGGGCCAGTGGAAGGAGAGCACTTCCATCGGTGTTAGCAACATATGTAAGTGTGCAGAGAAATGATAGGGAAAGGTTCAGGGAACTAGATGGCCATTCTGATTTACTGAAGCAGAAAAAGAAAGGCTTTCAGGTCTTTTTCTAGTCAATTGGACTGGTGCTTCAGAGGCAGCACCTAAGTCAGAATCTGAGTATGTAAAAGGCACTTGAGGCCAGGTACAGAGGCTCACACCTATAATCCCAGCACTTTGGGAGGCCTAGGTGGGCAGATCACTTGAGACCAGGAGTTCAAGACCAGCCTGGCCAACATGGTGAAACCCTGTCTCTACTAAAAATATAAAAATTAGCCAAGCATGGCGGTGTGTACCTGTAATACCAGTTACTCTGGAGGCTGAGACAGGAGAACTGCTTGAACTCAGGAGGTGGAGTTTGCTGTGAGCCGAGATTATACCACTGTACTCCAGCCTGGGTAACTTTGGGAAACTGAGGCAGGTAGGTCACTTGAGGTCAGGAGTTCAAGACCAGCCTGGCCAACATGGTAAAACCCCATATCTACTAAAAATACAAAAATTGGCCAGGTGTGGTGGTGCATACCTGTGATCTCAGCTACTCAGGAGGCTGAGGCAGGAGAATCACTTGAACCTGGGAGGCGGAGGTTACAGTGAGCCATTATCATGCCATTGCACTCCAGCCTGGGCAATAAGAGTGAGACTCTGTCTCACAAAAAAAAAAAAAGCACTTGAAAGAAGAGTGTGTGTGTCTATGGGATGAGTGAATGGAAGGCCTGTGATGATAGGGAGTGGCAGGGACTGTGGCAAACTGGAGAACATGAACCCTAACCAAAGGAGAAAACACTGCTCAGTTGTTTTTATAAACGTGCAGACCAGTGTTGCTAGTCTTTCCACTTATCCCAGAAACCTAACATTTGAACTTTAATGTAAAATCTCCTAATTTGAATATTGGTATTTAATTTAAATTATTAAAAGTACTGTGTAGGGAGAAAAAAAGAATCCAGATCAATTTCAGCACATAAGCTGCCAATTTTTGAGCTTCGTGTTAAATAAATGTTTTGTAATTTCTTAGGATCAGTTTGACTGGAGAACAGGACAGCTCCTTTAATCAGGAAAGTGAGTAGCCAGTGATCAAGAAGCCATGAAAAAATGCCCTGTCATCAGTTGCTAGATTCTTACATCAGTGCATTTAGAAGCAAAAACTCATAAATATAATATCTGAATTTGATTAAAATAAAATATTCCCCAAAATATAAATACTAAAGTAACACTCTTAATAATTATTCAGTATACTAGATTATTTTCATGTTTCTAGTGTTTTGCTATTTAAGTGTATTATGGATAAGATTGTTTTTATTTTTCTTTTCAAAGGCTTAGGTGTTCTTTGCATATACTCTTGCTTCCCAGTTAATCCAAGCGGAAAATGCATTTATAGATTGGGGTTTGTTGTTTTGGATTTAGGTACAGAATACCCAACATTTTATGTCATTTTTTTCCAAACCTCTGTCAGTCTCATACCATCTTCCTATTTCTTGCTATACCAGTACATTGTCTTTATCATTACTTGCTTGATGCTTTTCTTTAAATTTACCTAAATGTATTCATCTTAAAAATATATTTTCTGACTACTTTCCCATTGCCTTTTGTTGTATAACAAATCTCCACACACTGAATGACTTAAAGGAATAAAAATGTACCATTTCTCACAATTCTGTGTTGCCTGGGTGGTTTCTTCTGGTCTGGGCTGGCTCCATTGGACCTGGAGTCAGGATGGCCTCTGTCACATGTCTGATGATTGGCAGGCTGATGATGCCAGGAGGACCTCACCTGGGGTAGCTATTCTCTGTTCCACATGACTTTTCAGCATGGTCCCGACAGGGTTCTATAGAGCAGCAAGCCCCAACACAACCACCTTCAAATCTCTTCTTGTCTCTTGCTTTCTAACCTTCTATTGGATGAAAAAATGATATAACCAAACCCAGATGGAAGGGCTGGGAAAATAGACTCTACTTCTTAATGGAAGGAGAGGCTAAATCAGTGCACAGAGGGGTTATAGAAGAGGAAGCATTTGTAATTGTTCTTACAATCAGAAAATGGAAAATCAGTATTGCCTGACATAAAGAGGCAGTACATTTAGAAAATAAAATCAAAATTAATCAGCATTATTAAACCACTATTGCTAGAAAAGTAAGGTTTTAAGCTACCACAAGATTCCCCACCTCCCAGGATCCTGAGCCCTTAGATTGGGAAGTACCTTTCTATGTTTCTAGGTTTTACTGTTGAATTTTGGGGATGTGTTCTACTCCACTTTCAGTTTAGCTAAACAGATAGCTGTAAATACAGTCAGAAGTATAGGGGATTTTTAGCTCAAGGCAGTAGAACTAAGATGTTGAACTTTTTGCAGACAGTTCCATCTGAAACATTGCTGCATGTGTATTCCTGGTCTCCTTTAAGTGCTTTTTTAGCTTTCTTAATGCCATCACTGACATGAACAAAATGAATTTTGAAGTGTTGGTATGGAAATTTTTTTCCCCCTTGTTTGTTGGCAGTTGGCAGATTCATTCTGGTTTAGTGGGTTTGATATTAGTGAAATTACATATTTCAAACTAAGAACCCTTATATCATCCTTCATTTTCTCATCTGCTTTAAAACTCATAGGTGAAAGCTCTGCTATGCTTTTATGTAGTTCAGCCTACCTATTTTAAGTAGTGCTGAGCATACAGCAGATGGTCTATAAATATTTTTCTGATAAGTAAAGCTAAACTCTTCCAAACAGTCCAGACAATTCCACAAAAATAACCACGCTAGTTGTGCGGTATTGTATAAGAAAACAAAATCAAGCAGTTGATTGTTGTTTTCCACTTCTTAAGAGGTGAGTGGTCAAAGGCATATTCCAGAGATACTGGGAAGTTCTTGCCAAATGACTGAAATAATCAACTATCAAATTATTTTGCCACTTCAAATATAGACACGCATCAAATTAGTTTCAAGAGTGCTCTATGATCAAGGTTTCCATATTTCATCTTCACGTGAGAGTTAAGTTACATTTTTTGAGGTTAATTACAGCAAACCTGAAGGTATCAGTCTCCCCTAGAGAGTGCAAAAGCACAATGGTATTATATCATGTTATTCTCTCTCTCTCTCTCTTTTTTTTTTTTAATTAAACACCTGTATTAACACATTCTCAAGTGTCTGTGAGCCAGGCATATAAAGTGCTGAGAACCACAGGATTTTCATCCAGACTTCAGTCCCCCCGAGTTTTCCATGTTCTCAGTTGTGATTCACTCAGCCACCTATGCCATCTTAATAAAATAAGAGAAACAATGTATCTCATTCAATTCCCTAGGATTTGGCTTCTAAGGCAATAGGTGAGTTCAGGGTTAGAGATGCTTCTCTCCTAGCTGGTATCAATTTGTATAGATCTGAAGTGGCCTAAGAGGTTTTGCATGCCCTGTTCTTTCTCCCTTGTCTAAAGTTTCCATCAATGCCAAGAGCATCTCCCTGGGAGTTTGAACTTTCCTTTAATCTAATCCATTTAGAAAATGACTCACAATTCATTGAATAAAGTAGAGAAAATTGATACCTTTTCATTAGTCTGACAAAGTCTTTTTCATTGTTGGCATCTAAAATGTGTTTTCTATTTAAATTTTATTTATATCAATCTTCTCTAGTGGGAGTAAGATTAAAATGAAAGACCTTACAATCAGTGTACAACTTTCCCATTACTGCCAAAATGTGAGCACTAGTTTTGCAAATGAACTTAATGCCAGCAATTTTCTGAGCATAATTTAGTATTTGGGATCAACTGCATAGTGGAATCAACCAAAAGTGATATTTTAATACCTCAATAACTATAAAAATGATTACTTTACATATAAAAAAGGAAAGAGTACTTAACTGACATTATTTGATTATGGTAAATTTGTGGCAATTCTAGCAAAAACTATATTATAGAGTCTAATAGTACTCTCATAAAGTACTTTTTAAAATTGGAGAAATGTTTGTATATAAACATATTCCTTCAAGGAGCCATTTCTAAAGTTTTAAGAAAAACACTGAAATGTAAAAGTATGCCTCTGCCAAATGGAATCATGAGTGATAATTTTTTTAAATTATCTGTATGCTTTAAATGTTAGAAAATAATATGTATTACTTTCAGAATTAGAGAAAAAAATAAAGGTTTTTTAAATTGGCAAAATAAGAAACATCAAAAACCTTTGTTCTTCAAAATTGCAAATTACTATCTACTATAAATAAACTTTAGGGTCACTCTTAAATAATTTGAAGGTAGAATGTTAAATTATAAGATACAAGGTATATACAGTAAGAAATGTATTTAATAAGCATGATTCCTTGTGTTCCTTGCTGATCATTTGTTAAACATTATTTTTCTACACAAATGCACAGTCACGTAAAGCTGAATTCTAAAATAAAACCGTCTATTTAGTGAAAGCGAGACCACCATTTGGGATTTGATTTACAAATAGAATCAGAGATAAAGTTATCACAAATTAAAAGCATAGAATAAGCCAGGGATTCCAGGACTGGTATTCAGCCTAAGACAAAGTATTATTAGTGGCAGGAATTAGGAGAGCTCCCTTGAGTTGCAAAAGGTCTCTGAAAATTCCCTGTCACCAGAGCATACAGCTTTTTCCAAACTAGGATCTGTACCCCTGTGTTCCAATAAGACAGCTTAGAGTAGCCCGTAACAAGTAAAAGATTTCTACCTGTTTTGTGTTTTGTTTTAAAATTCATGTCAAGTTAGCCTTTTATATCATAATATATAAGCTTACTTATTTTAATACAAAAACAATTTTGTTAATTACTTAATGGTTAAATTACTTCATCAATGAGGAGTCTTCTTATGGTCACACTCTGAGAATCTAAATTATATTCACTTGTTATTTTCTCTGATAGCACGTTGTATCTTTTTATGCATCACAACTTGTCAATATATATTGTCTGGTCTTTATATTCAGGGCAGAGTTCCAACAAGGGACTGTATGCTGCTTTAGAGTGAGAACTGTGTATCTTTATTTTATGTCCAGCACTGCAGTAAATGATTAGCTTTTGAATGAATAAAAGATAACTTTTGTCTCAAATACCTTTAAAAAAAAGTCTACCGACTGAAGGAAATTATACCACATTTAACTTGTGACCTTCAATCCTGCCCATTTCACAATCCATATCCTCCCCTCTACCCTCACCAAGATAAGATTGTCTGTTCAAAAAGCACTAGAATAGAATTTGTAGAGGGAATGCAATCCTAATCAATCTTACCATCAGCCCTTAACTTCATGTATGTCTTTGAAATATACTGTAGATCCTCTAAAGAAATACATTTTGACCTATAAAAAATGATCATATGCATTTCAGAATTAGTATAATCTTGCGTTAAAGATAAGGCATTAACCCTGTATGAAGGTGATGGGATGGAGGCATACAAAGCTGGATAATGAACACGTGGATTAACAATGTTAATACCTGCCACATGCTGAGTATAAAGTTTATTAGGCATTATGGTAAGTGTCTTATCTAAAATTTACAATAACCAGTTGTGACTTTTGACTTTAAACTTCACAATAACAAGTTGTGACTTTTAACTTCTTCTACAACTGAGAAAATCTTGAACTAAGCAATTTTCCAAAGTCATACTACTACAAAGTGGTAAAACTAAAATTCAAACCCAGGTCCCCCTATCACATATCCAAGAACTTAGAGTCTTAACCAATACATAATGTCTCCAAATTGGATCATATCCTTAAATGTGCACTCATAGAAAAGCAGAAGTTTGAAATAACTGCAGGGAAGGTTATCCAATGCCTTTAATTTCCTGTTTGCTTTGATAAAGACAATAACACACAGGGAGTCACTGCAGGTCTTTTGAAGAAAAGAGTTGTAACAGCTGTTCCAACAACCTGTGCAAAAAGGGAGGCTGGATAGCTATCCCATCCCTCCAGTGGAGTTCTAGCCATTGCTTTAAATTGCATGACAGGTTGCACAAAAATAAGGCTGGAAATTTGTCTTGATTGATGTACTTATAACCTACTTCTGGGAACATGAATGCGATCATATGTTCAACCATTTAATTTATGCTTAAACTCTCATAAGTCATAGAAGCAAGCTGAGAGTTTGGCATAATATCGAAGAATAATGTTTTACACTAACTTAGTGAAGAATTGCCTTTTTGGTTTGGCATGATTTTATTCTTTAGAGTAATAAAATTGATGATGCCAATGAAGATAATGATAGCTAATATGTATTGAACATTTACTGAATGCTCAGTACTCTGCTAAGTGCTTTGAATGCACTTTCTCATGTAATCCTTACAACTCTTTGATATAGACACTACTTTTTTTCTCTTTTTGTTTCATTTTCTTTATTCACTCATAAGTTGGAAATCCGTCTTGAGCTACCCCATGCCATTCAAAGATTAGTATGGTACTAATCCTACCATTAAGGAGTTCACTGCCTAGTACAAGTAGGCAAGCAGATGAGCCCAGTGTGATTGGAGTGAAAGCTAAGATGACTGAGTTACCGGCTAAAGTGGTCCTCTGTTATTCCTAACATTGCCTTCAGCCCTGCCCTTCTTCACAATTCTGGTGTAAGCATCTAAAATCAAGAGTTTATTTTCTCTTTGAGTTTAGTGACACTTAACTAGCATTTCATCTGCTTCTTCTCCCATCTTACACACTACACCAAGGCATCTTCCCCTACCAACCCTTTAATCATGTCTTCCCTTTGCTCATGGAATCTAGGTTCACCATTCTCTTTAAATATATATATATATATACACACACACATACACATAAAGTGCTATATATATATATATACACACATATATATACACATATATATGTATGTATATATATATACACATATATATGTATGTATGTGTGTGTGTATATATATACACATATATATATATAGCACAAGCTGCTCGCTTTCAAGAACTTCCATAGTCTTATTAAGCCTTTGTCTTAGTCTACTTGTGTTAGTTTAAAAGAATACTTCAGGCTGGGTAATTTATAAATAAAAAATATTTATTTGGCTCACAGTTCTGCTGGCCGGAAGACTGGGCATCTGGTGAAAGCTTCAGGCTGCCGCCACTCACGGCAGAAGGTGAAGGGGAGCTGTATGTGCAGAGAACACATGGCAGAGAGGAAGCAAGGGAGAGAGGAGAGGTGCCAGGCCCTCTTGGGAACTAAGAGGGTGAGAATTCACTCACCCTCCCCTGTAGGGGAATTGACCTATTCATGAGGGATCTGCCCCATAACTCAAACGCTTCCCATTAGGACCCTCCCATTAGGCCCCGTTTCTAACATTGGCTATCAAATTTCTGCATGAACCCTGGAGAAAACAAACATCCAAACTACAACAGGTTTTCTCCTTTTATTCCCCATCCTGAACCTGCTCTGTTAACACAACGTATTTACCAGGGACGAGCACTTTGCTCATTTGTACCTCTTTCCTGTAATTTATGACAAAATGCCAATAACCTGTATTGAGAAACTCTGATCTAAACTGTCAGATTTGAGGACAGGACTATGTCATGTTCTTTATTTTATCACTCTTGGTAAAGCAGGTAATGTTTTGATAAACATTTGCTGAATTTCATTATATACTGAAACAATAGAAAGGGACTGCCGTTCTTAGTCAATGTAATGTTTGTTATTGTTTTTATTAAGCCCATTGCTTATTAGTATCTTGCTATAGTTCCATGGCAAAATGCCTCATGAGTGAACAACAACCATAATGAAAAACAGATTTCTGCTCTATTTAGGATTTATACTGAAATAAAGGATTGATTCTCCTTTTACAGCCTCTCTTTTGCTCTACAGCAATATGACCTAGTATAAGGGAAAAATCAAGACTAATGATTAAAGAAGCTTTAGTGATTTTAAGAATCTCTCAAAGAAAGATGAACATTCTGGAAAGAGTCGAAGATCACATATTTTCCTAAGCATGGCAAATTCACAGAGCAAATCCTAGAACCCCAGGGTTAAAAGGGACCTTAAAAATCTTTCATAATCACTTCAGATAAGAGAAGTTGGTTTTGGTGGCTGATATTTAATTAACTCAATTCTAGAGGATAAAAAGTCCTTGCAGCAGTTATGCATCTACCTCGCAAGTTTCTCATGCCTTCGAAAATTGTTCACTTGTGGGAATTTCTATTAAAATGCTATAACTAGTGAAATCAAGTAATGCGTAGCTCAGGTCAAAAAAAAAAAAACAAGTGTGATAAGTTGGCTGTTGCTTGAATTTTTTTTTAAGCTAACTTGATTTTACTGTAGTAGGATGAGCCCCAGACAAAATTCCTCAGACACCAAGTTAAAGAAGGAAGAGGTTTATTCGGCTGGGGGCATCGGCAAGACTCCTGTCTCAAGTGTTGAGTTCCCTGAGTGGGCAATTCCTGTCCCTTTTAAGGGCTCACAACTCTAAGGGGGTGCATGTGAGAGGGTCATGACTGATTGAGCAAGCACGGGGTACGTGACTGGGGGCTGCATGCACCAGTAATTAGATCAGAACAAAACAAGATAGGGATTTTCACAGTGTATTTCTACACAATGTCTGTAATCTATAGATAACATAACTAATTAGGTCAGGGGTCGATCTTTAACTACCAGGCCTAGGGTGTGGCACTGAGCTGTCTGCCTGTGGATTTCATTTCTGCCTTTCAGTTTTTACTTCTTCTTTCTTTGGAGGCAGAAATTGGGCATAAGATGATATGAGGGGTGGTCTCCTCCCTTATTCCCCCCTTTTGAGACTCTCACTCATTTTATTAGTGGGAGTTCTCACTTTCATTTTCACTACCCATGTCTTCTTGCAAGACAGATTGATAGTGATTCATACAGTACACTTGTGCTGAAGCATTTTGGTGAACTAAGGTAGCGATGAAGCTTTTTATCATTTGAAGAAGTAGCAAACAAGGGAGCAATAAGCAGGTTCCAATTACTATTGTAACTCTTATTATAAGAGTCTTAAATTCTCCTAGCACTGGGAACCATTTTCCAAACATGGCCCCAGGATCAAATCCATGCCACACTTGCACGGGCACATGTGCCAGTTTTGTCATCTCTCTAACTATGTCTTCAACTACTTGCCCTTGATTATCTATGTGTAGGCAGCAAGTAGTAAGGTTAAATTTCCTACAGACCTCTCCTTCAGCTGCTAGTAAGTAGTCGAGAGCTAATCTATTTTGATAGACAGCAGTTCTCATCTGAGTTTCTGGCCGGGCCAGAATAATCAAGGCTCTGCTGGTTTTATTAGTGATTATTTTTAAGACAACTTGTAACCGTATGATTCGGTTGATCATGTAAATGGGGGTCTGGTATCCCCATGAGCCATCTTGTGACTAAGTAGCAGGCCTATAATAGTGTATGATTCTCTCAGGGGGCCATTTATCATTTTTTCAATTTCTTATAGCTATGCTTCTCTTTTCACAGGAAGCATAGAGAGGAAAGCCCAGGAGTTTGCCTGTTTTCATGGGCAGTAGGAAGAAAGATGGTTTAATAGTGCCAATAACACAACTACCTGCCCACTGGTCAGCTAATTTGGCATGAGCTCTATGCCCACATATCCAACATAATCCAGTAGGGGCTGTCCAGTCCCGGTGGGACTCTGGGTGGGTCCACATGGTTTGCAACTTTGGGAATTTACTAAATGATTTTCTCTCTGTGTAATTTGAACTCCACCAAGTGACTGGTTTTGTGGTACCATTGTACAGTTTCTGTCTCAGACAACTAAGTCATCCTACGGGGTGAGTGAATTATTTTCCTTCTCTAACTATGCAATATTGTCCAATAATTGAGGCTTTTAGGGCCCAGAAATTATCAGGGTGATTCTTTTGATCCGGGAATTCATTAGGAACTGGGTCTATAGGTACTAATTCTCGGGCTTCCTATGGCCATTGATCTCTTATTACAGTTGCTCCACATACATAACATGAAGTGACATTGACAGACTGTGCTACATGCTTGGCTAATTGCAAAAACAAATTTCTTGTTTTTCCTGGAATTTCTGGTACTGGCACATTTAGATCATCATAGAAAGTTTGAAACACTGGCTCAGGAGAGCATTTGTAAACTTCTCCTTGAACCAAGATATTTACTCAAGGACCATGTCTGGCCCCATCGATTCCTAAGGTCACAAAAAAAAGGCTCCTCTTTTTTCCAGCGAGGATCAAGGGGATTGGTTATTACTAGCTCGAAGGGGTTACATTGACCCTTAGTACAGGAAGGGCCATTTTTTCCTTTCTGAAGGTGGACTGGATCCTTTCCATCTTTTTTTTTTTTTTTTTAATCCAAGTGGCCTAAATGACACAAGACCAGTATTTACATTTATTTCCACATAGTCCTAATTTATGACAGATGTACTTATTTTCTGCCATATACCCTCTTTTCTAATTAAGAGAACCACACCTTATTCTTAACTTATTGCTATTAATTACAGCACAGGTATCACATTTTAAGGTGACTTGTTTGGGTACCCTTTTTTTTTTTCTGTTTTGGCTAACACTTTACTGGTATTGTTTATGAGCCCCTACCAGTCTTCAGTTCTTAATCTTATTTTTAAAACTGTGGTCATGGGAGGCTCAGATGGGTCATAACACACATCAGGTTGGTCATTTCCTGGGCTACATATCTTGTATAAAATAACGTTATACAAACAGTTTCTTTTTAGAGTTCCAGTACACTTAAAATAACCATAAAATAATAGGACCTTAGCAACCTTTTGTCCTACCTCAGTGACTTGATGTATACACTGGGAACAGCCCTCAGTCTGAGGAAGGTCAGTTGAAGTCCTTACTGTACAAGTCCAAATTTTAAGGAAAATGAGTCCCACGTTGTGTTTCCTCATTCTTCGGCCATGCGTGGATCAGTCAGCTTCCGGGTGTGACTGGAGCAGGGCTTGTCATCGTCTTCAGAGTCACTTTGCAGGGGTTGGCGAAACTGCTCCCATCCTCGTACTGCTTACAGTCTACTGATGTTTAAGGATGGTCTTGGAGGTTGGGCCTGCTAGAATAAACTGAGTCCAACACCTCTACACAGTTATGTTCAACTGGGCTCTCCGATACTGGGAGCAAGGTGGTGGGGTTATGGGTGTTGCAAACTTCAATGGTTATGTGGGGATTTTCACATAGCAAGCTTTGGTACTTGGTTAATCTAGCATTTTTTAACCAATGATGTCCTTTGGTATTTATTAAAGTTACCACAGCATGGGGGGCCTTTATATTCAGGTTTTGCCTAAGGGTTAGTTTATCTGCTTCTTGTGCTAACAGGACCTTTGCTGCTAGGGCCCTTAGACCTGGGGGCAGTCTTTAGTAACCCTGTCTAGTTGTTTTGAGAGATAGGCCACTGGCCTTGGCCAGGGTCCCACAGTCTGGGTTAAAACTCCAACTGCCATTTTTTTCTCTTTCTGACACATAGAGTATAAAGAGTTTTGTCAGGTCAGGTAGCCTCAGGGCTGGGGCCGACACGAGTTTTTCTTTTAACTCATGAAAAGCTCGTTGCTGTTGGTTGTAATAGATGTAGTTTATTTAATCTACATTTTTATTTACTGTCACCCACTAAAATATTGACTTAAATCCTGCAGCTATTTGATTTCCAGCTTTAAATTGATCTGGTATTCCTCATGGGACTCCAATTGCGTCTAAATAGACATGAGAGTCAAAAGAGCCATAAGGGGCTTCTCTCATTTTATGATGTCTTATTATTTTTTTCCTTCTGGTTGATGAAATGCCAGGGTGAAAGGGATAGTCAATTGGACTAAAGTGTAAGTGCCACTCCAGTTATTTGGCAGAGTGCCCAGTAAAGGTCCACCACAATACCACCACACATCCACTCAGGGATGAACAAGGGCTGATTGATTGATAAGCTCTTGAAAATTTTTAAGCTCATTGCATCCCTTCAGGTCTCCAAGGAATGCTAAGTTTCCTCTCTGTTGTGAGAGACACGAAGTGAACTTAGTGTTGGGAGATGGAAGCTGGATGGCCCTTAGGGGCTGAACCACGGGGTGCCAGACTTTGGGATATAGCTGAGAGAGAGCTTGGCATGACTTATTAGTCCAGGCTGTAGAATCTTGGAAAAGAGCTACCATGCAGCCTACACCTGGTCGACTGGAGGACCACCTTAGTGGAAGGGGGACAGTCTGGGCCTCTGGCCTGCCATGTGCACAAGCATAACAATTGCTTTTTTTTTTTAACGTGCAGATGGAATATTCAATCCATTTTAACCAGGCATTTGCATCTTGGTATCCTGTCTTAATTGCTAAAGTTTAAGTCTTTCACTTCTATGAGCCTCTAGTAAAATGAATGTATGGTTTTAGGGAAATTACAAAAACTGGTTGGGGCAGTCCATCCTTGCTCTTTAGTGGTCCACAGAATGTTAGACCAACTATGGCATGAAAGCTCTACACTGGGGGGCAACACTCCTGGTTGGCACTGAGGTCTTTATTGAAATCTCCCCAGATTAAATGGTCCTAGTTTACTAATGCCTAGTCTGAGGACAGTCAGGAGGGACAGAAGTACTTTTCTGAAGTAGAAAGCTGTCTTTGACTTGGCAAGTCCTCACAGGGTATAACAAGGCAAGCATTACATGCAATAGTTTGAGGCAAAATTGACTTGGTTATGTTAATAACTAGATGGTCAGCAATAGAATGAGGAAAGAAGAAAGAGTAATAGATTAAAAGAGTTAAATTTTTCTTAGCTTTAGTTTGGTAGGGTTTTACCCTGGGACTATGGCCCATGGCTCTGGAGATGGTGGCACTTTCTTGACTCGGGTGTGAGGAGTCCATCCTTTTTTTGCTGTATGAACAGCAGTCGTGGTGGTTAGCAGCACAAGGTAGGGTCCTTCCCAGGCTGGCTCAAATTTTTCTTCTTTCCACCTTTTGATGAGAATGTGATCTTCAGGCTGGTGCTGGTTTACCAGAAATTCCAGGGGTGGTACATGTGCGAAAAGACTTTGTTATTTATTTATCTATCTATCTATCTATCTATCTATCTATCTATCTATCTATTTATTTATTTTGTGAGAAAGGAAAGTGGAAGATAAACCAAGTATATAATTTTTAAGAAATTGACCTTTTGTTTTAAATGTGGGGACCTTGGCAGTGGACTTTATAGTCCTTAGTGCCTTTTTACTGAGAAATTTCCTTCAGCATCTATTTTTATTAGTTTTTAAACCAAAGAAAACTAAATACCATTTTACATTTAACAGTGCTTCTCGTATGATTTTTATACCAGATAAGCTAAATGTTTATCTTTGTATTAGTGTGTTATTAATGTTAAACCTAATTTTAATAAAACCTTGTAGACATATTTATTTAATTTTTAATGTTTGACCATAAGGTAAGATTTTATAGACTCTTTCTAACCTTTTATAATTTTTGCTAAAGAGCAGGTTGGTGCTTTAAGAAAAACCTGTTATGCTTTTACTTTAATGTCCAGTTCACAGAAAAACTGGATGACACTTCTTTAACTTTAGCTAATATGTTTACACACAGAATGTTCTTTACAATTAACGTTTTAAAACTTGCTTAAACCTTCAAAACAAGACTAATTTTTTTAACTTTTGAATGTAGGTAAAAATGTACATTCTTATGCCTCCTTATAATCCTTTTGCCAAAGGTATATTTTACTTCTCTTATACACCTTGCATATAACCTGTTTTTTTTTTTTTTTTCCAGTAGTTTTACATTTAGGAGGCCTAGTTACTTTTAAATTATACAACATTTTTTGCATAAATTCTTGTCTTAACACACTTTTTTTTATAATCTTTTTTTTTATCACTTTTACAGGGAATTTTTGACATGCCTTAACTTTCTGACTTATTACAAACATTTCTTTCTTTAAACAACCAGTTAATTTATTTCAGAACAAGAATTTATCATATAACACTTTTTATATAAACTCCACACCCCCCTTTTTTTCTCTTTTTTTTTTTTTTTGAAGATGATAACCATTCTTTTCCAAAGTGAACCTTTTTTTATGTCTGTGGACTAGACTGTCTAAGGCCACAAGAATAGAAGTTACTGTAATACATGTTACACTGTTAACTTTTAGCAAATTTTACTTTTGTTGAAAACCTTGTAAGTTTGGGATTTTAATTATCCTTTGCTATTAATAAGACCTTGTTTTGTCCAAATTACAATTGGCATGATGGCTTTCAAAAGAATAGGGTACACTTTTTTTTCTTCTTAACTACTTGTATATCTCTTTCTTTCTTTCTCTCTTTGAATTTGTCTCTCTATGATTTTCCTTTTGCCTCTGTCTCTTCCTCTGTCTCTCTCCTTGACTCCCTCTTTGTCTCTTCCTCTCCGTCTCTTCCTCTCTCTCTTTGCCTCTTTTCCTCTCTGTCTCTTTCCTTTCTCTCTCTCTGCTGGTCTTTCCTTGCCTCTGCCAGTTGCTTATGCTGCTGTTCTCTCAACCACTGTGTGTTGGGGGTGGGAGTCTAAAACCAGCTGTAACCAAGTGTCTATGTACATGAACTGGTCTGGGTGCCCTGGCTTACATGTTACCTTGTGCCATACCTTTGAAACAAGGGATCTGTCCAGGCTTCCTTCTAATGGCCAACCTACTTCTAATGCTGGCCAGTCTATCTTACACAAAGTTTTAAGTTTTCCTGGTGTCATAGTACTCCATAGTCTCCCTTAAATTCTTTTTTGAAATTTTTCAACGTAGTTCCTAGTAGGGTGAGCTTATTTGTGCCTGATCTATGCTTCCTCAAGACAAAACACCATGCTCACACCACAGGCACACCACAAAACAAAGAACAGATAAAAAGGGCACACACACACTTTTGCAGTTTGCACCAAACCAAAATCAGAGTATCCAGAAATCCAAGCCAAGTCAAAACCGAAACCAAAGTATCAAGCAATCCAACTCAAGTCAAAAATGAAAACCAAAGTGCTGGTACAGGCACACTGTGGGTAATCAGGCCACGCTTCCACTCAAATGGAGTGGGCAACTTCCCAAGACCAGTCCTGTCAAGCAATTCAAACCAAATCAAAATCAAAAACAAAACCAAAACCAAAGTGCCAATAAAGGCACACCATGGGTGATCAGGCCATGCTTCCACTCAGAGTGGACAAGTTTCAAAGACTAGTCTTACCAAGTTTTAGATGTCCAGATTCCAAGTGCCCGTTCGTTCCCAGAGTTCAACCACTGCATTGATCCTCCACGGAGGCCTACCACACACTGCTCTGGCGAGGTGTCCCACTGGGGCAAATGCTTACCCGGGAGCACTCTCGGGATCCGCGTTGCTCAGGCTAGTCGGAGTCCCCCACAGGGATGTTCCACAGGGCAGGCTTAAGCTGCCTAAGGAGCTGCCTCAACCATCTGCCATTCCCCTCGTTTCCCGGTCAGGAAACCAAGAAATGTAGCAGGACAAGCTGCAGACAAAACTCCTCAGACACTGAGTTAAAGAAGGAAGGGGTTTATTTGGCCAGGGGCATTGGCAAGACTCCTGTCTCAAGTGCCGAGCTCCCTGAGTGGGCATTTCCTGTCCCTTTTAAGGGCTCACAACTCTAAAGGGGTGTGTGTGAGAGGGTCGTGATTGATTGAGCCAGCACGGGGTACGTGACTGGGGTCTGCATGCACCGGTAATTAGATTGGAACAAAACAAGATAGGGATTTTCGCAGTGTATTTCTATACAATTTCTGTAATCTATAGATAACATAACCAATTAGGTTGGGGTCCATCTTTAACTACCAGGCCCAGGGTGTGGCACCAGGCTGTCTGCCTGTAGATTTCATTTCTGCCTTTTAGTTTTTACTTCTTCTTTCTTTGGAGGCAGAAACTGGGCATAAGATAATATGAGGGGTGGTCTCCTCCCTTATTACAAGAAACTAAATAGTTTTGTTTTCTGAAAGTATTTGTGTTTGATATGAAATTTATTTTTGGTAGTAATACAACACAGAGAATTCATGGACTCAAAAGTCAATTTTTTTTTTTTTTCAATTCTATGAATGCTGAATACAAAGCTAGGAGGCACTGAGTGAGCATTATAATGATCAACAACAATAACAACAACAAAAAACAACGTGGATTTTATGGTGAAGCAAGCCTAAGTTTTAGTGTTAATTCCTGCACTTCCTACCTGTGTAAGCTTGGGCAAGTTACTTAATCTCTCCAGGCTTCACTTTCCTCACTTTTAAAATGGGTTAATGATAATACCTACTTTATAGGGTTGTTAACAGCAGCACATCCATATGGGTCTGCAGCAACCTCAGATTCTGCCTCCTCAGAAGAAAGAACTTGACCGAATGACTTAAAGCAGAGGGAGAGACCAAGGCAAGTTTTAGAGCACAGGTGAAAGTTTATTTAAAAGTTTAGAGAAGGAATGAAGGCAAGTAAAGTACACTTGAAAGAGGGACAAGCGGGTGACTTGAGAGATCCAAGCATACAGTTTTATCTTTGACTTGGAGTTTTATAAGTTGGTTTACTTCTGGGGTTTGTGTCCCATCTCCCCTGATTCTTCCTTTAGGGGGGCTGTCCACATGTGTAGTGATCCGCCAGCACTTGAGAAGTTGTGAACATGCTCATTTGAGGCATTTTTCCCTTATCACTTGAGTATTCCTGGAGGAAGGTCTATTAAACGCCATCATTTTGCTTCTTAGTGTCCATGCTTGAGCCCACTCATCCAACTCCTGAGATCTTATGGGGAAGTTGCTGATGACCAGCTTCAGGTGTTTTCTATCTGTTGGGAGCCTGCCTTTCCCTGGCACTGGCTGTGACCAATTATTATTTTAGAGAGACAGTTTAACAACCACCTGACCGTCCCCTGATGGTTGCCAGGCATTCCTGGTGGGGGGTCATTTCCTGCCCTGTTCATGTCAACCTAACTACCTACTTTGAGTTACTGCAAAGACTGAGGTAATACATTTAAAATACCTAACAGAGAAACACATAGGAGCGCTCGATAAATGTTAATTAATCTTTTTATTATTGCATTGACTATCTTAATTCAAAATATTTAAGAATTATTTATCTTCATATTTTTCTTAGGTAGGGGTGAGAATTTTCTTCTCTCTGAAGGTTCCAATCTGTCTGTTGAAATGAAAGGACAGTAGATTCACAGAGGAGAAAGTATGCAAATGTATTAATATGTACAGAGACATGGGAGTACCACAAATGTGAGACCCCAAAAGAACTGGATGACTGAAGTTTTTATACCACCCTGAGGTTACGGAAAGAATAGGAGCTTGGGTCTTCTCAGGAGGAGGAAGGGGAGGTGGCATCACTGGGAGGGGCAAAACCTGGCAAATCAAGGCTGTCTTCTTATGCAGATAAAAGCCCCTCAGGTATCTTGGAGCACTCTCAGAAAGAATAAATGGTAGCCTGTGGTAATGGTTTCTCTGTCAGACTTTGAGTCTTTTTTTTGCGGGGGTAGGGGCGTTGGGCAGTGCTCAGAGAAAGTCCATTTGCATCCACTCTTTACTTCACTAATGTAGATTTCTTGTTTACATACAAATCGTATGTAAACATAAGACAGCATTTCATAGCTATTTCTGTGTCTACAGCCCCTCTGAATAGCCATCTGAAAATATGCCAAATAAGTAGTTGCGGGGGTGCATATTTGGGTTCCCATCACTTGTCATAAGTATCTCCATGAGACAAAATTGTAAAACAGTTAACTAGCATTGATATTAGCTCATTTAATTAAATCTAGTAGATCAATTATCTTTCAAATAACCTGAAGGTTTTTAGGTAGCTTTCAGTTTGGGTGAAGAGGAGGCAATCTTGAAATTCTCTCATTGTAAATTTTTACAAAATATATTACAGAAAAAAAAATGAGTTTATGAGAAAATTATGATTGGAGAATGTAGCTTTGCAAACCAAAATAATAATAATAAAAGTCTGGGATAGGTCTCAATCAATTTGGAGGTTTATTTTGCCAATGATGAGAATACACCTGGGAAAAACAGACACCAGTCACTGCAGGACTGTGGCCTATACTTTTTCCAAAGAGGGTTTTGAGGGCTTCAGTATTTAAAGGGGAAAAATGGGCCAGGTGGTAAGGAGAACAAAAAAAAAAAAGAGGGAAGGTATGTAGTAAGGTGAGCAGTCACATCCTTATGAGGCTATATTAGTCCATTTTCATGCTGCTGATAAAGACGTACATAAGACTGGGTAATTTATAAAGAAAAAGAGGTTTAATGGACTCACAGTTCCATGTGGCTGGAGAGGCCTCACAATCATGGCAGAAGTGAAAAGCACATCTTATATGGTGCTAGACAAGAAAGAATGAGAATCAAGCAAAAGGGGAAACCCCTTATAAAACCATGAGATCTCAGGAGACTTACTTCCATGAGAACAGTATGGGCTTAGAAGGAGGCAAAAAAAAAAAAAAAAGAAAGAAAAGAAAAATGCAAAAAGCTGACCCCACTGAAGGATATGAATTATTTGCATGACTGTGAAAAAAGGGTGACAAAATGCTAAGTTGAAGGACTGTTGGGAAAGGCAGTTTCTTCTCATGCTAAGACCAAGGGTTTCCATTCTTGATGGTTTAGATTCAGGGCAACAGTTTTGAAATATTGGGTGGGCTTTAAGTGGATACACATCAGAAATGGTAGTAAATGTGACTGAACTGTTTCTGATTAAGTGCTCACCCAAAGGAAACTTCAGATTATAGGTTTTCAATAAACACGGGCAAACCTTGATTTGTATCTTATGTATGTAACTGGAGATTTTATAATTTATTTTTGTTCCCTTTCAGTAGTGTATGTTTTTCTTGCCACTATAACATGTGCTTCTCTTATGTAATATTGTCATCTGTTCATTCACATAAATAAGTACTTTTACCCATGACAAGAATCTTCCTTTACTCCACGCCCAGATACAGATCACTGCCATCAAAAACAAAACAAAACAAAACCTTTAAACTCTCAATCATTCTATACCCTGTAGAGGATTTGTGTCTTCTGTTAGAACTCTATGTTTTACCATAATATTACATTGTCTTACATATGAATAGAGCTATTTAGAAGATTTTACCACCTATGCTTACTGGCCATATCCAATGGAATTGCATCATATGTAATTTGGTCTGGTTCACATTTAAGGTAAAAATTAAATATGGCAAAATTACCCTTGAGAAATTTCTTAAACTGACAATATAATAGAGTAGACATGACTGCATATAGAATCCTACTGTCACTTTAAGGGAAGAGCCTGAAGCACAAAATGTAATTTGAAGAGTTTATTTGAGCCAAAATTACGATAGCTGCCTGGAAGACTCAGACCCAAGTAACCTTGGATATGAGCTCCACTGGCCATAGTTAAAAGCAGGTTTTTAAAGGGGAAAAAATGGGGATGGGGGCAAAGTTTTTATTAGGAATTCTCATTGGTTTACAGAAATAACATTAATTAGTGATTGGATATCATTGCTAAGCTATGGGGCATGGGATATGGTGTCCACTGAGGCATTATTAGGTTAATGCATAGCTATTTGCAGCAATTGCAAGCCATCTCCTTAGATGAATGCGTGTCTCAAAAGAGAGGAAGCAGGGTGTGATTGCTATCTCATTTTATACCTCCCTGGGCCTAATAATTTGAAAATGCTCACACTCCTCACATAAAAGTTCTTTTCTTTCCTCACTACATAATAATTTTATTCAAAGTAAAGATTGAGGAACACTGAATTCTAAAGAAGGGGAAGACTGAAGTAAGAAAAGCATAGAAGGAAAGCCTAAGTGCAGAGAGATGTCTGGATGTTTAAACCATTCTGCTTTTAAGTCAGCAATCTCATCCTCTAGTGAACACTGGATAGAGATTTTTTTTTTTTTATTTTTGAGACGGAGTCTCGCTCTGCCGCCCAGGCTGGAGTGCAGTGGGGCAATGTTGTCTCACTGCAAGCTCCGCCTCCTGGGTTCACGCAATTCTCCTGCCTTAGCTTCCCGAGTAGCTGGGATTACAGGCACCCACCACCACTCCCGGCTTTTTTTTTTTTTTTTTTTGTTTTTTTTTTTTGTATTTTTAGTAGAGACGGGGTTTCACCATGTTAGCCAGGATGGTCTCGATCGCCTGACCTCGTGATCCACCCGCTTCGGCCTCCCAAAGCACTAATTAAAGGCGTGAGCCACCATGCCCGGCCAAGAGAGAGAATTTTAATGTGCTCCTGCTTTGCTGCAGGGTTTACTCCATCCGTTTTAATGTTAATCCTCTGTGATGTTATCATATTTCATTCGGCTTCTTTCTTGTTATGAGACTTAAACATCATAGTAGACAGCATCTTTGGAACATGGGGGGTGGAGGGGAGTGAGTAAAGAAGAAGGGTTCTGGTCCAGTGTAAAAACAGCCAACCAGAAAGCATCGTGAGACAAACACCTGGCTGACATTTTGAGGATTCTGACTGGGGAAAGCTCAGGTGGAGTTGGGAAGAGCTAACACAGGGAGGAGCTACAGCAAGGACTGGTGCTTGTGTAGAAATTATTTTTCAGTCAAGGCGTTAAGGGAAATGGAGAGTCTCTTGATTTGCATTGAGTGACTCTAGTTACTGGTTTTATAAAATTTGTTATCAGAAAACCTGTGCTGTAAGTATTTAATACATACACTAAATTCATTGCCAGCTTCCAATTGTGGTCATTCTTTATCTCCTCCTGAAAATTAGGGCAGTTTTATCAGAGGCTCAACTTTTCATAGTTCCCCCCACAAAAGGTAACCACAACCCATATCAACTATACTCTCGATGGTAAGGAAATATTTTCATCTAATATTACTCTTGACTTTTGTTTTGCAACTTTTCTTTTGTACTTTCAGTCAATTCATTTTTTCTTTTGCCAGGCCTTTGAAATTCTTCAGGTCCCTAGGCTAAGGGATAAACCCTAATGCTTGGTGGATAAATTGGCCTTTCTGAGAAGAATGCCTCAGTCATTCTGAAGAATATTGAGGCATTTTGTCCCCTTTGTTGAATAGAAATTGTGCAAGTTCTGTGCTCTACAAAAGCTAACAGCATGAAAGTTCCTCAAGACCCAAAAATTAAGTGTAGGGGGCAAAGAGAAACTTCCCCTTCATCTTCTGAAATTTTGATGAAAAATCAAAAGGCACGAGGGCAAAAGGCAGATTAATAAAAGAAAAGACATACAAATTTATCAATATGTACATGAGGGAGAATCACAGTGATTACACTAACCCCCTAATGGCGTATGAAAACTTAAATACTACCTTGAAGTTACATGAAGAATGGGGACTCAGTGCATGGCCCAAAAGAGGTTATGATGGTAAATCAGGTTATATGGCAAGACAGGTTAGGGAAGGGAGAGAAAAAGAGGACTGGTTAGCAATGTTGGTCTCACAGGTAGCAGCCCTCAGAGAAAATAGATGGTACATATTTATTTTATGCCTTTAAAAGTTTCAGACTCTCAGTTAATTTTTCCTAGACTGGACAATGGGGACTTCAGAGAAAGCCTGGTTGTATCAGTACAGATTTTCAGTATAGATACAAATCTCCCCCTTGAAAGATAACTTTGCTGGGCTACTTCTGTTTGCTGGGTCTCTGAACAGCCATCTCACACTATGTCAAAGAAGTATATTTTGGGGTAAAATATTTTTATTTCCTTCATGAGTCTTCCTCTTCCATATGCTTTCATCATAAAAAATTTTTTAAAAAAAAGATTTTTTTAATTGCCTGTGGGTTCTTCCTGTCCACTGTACAGACAAAAACTAACTCACTGAGACCATGATATTGCAGTAAAGAGTTTAATTAAGGCA
>NC_045435.1:67399303-67506524 GCF_002776525.5 Piliocolobus tephrosceles | reverse complement strand
CTTGAGGAATCGCCATACTGTTTTCCATAATGGTTGAACTAGTTTACAATCCCACCAACAGTGTAAAAGTGTTCCTATTTCTCCACATCCTCTCCAACACCTGTTGTTTCCTGAGAATCGACATTTTAACAAGATGTTCAGTTGTGATCCATATGATCTTAGGAAGCCCGAGAAACACTGCCATGAAGTGTGCCCATGAGGACGTAACTGATCTTGCTGTATACCAAAATGGTCAATTTCAACCCTCCCCTTCCTTCCACTCCAGCCAATAGCTAAATTCAGAACAATGATGGTTTTCCAACTCAGTAAACATCAGAATCACATATGGAGCTTCCTAAAAATATAAACTCCTGGCACCCCGCTCCAGTGATTCTGATTCAGTGAATCAGAGGTGGGGTTCAAAGATTCCACATTTTTAAAACAAATACCCAAGGGAAATTCAAACACAAGTGACCCTAGGATATCACTTTAGAAATACTGTTTTTAAAAAGTACACTTATATATACTCTAGGATTGGGACAAAAATTAAGAAATATTCTGCATGTTCATCATTATTAATGTTTTTCTTTTGGATATATAAAATACCAATGGGAGATGTGTCAGCAATAGTTTATAGTAATTACTTTCTTGTTTTGGTTTGTGGTTTTTTTGTTCAAGATCTGTTTATTATTTAATTCTTTTTAAATTTAAAAATGCAACTATATCTATGGTATGCAACATGATGTTTTGAAAAATGTATACATTGTGGAATCACTAAAACACATGCATTGCCTCACATACTTATTTTGTGATGAGAACACTTAAAATCTACTCTCAGCAATTTTCAAGTATACAATATATTGTTATAAACTATAGTCACTGTATGACTATAGTTAATATACTCACAACTAATGTTGTATTAGGTTGGTGCAAAAGTATTGCACCAACTTTTTACCATAGAAAGTAACAGCAAAAACCCCAATAACTTTTGCACCAACCTAATAAAATAGCTCTATTGAACTGATTCTTCCTGTCTAACTGAAATTTTATATGGTAATGATTCATGGTGCCTCCATGGCTAGATGTTAACTAAGTGCACTAACTGAGCTACCAAAAATACTTTACCACAATTATTATTTTTAATGTCAAGAATACATTTTTATGTTTTCATTTCCTTATTCAAGAAATTATTGAACACCAAATGTTTTGAGGCATCATTCTAGACAGATCAAGGATCTAAGAAATGAAAAATAACCCTTGTAGAATCCAAAATGGAGTAACCCAAGCAGCATTCTCATGCATTGGACAAGTATTTGGCGAGGACCTGCTCAACAGCCAGGCACCGTTCTAGGTTAGGGGTCAGCAGACATATTCTGTAAAGGGCCAGATAGTAAATATTTTAGGGTTTGCAGGCCATGTATAGTTTTTGTCACATATTATTCTTTCAGGTTGTTTATCCCTTTGTTAAGCCTTCAAAAGTGTAAAAATCATTCTTCATTCTCAGTTAGTACAAAGACAAACCATAGGCCAGATTAAGCCTGTGGGTCATAGTTTGCCAACCCCTATTCAGGGTGACAGGGACACAGCAGGGAATAAAAAAGACAAAAGTCCCTGCCTGCCAGGTGTGGTGGCTCACACCTCTAATCCCAGCACTTTGGGAGGCCAAGGCTGGTAGATCGCTTGAGCCCAGGAGTTTGAGACCAGCCTGTGCAACATGGTGAAACCCTGTCACCACAAAAAAAGACAAAAATTAGCCAGGTATGGTGATGCACACCTGTAGTCCCAGCTACCCGGAGGCTGAGGTGGGAGAATCACTTGAGCCTAGGAGGTGGAGGCTTGAATGAGCCGTGATTATGCCACTGCACCCCAGCCTGGGAGACAGAGCGAGATCTTGTCTCAAAAACAAACAACAACAACAACAAAAAGTCCCTGCCCTTGTGTAGATTATATCTAGCAGAGGGACACACATAATAAGCAGATAAACGCAGTAAAATGGGAAGCAATTGTGTCCTACAAAGGAAAATAGTAAGGGCATAAAATTCAATAGGAGAGAACATTTAATAGAGGGTAGCCAAGGAAGGTGACATTTAAGCAAAGACCTGAATGAACTGAGTAAACGAGCACTCCGGTTTCAAATACAGCAAGACTTGCTCAAGTTAAATTATTATACGGGGAATAGTGTTAACACCATTTGAGCACATTAGAAATAATGTCCAAAACAACAACAACAAACAAACAAAATTAATTCACAGAAAAATGGCCTACAGTCCTCCAAACATTGTAGTCAAGGCAGGTATGATCCTCCGACTACCCGATGTAAATGGAAAGATTCCAACAGGTCCTGGAAAAGTCAGCATCTTCTCAAACATCATTAACACCCAGATGTGATTCACAACCTTTTCACATTGAGAAATGTAAACCTCTCTCTTAAAAAATCATCCTAATTCCTCCTTTCCCTGACATGTGGCCTGCAGCTCTGCTTTCCAACCTCTTCTTAATCCATTAGAGGAGTTAACTTTAGATGAGTTGATCCTCACAGCAGAAGTTTGTTGCAAAGGAGGTGCTGGGTCTCTGAGGATACAGCTAAAGGGGAAAGCGTAATGAGAGCGACTTGGTAAACTGGCTAGAAATTTCCGAGGTCAGACAGAGCAGCTGCTGCAGTAGGAACAGAGGCAGTGGGCTGGGAGAAAAACGGGACAGACCCTTGCTGGGTCTATCATGGAAATGAAGCACTAAGCACTAGCCAGAGACAGATTTAATACACAGGCAGAAAGCTTTAGAGAGAAACGTGGCTGTTTTACGCCTTCCTCTTAACCTCTCCTGGGTTCCAGGGAGAAGTTGTCTATGCCACTGTCTTTTCTCCAAAGAGATGCCTTTGTTCCCTCAGGCTAAAGTCACCAGAAAAGATGGAGATGGTGAGACTCAAGGACCCCATGGCTAATGTGCGCTATGGCAGTGGGCATTCCCTGGACAGAAATCAAGATCTTGGCACTTTTGGTTGGTTGGTTGGTTGGTTGGTTGGTTGAATGATTGAATGACTGATTGATTTAGGACAGGGTCTCATAGTGTTGCCTAGGCTATAGTACAGTGGTGCCAACACAGCTCACTGCAGTCCCGACTTCCTGGGTTTAAGTGATCTCCCTGCCTCAGCCCCCCATGTAGCTGGGACCCCAGGCATGTGCCACCATGCCCAGCTAATTTTTGTACTTTTTGTAGAGACACATTTCACCATGTTGCCCAGGCTGATCTCGAACTTCTGAGCTCAAGCAATCTACCTACCTCAGCCTCCCAAAGTGCTGGGACTGCAGGCACAAGCCACCATGCCAGGCCCACTTACTAGTTTTAGAAAAGTCATTTGTAAGTAGTCTCCCTGAGAAATACTTAAGAAATACAAACACGTGCCTTTAGAAGGTAAATAAAAACTCTTATGTTGTTTCCTTCAATACCCAAAGACAGAAGCTGGCTGATGACATTCACACATATAGAATATATCCATGGAGAAGGAATAAAGCCCTGGCCCCTCCCATATGAAAAAAGTACAGTTCCACAGCTAGTTTAGCAGTAAACTCTCTTCATGCATGGGGAACCCTTAGTGATTTGTCCTTGGGTGGCACCATGTCTGCCAAAGACCACACTGGGCTTACTGCGCTTGCCCATGGCTAGACTAACCAACCACTCTTGCTTCAGCTATTATTTCCTGTAATATGAACTAAATGGAGTTTCTTTCTAACCCTGGACTTACCCTATCTCACATTCTCCACCTCTGCTACCAATACGATAGCACTATAATCTGTGCAAAAAATCTAGCATCATTAAACGGCTTCCATCTTTCCTCTACAAGGCTAAATAGAAGGTGATATTAAAGAATAAAACCCACACACATTCTCCACAAAACTTTTAATTTGCATTAAGTCCCTGTGGTTTCACAATTGGCTGGCACTGTTCTTACCTTCTTTCCTGACAGGACAAGGCCACCTGCCCCAGAGCTAAATCACAATGTATGAGTATCACCCTACAAAATTCATGCACTGTCACCTCCAATTGATTTACTAGAGGGGTTTAAGAGGAACTTTTTTTTCTGATTTTTTTAAATTATACTTTAAGCTCTGGGATGCACGTGCAGATTTGGTACATAGGTATACACGTGCTGTGGTGGTTTGCTGCACCCGTGAACCCGTCATCTACATTAGATATTTCTCTAATACTATCCCTCCCCTACCCCCCCCAACCCCCTGACAGGCCCTAGTGTGTGATGTTCCCCTCCCTGTGTCCATGTGTTCTCATTGTTCAACTCCCACTTATGAGTGAGAACGTACACTGTTTCGTCTTCCTTTCCTGTGTTACTTTGCTGAGAATAATGGTTTCCAGCTTCATCCATATCCCTGCAAAGGACGTGAACTCATCCATTTTTATGGCTGCATAGTATTCCATGATGTATATGTGCCACATTTTCTTTATCCAGTCTATCATTGATGAGCATTTGGGTTGGTTCCAAGTCTTTGCTATTGTGAATAGTGCCACAAGAAACATACATGTGCATGTGTCCTTATAGTAGAATGATTTATAATCCTTTGTGTATATACACAGTAATGGGATTGCTGGGTCAAGTGGTATTTCTGGTTCTAGATCCTTGAGGAATTGCCACACTGTCTTCCACAATGATTGAACTAATTTACACTCCCACCAACAGTGTAAAAGCCTTCCTATTTCTCCACATCCTCTCTAGTATCTGTTGTTTCCTGACTTTTTAATGATCGCCATTCTAACTGGTAGGAGATGGTATCTCATTGCGGTTTTGATTTGCATTTCTCTAATGACCAGAGATGATGAGCTTTTTTTCATATGTTTGTTGGCCCCATCATTGTCTTCTTTTGAGAACTGTCTGTACATATCCTTCACCCACTCTTTGATGGGGTTGTAAATTTGTTTAAACTCTTTGTAGATTCTGGATATTAGCCCTTTGTCAGATAGATAGATTGCAAAACTTTTCTCCCATTATGTAGGTTGCCTGTTCACTCTGATGATAGTTTCTTTTCCTGTGCAGAAGCTCTTTAGTTTAATTAGATCCCATTTGTCTATTTTGGCTTTTGTTGCCATTGTTCTTGGTGTTTTAGCCATGAAGTCTTTCCATGCCTATGTCCTGAATGGTATTCCCTAGGTTTTCTTCTAGGGCTTTTATGGCTTTAGATCTTACATTTAAGTCTTTAACCCATCTTGAGTTAATTTTTGTATAAGGTGTAAGGAAGGTAACCAGTTTCATTTTTCTCCATATGGCTAGCCAGTTCTCCCAGCACCATTTATTAAATAGGGAATCCTTTTCCCATTGCTTGTTTTAGTCAGGTTTATCAAAGATCAGATGGTTTGGTGTTATTTCTGAGTCCTCTGTTCTGTTTCATTGGTCTACATATCTGTTTTGGTACCAGTACCATGCTGTTTTGGTTACTGTAGCCTTGTAGTGTAGTTTGAAGTCAGGTAGCATGATGCCTCTAGCTTTGTTCTTTTTGCTTAGGATTGTCTTGGCTATATGGGCTCTTTTTCAGTTCCATATAAAATTTAAAGTTCATTTTTCTAATTCTGTGAAGAAAGTTAATGGTGGCTTGATTGGGATAGCATTGAATCTATAATTATTTTGGGCCATTTTCACAATATTGATTCTTCCTATCCATGATCATGGAATGTTTTTTCATTTGTTTGTGTCCTTGCTTATTTCCTTGAGCAGTGGTTTGTAGTTCTCCAAGAAAAGGGCCTTCACGTCCCTTGTAAGTTATATTCCTAGGTATTTTATTGTCTTTGAGGCAACTGTGAATGGGAGTTCACTCACAATTTGTCTGTTATTGGTGTATAGTAATGCTTGTAATTTTTCCACATTGATTTTGCATCCTGAGACTTTGCTGAATTATCACCTTAAGGAGATTTGGGGCTGAGACAATGGGGTTTTCTAAATAGACAATCATGTCATCTGCAAACAGAGACAATCTGACTTCCTTTCTCCCTATTTGAATACCCTTTATTTCTTTCTCTTGCCTGATTGCCCTGGCCAGAACCTCCAATACTATGTTGTATAGGAGTGGTGAGAGAGGGCATCCTTGTTTTGTGCCGGTTTTCAAGGGGAATGCTTCCACATTTTGCCCATTCACTATAATATTGGCTGTGGGTTTGTCATAAATAGCTCTTATCATTTTGAGATATATTCCATCAATACCCAGTTTATTGAGAGTTTTTAGCACAAAGCGCTGTTGAATATTATCAAAGGCCTTTTCTGCATCTATTGAGATAATCATGTGATTTTTGTCATTGGTTCTGTTTAAGTGATGGATTATAGTTATTCATTTGCATATGTTGAACCAGCCTTGCATCCCAGGGATGAAGCCAACTTGATTGTGGTGAATTCGCTTTTGGATATGCTGCTGGATTTGGTTTGCCAGTATTTTATTGAAGATTTTTGCATCAATGTTCATCAGGGATAATGGCCTGAAATTTTCTTTTTTTGTTGTGTTTCTGCCAGGTTTTGGTACCAGGATGATGCTGGCCTCATAAAATGAGTTAGGGAGGAGTCCCTCTTTTTCTATTTTTTGGAATAGTTTCAGAAGGAATGGTACCAGCTCCTCTTTGTACCTCTGGTAGAATTTGGCAGTGAATCCATCTGGTCCTGGGCTTTTTTTGGTTGGTAGGCTGTTAATTCCTGCCTCAATTTTTGTTAGACCAATAACAGAACTTGTTATTGGTCTATTCAGGGATGCAACTTCTTCTTGGTTTAGTCTTGGGAGTGTGTATGTGTCCAGGAATTTATCCATTTCTTCTAGATTTTCTAGTTTATTTGTGTAGAGGTATTTATAGTATTCTCTGATGGTAGTTTGTATTTCTGTGGGATCAGTGATGATATCCCTTTTATCATGTTTTATTGTGTCTACTTGATTCTTCCCTCTTTTCTTATTAGTCTGGCTAGTAGTCTGTCTATTTTGTTAATCTTTTAAAAAACCAGCTCCTGGACTCATTGATTATTTGAAGGGATTTTCTTGTCTCTCTCTCCTTCAGTTCTGCTCTGATCTTAGTTATTTCTTGTCTTCTGCTAGCTTTTGAATTTGTTTGCTCTTACTTCTCTAGTTCTTTTAATTGTGATGTTAGGCGTTGCTTTTAGATCTTTCCTGCTTTCTCCTGTGGGCATTTAGTGGTATAAATTTCCCTCTAAACACTGCTTTAGCTGTGTCCCAGTGATTCTGGTATGTTATGTCTTTGTTCTCATTGGTTTCAAATAACTTATTTATTTGAAATAAGTTATTTGAATATATATTTGAAATATAACTTATTATTGCCCTAATTTTGTTATTTACCCAGTAGTAATTCAGGAGAAGGTTGTGCAGTTTCCATGCATGTGTGCAGTTTTGAGTGAGTTTCTTAATCCTCAGTTCTAATTTGATTGCACTGTGGTCTGAGAGACTGTTTTTTATGATTTCCGTTCTTTTGCATTTACTGAGGAGTGTTTTACTTCCAATTATGTGATCAATTTTTACAATAAGTGCAACATAGTGCTGAGAAGAATCTACACTCTGTTGATTTGGGGAGGAGAGTTCTGTAGAGGTCTACTAGATCTGCTTGGTACAGAGCTGAGTTCAAGTCCTGAATATCTTTTTAATTTTCTGTCTCGTTCATTAATCTAATATTGACAGTGGGGAGTTAAAGTCTCCCACTATTGTAGTGTGGGAGTCTACGTCTCTTTGTTGGTCTCTAAGAACTTGCTTTATGGATCTGGGTGTTCCTGCAGTGGGTTCATATATACTTAGGATAGTTTGCTCTTCTTGTTGCATTGATCCCTTTACCAT
Source organism: Piliocolobus tephrosceles (assembly GCF_002776525.5). NCBI lineage: Eukaryota > Metazoa > Chordata > Mammalia > Primates > Cercopithecidae > Piliocolobus > Piliocolobus tephrosceles. The sequence continues at coordinate 67,498,725 of NC_045435.1, read as the reverse complement.
TATGTAATGCCCTTCTTTGTCTTTTTTGATCTTTGTTGGTTTAAAGTCTGTTTTATCAGAGACTAGTATTGCAACCCCTACTCTTTTTTTGCTTTCCATTTGCTTGGTAAATATTCTTCCATCCCTTTATTTTGAGTCTATTTTGAGCCTTTGAGTCTTTGCACATGAGATGGGTCTCCTGAACACAGCACACCAGTAGGTCTTGACACTTTATCCAATTGGCCAGTCTGTGTCTTTTAATTGGGGCATTTGGCCCATTTACATTTAAGGTTACTGTTATTATATATGAATTTGATCCTGTCATTATGATGCTAGCTGGTTATTTTGCCCATTAGTTGATGCAGTTTCTTCATAATGTCAATGATCTTTATAATTTGGCATGTTTATGCAGTGGCTGGTACCAGTTTTTCCTTTCCATGTTTACTGCTTTCTTCAGGAGCTCTTGTAAGGCAGGCCTGGTGGTGACAAAATCTCTCAGCATTTGCTTGTCTGTAAAGGATTTCATTTCTCCTTTGCTTAAGAAGCTTAGTTTGGCTGGATGTGAAATTCTGGGTTGAAAATTCTTTTGTTTAAGAATGTTGAATATTGGCCCTCATTGTCTTCTGGCTTGTAGGGTTTCTGCAATTAGATCTGCTGTTAGTCTGATGGGCTTCCCTTTGTGGGTAACCCAACCTTTCTCTCTAGTTGCTCTTAACATTTTTTCCTTCATTTCAACCTTGGTGAATCTGGCAATTATGTGTCTTGAGGTTGCCCTTCTTGAGGAGTATCTTTGTGGTGTTCTCTGTATTTCCTGAATTTGAATGTCACCTGTCTTGCTAGGTTGAGGAAGTTCTCCTGGATAATATCCTGAAGAGTATTTTCCAACTTGGTTCCATTCTTCCTGTCACTTTCAGGTACACCAATCAAATGTAGGTTTGGTCTTTTCACATAGTCCCAGATTTCTTGGAGGCTTTGTTCATTCCTTTTCATTCTTTTGTCTCTAATCTTGTCTTCACACTCTATTTCATTAAGTTGATCTTCAATCTCTGATATCCTTTCTTCTACTTGATTGATTCAGCTATTGATACTTGTGTATGTATGCTTCAAGAAGTTCTTGTGCTGTGTTTCTCAGCTCCATCAGGTCATTTATGTTCTTCTCTAAACTGGTTATTCTACTTAGCAATTCCTCTAGCCTTTTTTCAAGGTTTTTAGCTTCCTTGCATTGGGTTAAAACATTCTCCTTTAGCTCAGAGGAGTTTGTTGTTATTACCCACCTTCTGAAACCTACTTCTGTCAATTTGTCAAACTTATTCTCCATCTAGTTTTGTTCCCTTGCTGGCGAGGAGTTGTGATCCTTTGGAGGAGAAGAGGCATTCTGGTTTTTGGAATTTTCAGCCTTTTTGCACTGGTTTTTCCTCATCTTCATGGATTTATCTACCTTTGGTCTTTGATGTTTGTGACCTGTGGATGGGCTTTCTGTGTGGATGTCCTTTCTGTTGATATTGATGCTATTGCTTTCTGTTTGTTAGTTTTCCTTCTAACAGTCAGGCCCCTCTGCTGTAGGTCTGCTGGAGTTTGCTGGAGGTCCACTCCAGACCCTGTTTGCCTGGGTATCACCAGTGGAGGCTGCAGAACAGCAAAGATTGCTGCCTGTTCCTTCCTCTGAAAGTTTCATCCCAGATGCGCACTCGCCAGATGCCAGCCAGAGCTCTTCTGCATGATGTGTCTGTCGACCCCTGCTAGGAGGTGTCTCCAGTCAGGAGGCATGGGGGTCAGGGACCCACTTGAGGAGGCAGTCTGTCCCTTAGTAGAGCTCAAGTGCTATGCTGGTAGATCCACTGCTCTCTTCAGAGCCAGCAGGCAGGAACATTTAAGTCTGCTGAAGCTGCACCCACAGCCACCCCTTCCACCAGGTGATCTGTCCCAGGAAGATGGGAGTTTTATCTACAAGCCCCTGACTGGGGCTGCTGCCTTTCTTTCAGAGATGCCTGCCCAGAGAGGAGGAATCTAGAGAGGCAGTCTGGTTACAGTGGCTTTGCTGAGCTGCGGTGGGCTCTGCCCAGTTCAAACATCCAGGCCACTTTATTTACACCATGAGGGGAAAACTGCCTACTCAAGCCTTAGTAATGGCAGATGCCCCTCCTGCCACCAAGCTTGAGCATCCCAGGTCAACTTCACACTGCTGTGCTGGCAGCGAGAATTTCAAGCCAGTGGATCTTAGCTTGCTGGGCTCCGTTGGGATGGGATCTGCTGAGCTAGACCACTTGGTGCCCTGGCTTTAGCCCCCTTTCCAGGGAAATGAATGGTTCTCTCTCACTGATGTTCCAGGTGCCACTGGGATATGGAAAAAAACACTCCTGCAGTTAGTTCGGTGTCTACCCAAACGGCTGCCCAGTTTTGTGCTTAAAACCCAGGGCCCTGGTGGCATAGGCACCTGAGGGAATCTCCTGGTCTGCAGGTTGTGAAGACCATGGGAAAACCACAGTATCTGGGCCAGAGTGCACTATCCAACACGAAATTTTTTTAAAGGCCACCAGTTCCAAATTCGCAGATTTGAACACAGTTAAGGGGTGAAACCACTTGGACATAAAATCCATGGAAATTTCTCAGGTGTATAGCATGTTTTAGAAACATTTACCACCCTTATGGGCAATCCCTGCTTTGAACATGCCCTCCAAAGGTTAAGTGAAATAAATCCATGCAGAATTCATTCATCAAACCTTTTAAAATTTCTACTTTGCGTCAAGACCTAATGCTAGGAACAGCCCTCGAAAAGATAAATATTACTGCTGCTAATAGCTATCACTTTTGTAGCATTTACTATATCTACTTTACATACAACAATGCATTTAATCCTCATAACTTTACTAAAAGGTAGATGCTATTATTATCTTCAATTTATAGCTGAGGAGTCTCCACAGCTATTAAATAGCAGAACCAAGCCTGGAACATAAAGTCTGGCTCCAGTGCCTGTAACATTAACTGTCACACTATACCACCTGGCAACACCTGTGAGAATCTGTCTTCTCCATACTTAAGTAGAACACACATGAAATTAACCTGTCCAGCATTTCCTTATGTCCTATCTCACACATGGCTCTAAGGCTAGGCATGGGATGAGAGACAATGAATCGGAGTGTCTTCTCTGCTCTCAGATAGCTATGTATCAATAAATAAAAAATGATGGTCTTGCTTTTATTTTTTAGTTCTTTAGACACAAGATATAACTGGAGTTTCCTGTGACCTATATGCCTTTTTCCCCAGGAAGGAGGTATCTTAAATCAATACAGTAAAAACTTTCAGCAGCCTTTTCAATCTACTTTACAGCCTTTCCATGGACCATGGTAGATCAGCTCACCTTGGTGGCAATGATACCATGCACTTGGATTAAAGGTATAAATGGACAAGCATATTCAATATCATTACCTTCTTCCCAGTACTCTCATGCCCTTTTAACATTTCCCATGTCCAGTACCAGTGGCTCAGACAGTATTTCTATTGCCAACGCCAGAGGAATAGAAATCTGTCCTGCACCACTCCCTACACCAAAATAAACTCCCTAGCTGCTCTGCCATGTCCTCCGGCATGACCATCTTGGGGTGGGAACATGCACAGCTCATGGTGCATTCAAAGTGACAGGCTGTCTCCTTTCCACCTCATTAGCTCACCCAACAAAAATCAACTTGATTCCTTGGAATGCTTCACCAAGTAGAATGCTAACTTAAAAAAAAAAAAAAAAAAACAAATGTACCTAGTGAGAAAAATAAACACACTCCTCTGAAACTTCTCCCTAAAATAAATAGATTTCCTACACCTAGCATAAGCTATCCTTCTAGAATGGAATAAAAAAATTCTTGCCGATAAAAATATAATGATAAATATATAGTTTTCTATGATACATTTTTCTTTGGCTCTTCCAGCACTAAGATCCTTGCCTAATAACACACATTTCCTACTTCTCAGATTTCTTAAACTCTTTTTGTCCAGTAGATTGATGTAACAGGTGGTAACTCATTGTGCCATATTTAAGATCGACACAAATGCTTCTATGCTTCTCGGATGAAGACATGAGGTCTAAAGGAGGAGTGACTGACAGAATTAATGAATTTGGAGGATAAACTGAGCCCAGGACTTTCTTCTCCCTCTTTGGGGCTTGCATTCCCAGAGCATACTTATATTTGGTCAGTTCTGAGCCACCTGGGGCCTATTCTGGTGTGGAGGCCTGTGGCTGCCTAGCTCTACCAGCAACTGGGTATACAAGTCCATCAAATTCCAGAGAGAAGAATTAGCAAGTCTCCTGGGCTGCAAACCTAAAGGCAGCCTGTTTCACAGTGCCTAACGTGATGTACTCACCTCCAACTGCCTGACTCCATGGCTGTCTCAACCAGCTCAGGGGATGGAGAACCCAGGGTAGGAGGTGTAATTTACCAGGCCTCCCAAAACCCCAATTAAATGTTTTGAGTTGAATTGGCCAAGTTTAGTGTCAGCATAAAAGTCAATACACACCCATGATCAATTTCTTTTCCAATTTACTAGCCTGAAATCCTTAGTCATTGAAATTCACTAACAAAGTTCCCAAACATTATTATGTCACCCTTACCTTAGCATTGTCACCTACTGAAAATAAAATAAAACATAAATAAAGCAAACCAATGAGACTGAGACCCTGGGATCCTGTGAACACTGGAAAAATAAACAAATAAAGAAAAAGAAAACCTACCTCATCTACCTCATCTCATATTCAAGATAGGACTAGTTAATCCTTTTGGATCTAAAATCCTGCATGTTTCCCAATAGTGTTCTGAAATAACTCCTCCTTAATAAACTCTTCTCCCTTCTCAAGAAAACTGAGCATTCTTAAACAAGAAATGCAAAGGTTCAATTGTGATTCACTTGAATCATTTGCAAGAACACAGTAATAAAGTACAAAGCAATGATTCCTGAATAAGTAAATTATACTTTATGATGTCAGATAGATATAAACTTAGAGTGTCACAATGTTTATATCTTCATTAGCTTTAATTACTGTTATTATCTACTATAGAGTTAAGGAAAAAACTTTTTTTTCTCTGCCAGTATTCTAAAAATAAATCTTCAAGTGTTAATAGACATGAGTCAGTTGTGCTTTGAATATGGGAAAGTGTGAGTCCGTAATATCTATCTTCCTTCCCTTACCTTCAAATCTATTTTAAGTAATATTTTAAATGCATGGTTTATCACTTATGATTAATTTTCCCTGAGATGCCTACCTTTCCTCCTCTCTGCCTACTGGAAGATGCTTGTTCTTAAAACCCAGGCAAGCCCCATATCTCTTTTGAAGAGGGTCTGGGAAGAAGGAGAGGATGGGTCTCTACCTTCCCTGGGTCACTCCCTTTGCTAATTCCTATCCTGCTTCTCATTTATACAACACAGTTAGCACCCATCTACATTTTCCTCCAGTGTCTTACCATCTGTTTTCCACAATATGCCCCCTTTATTAATTATTCATTTCAATGTAATAAATATTTATTGATTGTCTGCTAGAGGCAAAGAAAGGCACAACAAGGTAGCTAAGGGCAGGGAAAAAGGTCCCAAGTTGGAGGCATTCTGGATCCTATGTGTGTGACTTTCGGCTAGCTGTTCAACTGCTGTGTCTCAGTTTCCTTGTCTCTGCACACAGAGATAATAGCAAGACCCACCTCAAAGGCTTTTTAAATAAATGAATACTTGCAAAGCACTTGTAACAGGGTCTAGAGTATAGCAAGCTTCAGTCAACATCAGCTGTTACTATTATTATTACTGCTAAGCACATTCCTGGGCCCTGGGCATACAGAAATAAACAGGGCATGATATCTGTCATATTTTCAAACTCATTCACTGATTTAGGAAATATTTACTGAGCACCTATTATGTATGAGGCATCATGGAATATAATTAGGAAAATCCTCTTTCAATGAGAAACTAATAAATGAAAACATAATTATTTTCACTGGAAAAATAAAAGAAAATATAATAGGATGTCATACAATTATGATTTATATCAAGAATTATAAAGCATGAGTATGGGAGAGTAACTTGGTGGAAGAGGAGACACCTGAAGAGATGACATTTACATTTAAGCTAAGCTCTCAATGGAATGGAAGAATGACCATGAAAGAGGGCTCCAGGCAGAGGGAACACAGGCCTGAGATGAGAATGTTCTCTGAGGAACAGCAAGAAGGCTAGTGTGGCTGAAACAAGGTGATCAAGAAGAGAATGGCAGATGACATCAGGGATAAAGCCAGAACTCAAGCTGCACAGGGCCTTAGAGGTCATGGAAATGACTACAGAATTTATGCTAAGGACTATGGGAGCCACTAGAGGATTGCAAGCAGGGGAGGTGACATGATCAGCTATGTAGAGAATGTTCTAGATTCATATACATTTTCACTAATTGGCAAAAGGTCGTGTGTTCACAGCTGCTCTTGTGAGTTATCTGAGCTCCTTTTTGGGTAGGCACCAAGTCTTAAGGGTCTTGAAATGTCATACAGTTCCACAGAATAAAGAACAAATATATGGTTAAAGCCTTACAAATTGGATGAGTGGCCTTAGCCTCTTACTTGACTTGGTTTTGTTTTTGTTATATTTTTTTAATCGCCAAGTACCCTCTAATACATTCTTCTCTCTGGTTGTATATTTTATTAGTTTTTTTTATTATTATTATTTGTTTGTTTCTTTACCTAACCAATTTGAAAAGACAGTTGAACAGTAATTCTACCTTCACAGAAGTATGCTTTCCAACAACCTTAGGCTTCTGGAAAATAGGCTTGAAAAACAGAAAAAGAAACATTTAAATCAATCACAACTTCCCAACACAAAGCCTCTATATTTTACTTGTGTCTGTCTGGATACACAGCAGTTAACTCTTAGTTAACATATAATTCTAACACCCTTGGTTCCAAACCCACAGCAGAGTAAAAATCATAATAGGGGCCAGTGGAACTCTTAGGAGCCAGAACAATGACAATACTAAATAACAAATGACTATATGAAAGCTAAGTAAGAAATAAAAAATGTAAGTCACAACAGAACTATACTGGCTTACACAACAACTCAAAACTAAATGTTTCCAAAGTAACCAACACCAAAGAGTTCAATTATGTTCTCTATCTTCTAATTTACAAAAAAGAAAAAATATAACCTAGATTATTTCTATGCAAAATGGTTATAATCAGCAAAGTTTTGGTATGCAATAAGAACAGCTTGATTTATTCATGTACTTTATACATAATGGGAAGACAATTTGGTTTCAATAATGAAGCCCAATAAATTGCTAACATAGAACATATGTCAGGGAGTCAACTTTTTATTTAATTCCACAACTGTTATAAGAATGTACTTTCAAACATCCTGTATAATAGTAAAAATTTAGCAAACCCAAAATGCCCATCAAGAGAATAAAGGTTAAATGCACCACAGGACACACATACTATGGAAAAATAGCCACTGCTGAAAAGAATGAAACTGATAAACATGTACTGACATAGCATTTGATCCCTAAGACAAATTGATAATTAGGGGACAAAAAGTTGTAGAACAATACCTAGAGTAGATGTCATGTATCCTAAAAGACGGAGAGACTTCTATATGTATATATACATGTATATAAATTCACTGAAAATGACTGAGTAGATAAACAGATACAGGTAAATGCCAACTCAACACCCCTTCTCCCCATCTTCCCTGCAAGCGGAAACATGATTTGTTCCAAAGTGGTCAAGTAACCCTGTTCTGACCAATGAATGCCATCATCTGTCACTGGGCATGGCTCCCTGAAAGCTACCATTCTCCTGACAGAAAGGGCCAAGCTCACTGCCATGTACCTGTTTTCCTTTGCCCTTTCCTGTCTTTCTTCCTGGAATGCAGATACAATATTTAAAACTAGAGAGCTGCCTTCCTACCACAAGAACAAACGTCCCAAACTAAGATGGTGAGGCAGAAAAGAAGACTGTGTTTGGATCCTTAATATTTGTATCAGTTCTGGACTACCTGTCCAGAACTGGTACAACTACCCTCCCCCAGACTCCTTGGTGTAAGGAAAAAACATGCTGATTTGGTTAAGCTACTCAGTTGATTCCATGCAGATGAACACAATCCTAACTGATCAACAATCCAAACAGGGTAGTGGTTATCCCTAAGGAGAAAACTAGGTAAGAGCATGGCGGGAGAGGAAGATTGAGAGGTCTAAGGCAGCTTTATCTACTTTCTAAAATGTTTTAAAATAAGAATGCTTTATTATTTGTGTCATTGTAAAATCAATAAAATAGGCGTGCTATTCTGAAATTCCATGTCTAAATGGCACAAAAGTGTAAGAAATGCACCATAGTTGCCTTATACAACATTACTCTCCAAAGATTATATTCCCAAACATTTTACATAATACCTGTTAGAAAAGACTTCCAAAGTCTTTCAGTCTTAATCTTGGCCTATATTTTCAACCCATTAGGCAGCCTCTTGGGGTAACTTTAGCAGGCTCTACATGTACAATAACCTTCACGTGATCTTTAAATTAGCTCCATAATAGTGACAATGAGGCAGGAACCTTGAGCTAAAAAGCAGATATTACAGGTTCCACTTTCATTTCTAGCACTAATGATTACATGGAAAGTCACTCAACCCAAGTTATAGCTTCCACATTCATATGGAAGGAATAACAACAAGAATTATACCTCTTCCTACTCAAGGACATGCAGGTAGGAACCACAACACAGAAAAAATCCTATCGCTGGAGCAGCACTGTTGTATGGAAGGGGAGGACAAAGCTTTGGAAGGAAATGGGTACACCTGAAATCCAAGCTCCACCATCTGCTGGCTGGGGTGACCTTGAGTTACACACAGAACGGGTCTGCGCCTCAACATAAACGTGACAGGATAATAGAACAGACCTCCAGGATCAAGGACAAAGTCAAATGTGACAACATGGAGGGTAGAGGATTTGACCCAGTCCCTGTTAATAATACTAAAATAATAATTACTATTAAACTTATGTTTAAAACACTTTTCTTGAATTATACTTAAATTTCTGAGCATTCCTTGTTATCCTTATATGTTCGAAATGTTGTATATGTTCAGATTCCCTTTCACAATGGCATTTAACGATTTCTCCCAATTTGTGCAAACTGCCAAACGTTGTCGTGTAGGCTTTCTGAAAACACGCAGCTCTCTGGTGGCACAAATGTTAAATAATACAGCATTATTTCCTAAATAATACAATAGTTCCTCTTAATAAAGGACTATCATGGCCTGTTGATTTGCTAAGCACATTAAGCACACAAGGAGCACTGCAAACGTAGAAAAACAATGCCTGTACCCTAGAGTATGGAGATAATTTGAAAAGAAGATAAACAGGAAATGATGTTAGGTGTTAGGTAATGAGGACCAATGGATGGCAACGTTTAATCACCCAGAAAATGCTCTTAATTGCCATCAAAATGATTATAAATCATAGAAATTACAATCAGCTTTTTAAAACTAATTTTAAACTTTGCTAATTTATCATTATCTAAAGATACATGTAGAAATACATTGTGAGATGTAAATACATATACTAAAGTGTTATTAATTTTCCTTGAATGTTACAACTCCTGAGATGAAGACCACTCTGATATAGCACTGGCCATCAGAAACGTAAATTTGTTCCAAAGTGGTCAAGACTGTTCTGACCAATGAATGTAAGCAGATTTCACTGGACATGGCTTTAGTAGCCAACAGCTTTGGAAACTAACATCACTCAAAACAAAAAAAGAAAGAAAGAAAAGAAAAGAGGAGGTGGGAAAAAGCCATATTACCTGAAGAAATACAATATATTAAGCTCTGATTCTAGTTAAGAGAGGATGTAACGCCTAAAGCAGGCCAATTGACCTCCATCTCATCCCATCATTCAGTAATTTAAATCTGATTTCTGATTTTCCATCTGCTTATCAAACATCAAATCTCCAACGAGAGTGACCCTGCTCTTCCACCCTTCTGTGGACTGTCAGATGCCACTCACTTCAGCAAGCAGTATGGCAGTGTCGCCATCTTTCCAGGTGGAGCCAGGGAGCCAGCACTTAAGTCATCTGATTCATCGCTTCTCCACCTTTTGGCTAACATTAAGTGAAGTGATCTGATTCATTCATAAGAAAGAAGGCTCACTCATGAGCGAATGCATCGTGGAAATGCATGTCATCCTTTCTATATGCACCATCTCCTCAAGTCTCTCTGCTATGAAAAACATCAAGAACAGAATAGTATCCATCAGCTTACACAACTTCTTTTTTGTAGTTATTAATGCTGGAATGTAGATTAGTAACACCATTAACCCAGTGTACCTGCTATTTTAATGAATGTCTATGTAAAGCAAAATGTTACTTGCTTTTCCCAATTGAAGGAAGAGAAATTATCATTTTACTTACCAGTTTTCTTTTTTGACCAATTGAAAATTCTTTTTCAACCAAATATAGAAATATTTGACAGGTTAGCATGTACTAGGTACTGTTCCAAGTGACATGTGTGTATGTGTGTGTGTGTGTTTAAGGAGTATACGTTCACATAGATGCAAGTGGAATTCTCACAGCAACCACATAAAAATGTAGGTACAACTGTTGTCCCCTTTTAACTGAGGAAACTAGTGCTCAGAGAGCACCTGTGTAAGGTCACACAGCTAGTCTGTGCAGAACCAGCACTTGATCCCTGGCTATTCTGACCCTAGAGCCCAAACTCTTAACCACTGTGTTCTAAGGTGACAAAGAAACTTGAAATTTGAAATATAATCAAGTTATTTTTATCTTCATTCTGGAATATCTAAGTCAAAGATCTCAAACTCACTTGCTTATACTGCAGGTTCAAGGGGTAAATGTAAATAAGACAGGCCTGAGGGTGACACAGAGAATGAAAAATGTCCCGTCTGTAAGAGTTGGGGTGGGGAGCAGGGGGGCAGCCAGAAGCCAGCTGCAGCAGACTGCTACAAAAAAGAAATAAGCTGTTATTATTTCAGTGTTGTGCCAAATTTGGATTATTATGTCAAATCTTGTGATTTTCAAACAATGCAACTCAAAAAACAATTATTAAACATAATCTGAGCCAAACAAAACATATCTGGGCCTACATCACCTATGGACCACCACTTTGAGAGCTTTACTTCAAACCAGGCCTTGAACAAATGTTTTGTGGAAAAACTATGTATCACTGATAATAAATAATTGGTAATATTCACATTTCATTGCAAATATCTGCTTAAGCAGCTCTGAAAAACCTGAATCCCTTCCTCCCCCTGAGACACTTAACCTGTTTCTTAATTCATGTCTTCTTGCTGCAAAGTTTTCCTTTGGTCAGGTAGAAAATGACCTTGCTAGTTCTGTTTATTATTTAACAGAACTCAGTCTCAAAATCCCTGTCATAATCCATAATAAAATAGAGAGAGCAAAACTTAATCAGCTGTAAATGTACAGTAGTTAGCATTCACCACAAAATGCTAATAATATTTCAAGAATGCCATTTCTCTTCTGGCCTTTTGACCAAGTTGGTTAATGGACCGAGACTCGGGAAATAATGGAAATAATTTAGGCTGAGAACTTCTCAGCCATGCATCAACCTTGAATTGAATGCCATGCAGGGAAAGCAGCACTAAGGCTGTGTCCCGGGATTGGCAAGGAGAGCTCACCAACAAGTGTGGACACCCAGAATGCTAACAAAAGGAGGATCCAGTGTTTCAAACACAAGTAGTAAATATCCACCAATTGCATACCTAGCAAGAGGTTTTCTTAGAATACTACAAAATTAAAATTGTATGCCTAATATTTAGGTAAGATCCTTGAATTCTGTGGTTTTAATGAATTTTCTGCAAGATAGTTCAACTCTCAGTAACATGTACTCCATTGTGACTTCTAGGAAGTGGAACCTTTCCTGAACGTCTCAGACTGGGGAGTCGGCCTTAGGACCTAAGGTCCCAACTTAGTGTTGGAGCTTTTTAACCTAAGATATTGTTAATTATAACTGTCAAATTACAATTTGACAGAGTCAATTTGTAATTGTTTATCAATTTCCTTTTCCCTTGAAATAGTTTCTGGTAACCTGCTGCAATGTTCCCATTACTGTGTCATTAGTGTATCTATTTATCTGAAAACAAAATAAATTGGTGAGGTGAAAGTTTGTTCCACATGGTTCCTACCTAATGAACAGAAAGATTTATTCACTTAATTATTAGTTATGAATATCAAGTGTACTATTGTCACTCTTTAGGTTTTCACCTATAAAACATTAAAATCTAGCATACAAATGAATCTATTTGCTAATAAAACATTTAAAACCACAGTGGACTCTGAAATCTCCAACCACCAAGCTTCTGGGTAACTTGGATGATGCAGCTATAATAATCTTTGTTACGTAGTGCTCCTTTTCTTTTCTCTCTCTGTTGAACTATCTACAGTACCATGTTGGTAAATGGTCTTTTAAAAATAAAAACTTTGGATTAAAAGGAAAACTGAATCCCTTCTATATTTTTATTACTAACAAGTAATGTTTTTGTAAAATCGAATGGAAAACCACTTATATGTATTGCTACTGGGTTGCAGTTATGTTTTTGAGCTTAATTCAAAATATATTACTCAAAAATTTCATGAAAGATGAATTTGAAGAATCAAAAAAAATGCATTTCAAAGTTAAAAATTAAATGAAAATGTTAAAATAAAAATAAAAGATAGTTCAAGTCCACAGTACTTCTTTAACACGTAGGTCCCTAACTCAATAAGCTAAATCACATCATCACTGGGCTGTGACCCTAAAACTAAGCAAAGCACAAAAATTATTTTCTAAAATATTTGCCTTTAAATTTCTTCCTTTCAAAGAAGAAATCGCACACACAGTTTCTGGGACTGTAAAGTGGAATGGTCACTGTGGTCAGCCATCTGTTAGCATTTTGTGACGTTAAATATGTACCCTCCCCAGGACTCAGCAATCCCTCCCATCTGTACCTCCCAGGAAAATTCCTGAACAGTTTCCTAAAGGGACACTTAAATGGATGATCACCAAAGCAGTTTTGTTGTTGCCGTTGCTTCTGTTTGTCTTTCTCTCGGGGGCAGTGGGGAGCTAAAGCAACCGAAGTGCCCACTGCTAAGGGAATCCAGAAGTTACCTGCGATGAGTGTTCACTGTGGAATATTCTGCAGCAATTGGAAACTTGGTACATCATTCACTATCAAAAACTAACTTGGAAAAACCTTCCCACGTGTGTATGAAAAGCTGAGATGACAGGCTGCAGGAAAAATTACTTTAGGAAAGAAAACGTCCTGTTTGATTCAATATTCTGTCATTCGGTTAGTTTTCATTTTTTTAATCTTCTTTTGCCAGGTATCTTGTGAAACAAACCTAAGACACCTGCTCCTAACTTTTAGAAACTCTTGTCCAGGAAGGAAGACAGACACAAATGATTTTTTTCATAGAATATTACAATAAAGACCACAAAAGATGCATGGACCCATGCAGTAAAAGCACCCAAGGTGCTACCTGTGCCAGAGGACACAGAAAGAGGATGCCATGGTTGAACTCACCACAGAGGGGAGTGAGCCAACCTCCCCAGCCCCGCTCAACGCCCTCAGAGAAAAATACAACAGCCCTGGAAGTCTTCATTCACTTACTTCTCACCCCACAAGCAGGGAGAAAAGGGCAGTAGAAGGCAGGGGAAAATCAAGCCTCCTGTGACCTGTCATTGGATTCTCACTGGCTGGAAACGCACACTGAGAAGACAAATGTGGGTAATGGACATGTGATGTGCTAGACATAGTGTTGGGGAAAGGGGATATTGCCACAAAACCTTCACTAATGTATCCCCAAATCATTCACATGCAAGCTCCAGGTCCCCACACTGCAATATTATGCAATTTGTTCCACATCTGCCTCCTGCTGACCAAATTTTCCTCTTCTGCCTTTTTTCCAGCCACATAGATAAGCCGGTAAACTTGAGGTTATGACAGGACAGCTTCCCAAGTGACCACCACATACTTTCCCTGTAGGGAAATAGTTTTCCGATGATGCCACTAGATGTCTGGGCCACCACTGACACTTAAGTTAGGGGACTTGCTAAAGGCAGGTAGACTAAGATTTCCTGCAAACACTCACAGCAATTCTTTTTTTTTTTTGAGACGGAGTCTTGCTCTGTCACCCAGGCTGGAGTGCAGTGGCCGGATCTCAGCTCACTGCAAGCTCCGCCTCCCGGGTTCACGCCATTCTCCTGCCTCAGCCTCCCGAGTAGCTGGGACTACAGGCACCCGCCACCAAGCCCAGCTAGTTTTTTGTATTTTTTTAGTAGAGACGGGGTTTCACCATGTTAGCCAGGATGGTCTCGATCTCCTGACCTCATGATCCACCCGTCTCGGCCTCCCAAAGTGCTGGGATTACAGGCTTGAGCCACCGCGCCCGGCCAATTCTTCATTTTTTTATGCCATGGTGAAACCTATGAACTTCTTCTCAAAATATATATTGTAAGTGCATAAAACAAAATTCTTAGGACTGAAAAGGAAATTGGTTACATTAAAACACTCCAAGTTAAGAATCTAAGCAATTTATAAATGCCATTTATAGGGTGATTGTGGGTATGCAGATGTGTTGCTGCTCGTGCCAACAAGCATTTAGCAGCATACCACATAATGGTTCTCACAGGATGTCTCTTTTTAGCCTAATTAACCTGCTTATTAACATGTTCCTGAGCGTTTCCAGGCTAGCACATATCATAGGATAGACAGATAGAGATTCCTCTTCTACCCCTTCAGGAAGGCCTGAACTACAAATGTATTTCCAATAGTGATGTGCACCATTCTACCACCCTTGCCACCTTCTGAGCTATCAACAGCATGACTGAGCAGGGTGAGGACCACTGTCAAGGGCCTGGGAGCAGAGTCAAGTCATTTAAACCCCTTGGGCTAGAACCATCTGAGATGTCTGGAAACTGACACGTATCTCAGTGCTACTAAAAATACCACTAGCCACAACTGCTGAGCAATTTGTTACATCATGGCCTCATTCAGCCTCCAAGCTTAGAAGAATTTGCACACACACACACACACACACACAATCATTTTGCTGGAGGTTCCCCAGCTAAAATCAGTAAGAATACATTTTACTAGTAAGAATAAAGTTCACGGGCCAGGCGCAGTGGCCCATGCCTGTAATCCCAGCACTGTGGGAGTCCAAGGCTGACCAATCACTTGAGACCAGGAGTTCAAAACCAGACTGGGGAACATGGCAAAACCTTATCTCTACAAAAAAAAAAAATTAGTCAGGCATGGTGGTACGTGCCCATAGTCCCAGCTAGTTACATAAGAGGCTCAGGTGGGAGGATCACTTGAGCCCAGGAAGGTGGGGGTGGCAGTGAGCTATGATCATACCACTGCACTCCAGCCTCCTAGGCAACAGAGTAAGACCCTGTCTCAAAAAAGCTGAAAGAAAAATAATAAAGTTCACAGTATATTTCCAACAAGACAGTAGTTGCATTCCTAAACACCGGTTTCAAACATGCATAAATGATAACAGCATTGATAGGAAGTCAAAAGTCCTGCTAAGTCTAGTTGTATTTTTTCCACCAAAATGTCATCAACACATGCTTGGAAAATGAGAAATGTATAGACAAGAGACATTTTATCCAATCCACTCAATTATTCAACCCAAGATGGACATGAGGACTCTTAAGAATCACCCCATCCCTAATAGTCCAAAGTCTACATGCTGTGAACTTAAAAACTCATCTAACTTCTGTGTTTTACAGCTATAAAAACTGAGACCAAGAGAGTAAACTATTTGTTGTAGTAATTTTTAATAGTCTACACAACTATTGTGGAAGAAATGCCTGTCTTCCAGCTTCTGGGTTGATATTCTTATTATTCAGAGTTGCACAGACGTGATCTGTTTAAAATATTCTTATCTGAAAAGCTCTATGGCTGAAATTACTACACCCTTTATTTTCATTCACTAATTCAAACTAATTAGTCTGGGAATACCAGTCTGACTTATTAAAATGCCTAAGGCATTTTAAAATAAATCTATTATTTTCAAGTATTCTCAGTAACTTCACCTAACAAGAGAAGAATTTATAATGAGAAATTTTTTACCTACTAAAAATGCATTAAATGTGTTATCTACAAAACTTAACTCAAAATGGATCACAGTCCTAAACATAAAACCAAACACTAAAAACAGTCTCAAAGAAAATGTAGAAAACAGTCTGTGTGATCTTGGATTGGAACAAATATTTCTAAGACACTGAAAGTAAAGTATGTAAAAGAACAAACTAGTACATTGGACTTCATCAAAACAAAAACTTCTGCTCCTCAAAAAACATTGTTAAGAGAATGAAAAGACAAGCCACACACTGGGAGAAAATATTTGCAATTTGGTTATTTGATAAAGGAACTGTATCAAGAATATATAGAGATCTGTCAAAACTCAATGTTGAGAAAACAAACATGACTTTAAAAAGTGACCAAATAATTTGAACACACTTCACCAAAGAAGATAGACAGGTGACAAGCAAATGAAAAGATGTGCAACATTATTAGTCATTAGACTGATGCAAATTAAATCTGCAATATGATATCACCACACACCTATTAAAAATGGCTAAAATTAAAGATACAGACAATACTTAGTGCTGGCAAGAATATGAAGGAACTGAAACTCTCATTCACTGCTGGTTAGCACGCACTGGTACACCACTATAAAAATGTTTAACAGTTTCTTAAAAAACAAACATACACCTACCATATGAAGCAGCCATTCTTCTCCCAAGGTAGTTACCAAAGAAAAATGAAACCATATGTCTGTACAACACTTGTACATAATGTTCATAGCAGCTTTATTTGTAATAGCCAAAGTTAGAAAACCTCCAAGTTTTTCTATCAACAAGTGAATGGATAAACAATGTGTGGCATATAATGGAATACTCAGCAACAAAGAGAAATTAGCTTGTGTGTCAATTTAAAATGTTTTAGTTAAAAAAGAACCTATAAATACATGCAGCAACATGGAAGAATCATAGAACAATTATGCAGAAAGAAACCAGATGAAGGAGAAGATGATCCCACAAATAAAATTCTAGAAAATGAAAACTCATCTACAGTGACAAAAAAAAAAAAAAAAAAAAAAAAATGTGGTTGCCTAGGGATGATGGGAAGGAAAGAGGAGCAGATTACAAAAGAGCATAAGGAAATTTTGGGGGGTGAAGGGTTTATTCATTACTTTTATCATTAAGATGGTTTAATGGGTGTAAATAGGTTAAAATTTAACAAATTGTACACTTTCAAATTTGTGCAGTTATACCTTAATGCAACTGTTAAAAAACAAAAATAAAATATGTGCATTGACAGTGGCAGAAGCAATCTGGCTTCACTCTACTCCACAAAAAACCAAAAACAAATATCCAGCACTCAGATTATCACCAGCAATATCCCACAACTTAATTGTTTTTCAATTTTTCTTTAAACACTGACTTTCTCTATGTTGCCCAGTGATATGGTTTGACTATGTCCCCACCCAAATCTCATCTTGAATTGTAGCTCCCATAATCCCCATGTGTCGTGGGAAGGACCTGGTGGAAAGTAATTGAATCATGGGGCCAGGTTTTTCCCTGTAATGTTTTCATAATAGTGAGTAAGTCTCAGGAGATCTGATTGTTTTATAAAGGGCAGTTTCCCGGCACATCTCTTTTGCCTGCCGCCATGTAAAACATGCCTTTGCTCCTCCTTTGCCTTCTGCCATGATTGTGAGGCCTCTCTAGCCATATGGAACTGTGAGTCCATTAAACTTCTTTTTATTTATAAATTACCCAGTCTTGGGTATTTCTTCATAACAGTATGAAAATGAATGAATACACACAGTTTGGAATGCAGTGGCTATTCATAGACATAATCATAGTGTGCTGCTGCTTCAAACTCCTGTCCTCAAGTGATCCTCCTGCCTCAGCTTCCAAAGTAACTGGAACTATAGGCACATACCACACCAGCTAGAGCTCAAATTTGAGGCTGAAATGTTCCCTAGGACCACAGAGAGGTGAAAAACTCCAGACAGATGGTAAGACAAATGGACTTTTCTATCTGCAATGCCCCTCCCTCAAATCTGCCAAGCACCATGTACAAAGAAAATCACCCAGATTTATGATTTCTACACTGGAAAAAAGTGAGACTGAGGTGGACAGCCAGCTTCCAAACCATCTTGGGTTCTTGTGTAGGGAAACCATTCCTGCCTCAACCCACAGGAAGCACAGCAAGTGCCTGTAAGGAGAAAATCCCCTGAGGGTTCTAGAAATAAATAGAGGATGTAAGACTAGCAACCTCAGCTCACAAAACTCAGCACTTTATCTTAGCCAAAAAAGATACCAAACTAGAGTGGCTGTTCAGCAGCACCACACTGTAGAAGGCACATTCCACGGTTCTTTTGGGTATGAACCCCTAACTATACTTCTCACATGGCAGGACATCCCCACTGGGACCCACACTCCCATTTCAGGACTGGCAGAGCTCTGAACCTCAGTGAGAGTAGACGCAAATCTGGGCTTAAGGTACCATCTAGTGCCAAAAAGGAAGCAGCAATCTAGGATTAAGGGAACTCAACAGGCAACTGCAAAGAACCTCTAAGAAAACATACCCCAGAAAGACCAAAACAAGCCAGGCAGCAAAGACGGAAATAAATAATTAACTCTTCCATGTAAAGCAATAGACAGACATATATTCACAAGAAACAACAGCAAACAAGGAATCATGAACTCCCTAAGCATACAAACAAGCAGCCAGTGATAAACCCTGAGATGGTGATGTATGAGCTCTCAGATCAAGAATTCAAAATAGCAGTTCTAAAAAAAAAAACAACTCTGCAAACTCACAAAAAAAACCTCAGAAATGTATCAGATAAATTTAACAGATTGAACGAAAAAAAAAAAATGCTGGAACTGAGAAATACATGTGTTGAACTGCAAAATGCATTAGAAGTTCTCAATAGCAGAATGAATAAAACAAGAAAAAAATCTGTGAGCTCAAAGGCAGGCTATTTGAAAATATACAATCAGAGCAGAAAAAATAAAAAAGAATGAAAAGGAACAAAGAACACCTACAGAATATGAAGAATTACCTCAAAAGAACAAATCTAAGAATCACTGGTATCTAAGAGGGAATTGAGAAAGAGCAAATGGTAGTATAAACCTTATTCAGAGAGATAGTAACAGAAAATTTTCCAAACCTAGAACAAGATATAAATATCCAGGTGCAAGGAGGTCAGAGATCGCCAAATATAACCAACCCAAATAAGACACCAAAAAAGGATATAATAATCAAATTCTCAAAGGTCAAGGAAAAAGAGAGGATCCTAAAAGCAACATAAGAAAGCAGCTAATAACATATTGAGGAACTCTGAATTGTCTGGCAACAGACTTCTCAATGGAAACCTACACAGGCCAGGAAAGATGGGACAACATATTCAAATTGCTAAAGAAAAAAACCATCAGCCAAGAATACTGCACCCACAAAAGCTTTCTTTCAAACATGAAGGACAGATAAAGTCTTTCCCAGACAAACAAGAGCTGGGGGAATTCAGCACCACTAGACTTGTCTTACAAGAAATGCTAAATGGAGTTCTTCAATCTGAAAGAAAATAACACTAATGTGCAAAAAGAAAACATGTGAAGGTAAAACAAAACTAACAGCTAAAGTAAGTACACAAATAAATTCAAAATATCCTAATACTGTAATTATAGTGTGTAACCCAACTTAAGTCACTAATATGGAAACTAAAAGACAAATCTATCAAAAATAATAATGACAACAGCAATTTATTAAGGGATATGCAATATTAAAAGATGTAAATTGAGACAACAAAAAGTCAAAATGTGGAAGAGATTAAGTTAAAGTGCAGGATTTTTGTCTTTCATTTGTTGGTTTCTTTTCTTTGTGATCACTTATCCTTATATAAAATAACTTGTGATGGAGGGCAGAGCAAGATGGCCGAATAGGAACAGCTCCAGTCTCCAACTCCCGGTGCCAGCAACATAGAAGACCGTGATTTCTGCATTTTCAATGGAGGTACTGGGGTCATCTCACTCGGGAGTGCCAGACAATCGGTGCTGGTCAGCTGCTGCAGCCCGACCAGCGAGAGCTGAAGCAGGGCGAGGCATTGCCTCACCTGGGAAGCGCAAGAAGGCAGGGAATCCCTTTTCCTAACCAGGCGAACTGAGACACACAACACCTGGAAAATCGGGTAATTCCCACCCCAATACTGCGCTTTAAGGAAACGGGCACACCAGGAGACTATACCCATACCTGGCCGGGAGGGTCCCACCGCCACGGAGCCTCCCTCATTGCTAGCACAGCAGTTTGTGGCAATCTAACCGCAAGGCAGCAGCGAGGCTGGGGGAGGGGCGCCCGCCATTGCTGAGGCTTAAGTAGGTAAACAAAGCCACTGGGAAGCTCGAACTGGGTGGAGCTCACAGCAGCTCAAGGAAACCTGCCTGTCTCTGTAGACTCCACCTCTGGGGACAGGGCACAGCTAAAAAAACAACAGGGGAAGCAGCAGAGGCCTGTGCAGACCCAAACGACTCTGTCTGATAGCTTTGAAGAGAGCAGTGGATCTCCCGTCAGGGAGGTTGAGATCTGAGAACGGACAGACTGCCTGCTCAAGTGGGTCCCTGACCCCTGAGTAGCCTAACTTGGAGACATCCCCCACTAGGGGCAGTCTGACACCCCACACCTCACAGGGTGGAGTACACCCCTGAGAGGAAGCTTCCAAAGTAAGAATCAGACAGGTACACTCGCTGTTCAGCAATATTCTATCTTCTGCAACCTCTGCTGCTGATACCCAGGCAAACAGGGTCTGGAGTGGACCTTACGCAATCTCCAACAGACCTACAGCTAAGAGTCCTGACTATTAGAAGGAAAACTATCAAACGGGAAGAACACCTATACCAAAACCCCATCAGTACATCACCATCATCAAAGACCAGAAGCAGATAAAACCACAAAGATGGGGAAGAAGCAGGGCAGAAAAGCTGGAAATTCAAAAAATAAGAGCACATCTCCCCCTGCAAAGGAGCGTAGCTCATCGCCAGCAATGGATCAAAGCTGGTCAGAGAATGACTTTGACGAGATGAGAGAAGAAGGCTTCAGTCCATCAAACTTCTCAGAGCTAAAGGAGGAATTACGTACCCAGTGCAAAGAAACTAAAAATCTTGAAAAAAGAGTGGAAGAATTGACAGCTAGACTAATTAATGCAGAGAAGGTCATAAATGAAATGACAGAGATGAAAACCATGACACGAGAAATACGTGACAAATCCACAAGCTTCAGTAACCGACTCGATCAACTGGAAGAAAGAGTATCAGCGATTGAGGATCAAATGAATGAAATGAAGAGACAAGAGAAACCAAAAGAAAAAAGAAGAAAAAGAAATGAACAAAGCATACAAGAAGTATGGGATTATGTAAAAAGACCAAATCTACGTCTGATTGGGGTGCCTGAAAGTGAGGGGGAAAATGGAACCAAGTTGGAAAACACTCTTCAGGATATCATCCAGGAGAACTTCCCCAACCTAGTAGGGCAGGCCAACATTCAAATTCAGGAAATGCAGAGAACGCCACAAAGATACTCCTCGAGAAGAGCAACTCCAAGACACATAATTGCCAGATTCACCAAAGTTGAAATGAAGGAAAAAATCTTAAGGGCAGCCAGAGAGAAAGGTCAGGTTACCCACAAAGGGAAGCCCATCAGACTAACAGCAGACCTCTCGGCAGAAACTCTACAAGCCAGAAGAGAGTGGGGGCCAATATTCAATGTTCTTAAAGAAAAGAATTTTCAACGCAGAATTTCATATCCAGCCAAACTAAGTTTCATAAGTGAAGGAGAAATAAAATCCTTTACAGATAAGCAAATGCTTAGAGATTTTGTCACCACCAGGCCTGCCTTACAAGAGACCCTGAAGGAAGCACTAAACATGGAAAGGAACAACCAGTACCAGCCATTGCAAAAACATGCCAAAATGTAAAGACCATCGAGGCTAGGAAGAAACTGCATCAACTAACGAGCAAAATAACCAGTTACTATAATAATGGCAGGATCAAGTTCACACATAACAATATTAACCTTAAATGTAAATGGACTAAATAGTCCAATTAAAAGACACAGACTGGCAAACTGGATAAAGAGTCAAGACCCATCAGTCTGCTGTATTCAGGAGACCCATCTCACATGCAGAGACATACATAGGCTCAAAATAAAGGGATGGAGGAAGATCTACCAAGCAAATGGAGAACAAAAAAAAGCAGGGTTGCAATCCTAGTCTCTGATAAAATAGACTCTAAACCATCAAAGATCAAAAGAGACAAAGAAGGCCATTACATAATGGTAAAGGGATCAATTCAACAGGAAGAGCTAACTATCCTAAATATATATGCACCCAATACAGGAGCACCCAGATTCATAAAGCAACTCCTTAGAGACTTACAAAGAGACTTAGACTCCCATACAATAATAATGGGAGATTTCAACACCCCACTGTCAACATTAGACAGATCAACGAGACAGAAAGTTAACAAGGATATCCAGGAATTGAACTCATCTCTGCAACAAGCAGACATAATGGACATCTACAGAACTCTCCACCCCAAATCAACAGAATACACATTCTTCTCAGCACCACATCACACGTATTCCAAAATTGACCACATAATTGGAAGTAAAGCACTCCTCAGCAAATGTAAAAGAACAGAAATTATAACAAACTGTCTCTCAGACCACAGTGCAATCAAACTAGAACTCAAGACTAAGAAACTCAATCAAAACCGCTCAACTACATGGAAACTGAATAACCTGCTCCTGAATGACTACTGGGTACATAACGAAATGAAGGCAGAAATAAAGATGTTCTTTGAAACCAATGAGAACAAAGATACAACATACCAGAATCTCTGGGACACATTTAAGGCAGTGTGTAGGGGGAAATTTATAGCACTAAATGCCCACAAGAGAAAGCTGGAAAGATCTAAAATTGACACTCTAACATCACAATTAAAAGAACCAGAGAAGCAAGAGCAAACACATTCAAAAGCTAGCAGAAGGCTAGAAATAACTAAGATCAGAGCAGAACTGAAGGAGATAGAGACACAAAAACCCTCCAAAAAATCAATGAATCTAGGAGTTGCTTTTTGAAAGGATCAACAGAATTGATAGACCGCTAGCAAGACTAATAAGAAAAGAGAGAAGAATCAAATAGACGCAATAAAAAATGATAAAGGGGATATCACCACCGACCCCACAGAAATACAAACTACCATCAGAGAATACTATAAACACCTCTATGCAAATAAACTAGAAAATCTAGAAGAAATGGATAATTTCCTGGACACTTACACTCTCCCAAGACTAAACCAGGAAGCAGCTGAATCCCTGAATAGACCAATAGCAGGCTCTGAAATTGACGCAATAATTAATAGCCTACCCACCAAAAAAAGTCCAGGACCAGATGGATTCACAGCTGAATTCTACCAGAGGTACAAGGAGGAGCTGGTACCATTCCTTCTGAAACTATTCCAATCAATAGAAAAAGAGGGAATCCTCCCTAACTCATTTTATAAGGCCAACATCAGCCTGATACCAAAGCCTGACAGAGACACAACAAAAAAAGAGAATTTTAGACCAATCTCCCTGATGAACATCGATGCAAAAATCCTCAATAAAATACTGGCAAACCGAATCCAGCAGCACATCAAAAAGCTTATCCACCATGATCAAGTGGGCTTCATCCCTGGGATGCAAGGCTGGTTCAACATACACAAATCAATAAACGTAATCCAGCATATAAACAGAACCAAAGACAAAAACCACATAATTATCTCAATAGATGCAGAAAAGGCTTTTGACAAAATTCAACAGCCCTTCATGCTAAAAATGCTCAATAAATTCGGTATTGATGGAACATATCTCAAAATAATAAGAGCTATTTATGACAAACCCACAGCCAATATCATACTGAATGGGCAAAAACTGGAAAAATTCCCTCTGAAAATTGGCACAAGACAGGGATGCCCTCTCTCACCACTCCTATTCAACATAGTGTTGGAAGTTCTGGCTAGGGCAATCAGGCAAGAGAAAGAAATCAAGGGTATTCAGTTAGGAAAAGAAGAAGTCAAATTGTCCCTGTTTGCAGATGACATGATTGTATATTTAGAAAACCCCATTGTCTCTGCCCAAAATCTTCTTAAGCTGATAAGAAACTTCAGCAAAGTCTCAGGATACAAAATTAATGTGCAAAAATCACAAGCATTCTTATACACCAGTAACAGACAAACAGAGAGCCAAATAATGAATGAACTTCCATTCACAATTGCTTCAGAGAGAATAAAATACCTAGGAATCCAACTTACAAGGGATGTAAAGGACCTCTTCAAGGAGAACTACAAACCACTGCTCAGTGAAATAAAAGAAGACACAAACAAATGGAAGAACATACCATGCTCATGGATAGGAAGAATCAATATTGTGAAAATGGCCATACTGTCCAAGGTAATTTATAGATTCAATGCCATCCCCATCAAGCTACCAATGAGTTTCTTCACAGAATTGGAAAAAACTGCTTTAAAGTTCACATGGAACCAAAAAAGAGCCCGCATTGCCAAGACAATCCTAAGTCAAAAGAACAAAGCTGGAGGCATCATGCTACCTGACTTCAAACTATACTACAAGGCTACAGTAACCAAAACAGCATGGTACTGGTACCAAAACAGAGATATAGACCAATGGAACCGAACAGAGTCCTCAGAAATAATACCACACATCTACAGTCATCTGATCTTTGACAAACCTGAGAAAAACAAGAAATGGGGAAAGGATTCCCTATTTAATAAATGGTGCTGGGAAAATTGGCTAGCCATAAGTAGAACATACTCCTTTCCTTACTCCTTATACAAAAATTAATTCAAGATGGATTAGAGACTTAAATGTTAGACCTAATACCATAAAAACCCTAGAAGAAAACCTAGGTAGTACCATTCAGGACATAGGCATGGGCAAGGACTTCACGTCTAAAACACCAAAAGCAACGGCAACAAAAGCCAAAATTGACAAATGGGATCTCATTAAACTAAAGAGCTTCTGCACAGCAAAAGAAACTACCATCAGAGTGAACAGGCAACCTACAGAATGGGAGAAAATTTTTGCAATCTACTCATCTGACAAAGGGCTAATTTCCAGTACCTACAAAGAACTCAAACAAATTTACAAGAAAAAAACAAACAACCCGATCAAAAACTGGGGAAAAGATATGAACAGACATTTCTCAAAAGAAGACATTCATACAGCCAACAGACACATGAAAAAATGCTCATCATCACTGGCCATCAGAGAAATGCAAATCAAAACCACAATGAGATACCATCTCACACCAATTAGAATGGCAATCATTAAAAAGTCAGGAAACAACAGGTGCTGGAGAGGATGTGGAGAAATAGGAACACTTTTACACTGTTGGTGGGATTGTAAACTAGTTCAACCATTATGGAAAACAGTGTGGCAATTCCTCAAGGATCTAGAACTAGAAGTACCATATGACCCAGCCATCCCATTACTGGGTATATACCCAAAGGATTATAAATCATGCTGCTATAAAGACACAGGCACACGTATGTTTATTGTGGCACTATTCACAATAGCAAAGACTTGGAATCAACCCAAATGTCCATCTGTGACAGACTGGATTAAGCAAATGTGGCACATATACACCATGGAATACTATGCAGCCATAAAAAAGGATGAGTTTGTGTCCTTTGTAGGGACATGAATGCAGCCGGAAACCATCATTCTCAGCAAACTATCACAAGAACAGAAAACCAAACACCACATGTTCTCACTCATAGGTGGGAAAGGAACAGTGAGATCACTTGGACTCAGGAAGGGGAACATCACACACTGGGGCCTATCATGGGGTATGGGGAGGGATTGCATTGGGAGTTACACCTGATGTAAATGACGAGTTGATGGGTGCTGACGAGTTGATAGGTGCAGCACACCAACATGGCACAAGTATACATATGTAACAAACCTGCATGTTATGCACATGTACCCTAGAACTTAAAGTATAATAATAATTTTTAAAAAAAGAAGAAAATTTAAAAATTCATGAAAGGAATGAAAATGTAAACAAACATCCCAAAATCTATGGGATACAGAAAAAGCAGCATTAAAAGGGAAAATTATAGCAATAAATGCCTACTTCAAAAAAGTAGAACGATTTCAAACAAACAATGATACATCTCAGGAAACTAGAAGAGAATCAACCAAATCCAAAATTAGTAGAAGGAATGAAATAATACCAGAGCAGAAATAATGAAATTGAAACTTTAAAAAATACAAAAGATTAACAAAAAGTTTTTTTGAAAAGATAAAAAAAATTGAAAAATCTTTAACTAGACAAAAAATAAAAAGAGGGAAGACCCAAATAAATATAATCAGATAAAAAAAAAAAAAAAGAAGATGTAACAACTGATACCACAGAAATTCAAAGGATCATCAACAGCTATATGCCAACAAATTGGAAAAGCTAAAAGAAACGAATAAATTCCTGGACACATACAACCTACCAAGATTAAACCAGGAAGAAATAGAAAACTCAAACAGATCAATAACAAGTAATGAGATCAAGGCAGTCATAAAGCATCTCCCATCAAAGAAAATCCCAGGACATTATGGCTTCACTGCTGAATTCTACCAAATATTTAAAGAACTATTTATAACACCAATTCTACTCAAACTATTCAAAATAATGAAGAAGAGGAAATATGTGCAAATTCACTCTACAAGGCCAGTATTGCCCTTACACCAAAACCAGGTAAGGACACAATGAAAAGAAAACTACAAGCCAGTATCCCTGATGAACCCAGATGTAAATGTCCTCAACAAAACACTAGAAAACAAATTCAGTGACACAGTAAAAAGACCATTCACCATGATCAAATAATCAATGTCATCCCAGCGATGCAAAGATGGTTCAACATATGCAAATCAATAAACATGATACATCAGATTAACAGAATCAAGGACAAAAACCATATGATCATTTCAACAGATGTTTAAAAAGCATTCAACACAATTCAACATTCTTTTATGATAAAAACACTCAACAAATTGGGTACAGAAGGAACATACCTCAAAACAATAAAGGCCATATATAACAAACCCACAGCTAACATACTGCTTGGGGGAAAATTGAAAGCCCTCATTTTTCTAAGATCTGGAATAAGACAAGGATGCCCAAATTCACCACTTTTCTTCAACATAACATTTGAAGTTCTAGCCACAGCAATTAGACAAGAGAAAGAAATAAAGGGCATCCAAATCGGAAAAGAAGAAGACAAATCATTCCTGTTCATAGACAACATGACATTACATTTAGAAAAGCCTAAAGATTCCAACAAAAAAATCTTAGAACTGATAGGTGAATTCAGTAAAGTTGCAGGATACAAAATTCACACACAAAAATCCATAGCATTTATATGCAAAGAATCCGAAAAAGTAATCAAGACACCAACACTATTTACACTAGACACAAAGAATATAAAATACCTAGAAATAAATTAAACCATAGATGCAAAAATCTCTACAAAGAAAACTATTAAACACTGATGAAAGTCAATGAAGACACACAAAGAAGGAAAGATGCCTATACTCATGGGTTAGAAGAATTAATATTGTTAAAATGTCAATACTACCCAAAGTGGTCTACAGATTCAATGCAATCCCTATCAAAAACCAATAACATTCGCCACAAAAATAGAAAAAAAAAATGCTAAAATTCATGTGGAACCATAAAAGACTCCAAATAACCAAAGCAATCCGGATTGGACAAAAAGAACAAAGCTGGAGGCATCACACTACTTGACTTCAAAATATACTACAAAGCCATAGTAATTAAAACAGCATGGTACTAGCATAAAAACAGACACACAGAGCAGTGGAACAGAACACAGAACCGAGAAATAAATCCACACATTTACAGTCAACTCATTTTTTTTTTATTTTTATTTTACTTTTAAGTTCTGGGATACACGTGCAGAATGTGCAGGTTTGTTACATAGGTATACATGTGCCATGGTGGTTTGCTGCATCTATCAGCCCATCATCTAGGTTTTAAGCCCTGCATGCATTAGGTATTTTAGGTATTTCTCCTAATGCTTTCCCTCCCTTTGCTCCCCACCCGACAGGCCCTGATGTGTGATGTTTCCCTTCCTGTATCCGTGTGTTCTCATTGTTCAACTCCAACTTATGAGTGAGAACATGCAGTGTTTGGTTTTCTGTTCCTGTGTTAGTTTGCTGAGAATGATGGTTTCTAGCCTCATCCATGTCCCTGCAAAGGACACGAACTCATTCTTTTCTATGGCTGCATAGTACTCCACGGTATATACATGCCACAATTTCTTTATCCAGTCTATCACTGATGGGTATTTGGGTTGGTTCCAAAATCTCACGCCAGTTAGAATGGCAATCATTAAAAAGTCAGGAAACAACAGATGCTGGTGAGGATGTGGAGAAATAGGAACACTTTTACACTGTTGGTGGGACTGTAAATTAGTTCAACTATTGTGAAAGACAGTGTGGCAATTCCTCAAGGATCTAGAACCAGAAATACCATTTGACCCAGTAATCCCATTACTGGATATATACCCAAAGGATTATAAATCATTCTACTAAAAAGACACATGCACATGAATGTTTATTGCAGCACTATTTACAATACCAACTCATCATTTTTGACAAAGACAGCAAGAACCTATATTGGGGAAAGGACAGTCTGTTCAAAAAATGGTGCTGGGAAAACTGAAAAACCATATGCAGAAGAAAAAAGCTAGACCCCTATCTCTCACCATATACAAAAATCACATCAAAATGGAGTGAAGACTTAAATCTAACACCTGAAACTATGAAACTATTGGCAGCAAAAACTGGAGAAATGCTTCAATATATTGGTTTTGGCAAAGATTTTTTAGTAAGACTTCAAAAGCACAGGTCAGAAAAGCAAAAATTTTCTTCACTGCAAAGGAAGCAATCAGCAAAGTGAAAAGATAACCTATGAAAAGGCCAAAAACATTGGCGAACTATCCATCCCACAATCAATTAATAAGCAGCATGTATAAGGAACTCAAACAACTCAACAGCACAAAATAAAAACAATCCAATTTTAAAATGGGCAAAAGAGTTGAATAAACATTTCTCAAAAGAAGACATACAAATTACCAACAGGTATATGAAAAAAATGCTCAACATCACTAATCAACAGGGAAATGCAAGTCAAAATCACAATGAGATATCTCACTCCAGTCAAAATGGTTTTTATCAAAAAGACAAAAAATAATGGATGCTGTTCATCCATTATTTTATCAAAAATAATGGATGCATGAACTCATTCTTTTCTATGGCTGCATAGTATTCCACGGTATATACATGCCACATTTTCTTTATCCAGTCTATCACTGATGGGTATTTGGGTTGGTTCCCAAATAATGGATAAAATAATGCATCCATTATTTTATCAAAAAGACAAAAAATAATGGATGGAGTTCATCATCTCCAAGGATGTGGAGAAAGGAAAACACTCATACATTGTTAGGGGAATGTAGATTAGTGCAGCCACTATGGAAAACAGTATAGTGGTCCTTCAAAAACTAAAAATAAAAGGACCAAATGATCCAGCAATCCCACTGCTGGATATCTATCCAAAAGAAAGGAAACCAGCATTTCAAGGAGATAACTATACTCCCATGTTTATTGCAGCACTATTTACAACAGCCAAGAGATGGGAACAACATAAGTATCTATCACTGGATGAATGGATAAAGCAAATGTGGTACATATACACAATGGAATATTATTAAGTCATAAAAAAGAATAAAATCCTGTCATTTGCAGCAATATGGATGTAACTGGAGGTCATTACATTAAGTGAAATAAGCCAGGCACAGAATAAATACTGCAAGCTCTCATTCATATGTGAGAGCTTACACAAGTAGATTTCATACCGGTAGAAAGTTGATTGGTGGTTGCCAGGGGCTGGGAAGGGTTGGGAGGAGGGAGAGATGAACAGAGGTTAATAGATATAAAAATACAGTTATATACAAGGAATATGATCTAGTGTTCAATAGTATGGTACGGCAACTATAGTTAACGATAATTTGGTTTTAGTTCAAAATAGCCAGAGAAGAAGAATGACAATATTCCCAACATAAAGAAAGGGTGAATGTTTGGGGTGATTGATGTCACAATTGTCCTGGTTTGATCATTACACATTGTATATAAGTATCAAAATATCACATGTACCCCAAAGATATGTACAACTGTTATGTAGCAATAATAAATAAGAAAATGCATTAAATTCCAGACATAATACCAAGTCCTTTAGATAAATTGTCTCATTTCACGTCACAAAAATACTTTTAGGTAGGGGATGTTGTAATACTCACTTCCAGGAAGAAGAAACTGAGGCTCAGAGAGATGAAATAACTTTGCCCAGGGTCACATAGGTAGGACTTTGCAGAGAGAAGGCACAAGCATTTTGACTTCATGTTAAATAAATGCTTCCCAAAGCACTTGACAATTCTTTTTTTTTTTTTTTTTTTTTTTTTTTGAGACGGAGTCTCGCTCTGTCACCCAGGCTGGAGTGCAGTGGCCGGATCTCAGCTCACTGCTAGCTCCACCTCCCGGGTTTACACCATTCTCCTGCCTCAGCCTCCCGAGTAGCTGGGACTACAGGCGCCCACCACCTCCCCCGGCTAGTTTTTTGTATTTTTTAGTAGAGACGGGGTTTCACCATGTTAGCCAGGATGGTCTCGATCACCTGACCTCGTGATCCACCCGCCTCGGCCTCCCAAAGTGCTGGGATTACAGGCTTGAGCCACCGCGCCTGGCCTACAATTTTTTTAAGATAACGTGAACAGCTCCTTGGTAAATATATTTACACCATTTATTTGCTTAGCAAATCCCTTTTCATAGACAGCATGCGTAAATATCGGCCCTATCATTTCAAGGCTGATCTTTCATCACACATTCCATTACAAATTCTAAAATTAGTAGGGTTCAAATTCAGGTCTCAGTGACTTATAGAAACAACCCAGGTTCTGATGTGTCACACACCTATGAGGTACAAATCAGGCTCATGAGAAAACAAATTCCAGATCAGTACAACATAAGGTAGGAGAGGCTAACAATCTTACTCCCACCTGGAGAGATCAGACAATGTCATACTTGTTTTCCAGGAGAAGACAAACAGAAACAGACACAGACACACACACAACAGACGACACACAGAGACACATACACACACACACCCTGGGCCAGAAAAATGCTGATCTAGCCATTCTGTGGATGTTTCCAATTTCTAATACATATTAATGACTGCTCTCTCCCTTTCAATGTGGACATTATTTCCTATTGGATATGTTTAGCCGGCAACAGCTTAAACACATAGACTATGCCTAGTTAGAAATCACTGTCCTCCACAGGGCAACACTTACTTGAAAAGCCTGTAAAATGACCCCAGGACACTTGGAGGAAGGGCAAAAAACAGCAACATGTTCACACGTTCATTTTTCTAGCTCAAATCCGACCAGGCTCTGAAAGTTCCCCTTGAAAGACAAGCCTTCCACCATCTCTTGCAAATGCTTTTTTTTTTTTTTTTTTTTGGTGGGGGAGGACAGAGTCTCGCTCTGTCGCCCAGGCTGGAGCGCAGTGACTGGATCTTGGCTCACTACAAGCTCCACCTCCCGGGTTTACGCCATTCTCCTGCCTCAGCCTCCAGAGTAGCTGGGAACACAGGCGCCCGCCACCTCGCCCGGCTAGTTTTTTTGTATTTTTAGTAGAGACGGGGTTTCACCGGGTCAGCCAGAATGGTCTCGATCTCCTGACCTTGTGATCCGCCCGTCTCGGCCTCCCAAAGTGCTGGGATTACAGGCGTGAGCCACCGCGCCCGGCCGCAAATGCTTTCTAAACAACACATAAGACTTTCCAGAGCAAAGGAGACTTTTCCAAAATCTGTAACTGTTTGATTTTGGGGAAGAAGACATACATCTTGACTTTGCACTCCTTTATGCACAACCAAGTTCAAATTGCTCAAATCTCCCACATCCTTGGAGGGCTGGTATTTATTTCCAACCCTTTCCCAGGTAGCTGTGCAATGTCAGCGATGAGCTACTGAAAAATCGCCTGCTGCTAACAACACTGTTGCTATTCACTTATTAATTTCATGCCCATATTATATTTTTCCTGAAACAAATTTCTCTATTGTTCCCTCTCTGCTTCTAGGATCCCATTACCCAATCCCCAACAGGTAAGAAAAAAACAGAGCCCAATTGGAGACACCCAACCACCTCAGGCCCTTGCAACCCTGTCGGACTTAGTTATAGTTCTTATGTGATTTCAGATATACCCTAAAATATAAGCATTGATGGTGCTTGGTCTTAGTAGTCAAATTGTTTTTAACTCTTGCAAACACAGTCTTCTCACAATCAATCCTTTGTAATGGGTTTTTAAATGTCCCTTCAATAATATTATTCCAGTGCTCTCTTCTGAGACTACCATATGGACCAAAATATTTAAAGCAACCAAGCAACACCTAGGAAAACACAAAACGTCATTTTTCTTCCTGCCCCATCTCTACCCCTGCTGTTTCTTTTTACCAAAGATTTTATTTTCCTTATATGGAACAAACGATTCCAATTTCCCCGTATAGCACTGACATACAGATGAGGTATTGACCTGTAGCTTTTTAAATCCCAAATTGCAGGCTTTGTTTAGATGAGTCTAAGGCCATGGCTTGAAAGAAGAAAAAGGGAAGTATCTCCTCAAGGGTAAGGAGAATCTTTTCCCAAACTACCCAGAGAACTCTTCAAAGACTGTTGCCTGTTTTCCCTTAAAGACTCAAAGAGGGGAAGGTGAAAAAGTCTGCTCTGCCAAGTAGGATGGCTCACAAGGTCATTTGAGGAACTGAAAGTCTTTACTCCAGTCAGTAATACAACCCTTTCTTCACACACACACACACACACACACACACACACACACACACACAAAATGATGTAAAGCATGCTCATTTGTCAGACATTTCGCAAAGCTGACCTTGCCGGTGGCACTGGGACTTGAACTTGCAGCTGAAGAGATGAGAATAAGCCGAATATTAACACCTCATATGTGTTCCTTTCCCTTCTTATTAAAAGCCGAGATTATGATTAGCCCATCAAGATGGCACTGAAGAAATATAATATGGAGTACAAGGGAGGTCAGTGGAATCCCTCACGCTGGAAGCTTTCAGCATCCAGAAAGTCGAGCTGGTACAAAATGAGTAAGTATTTTCACAGTCCTTCCCAAGAGGTGGAAATGGAGGTCACCTTGACAGAGGTGAAATACACCTCTCCTCAGCCTAACCGTGTTATAGCAAGACTGAAATGGAGACTCATCACCACTCAGATCAAACTGTACTTTGATAGGAACCAAACTTCCAGTTGTTTTTTTTTTTCTTCTGAATCAGTGGTTCTCATCTTTGGCTGCAGGTCTGAATAATCACTAGTATGGTTGTTAAATAATACAGGTGCCTGCACTCTACTTTGTAAGGTTCAGATGGAATATAACTGCAGTGGGGCCTCTGTGTATTTAGTGCAAAAACTCCCCAGGGAGAGAATAAAGTAACCACTATTTTATGGATGCCTTTTTCTATTGCTACCAAAACAAAGGCCCTTTAAACCATTCCATAGTCTTTTCTTTTCCTTGCTCATAAAATAGACTATGTTATTGTAGAGTTGCCTACATAGCAATACATCCATAGATTTACTGAAATAACCATTCATTGGAAGTGGGACAGGAAGAAGGAAGACAGAAAAGTACAGGAAAAACCATATTAAAATCAGGTTTCACCCCAGTGGGTAAATGCTCATTATTGATGAAAATAAGTTTGCTAGTGGGTAACTTTAAGACTTAATGGTTGATATCACACCCATACACACACACACACACACCAAACACTGTCAAATTACTTTTGCCACTTCCCTCTCCCTAAAAATACGCTCTTGCAGGGAATAATAGCATACGTAATTCATCAGGAAACAGAACTCTTCCCCACTCTTTATGACTTGAGGTTACAAATCCCACTTACCCAGTACTTTTTCTAAATTTAGTAGTCATTTGTTTAAAAAAAAAAAAAAAAGAAGTAAATAAAACATAAATGAAATAGAGATAAAACAGTGTGCTCTATGACTGACCCATGAAAATTAAAATAATCCAGAATTCTAATCTTTAAAAAAGCAACATTAAGACCTAACTCATTATTAGTTCATGGTACTTATTATAGTAGGTTCTAACCACATGTGGCTATTGAGCACTTGAAATGTGGCTAGAGTCACATGTTAAAATGATAATATTTTGAATATTTTGGGTTGAATAAAATGTGTTAGTAAAACTAATTTCTTCTGTTTCCTTTTACTTTTTTCAGCGCAGTTTTATAACATGCAAAATTACATGTGTGGCTCTATTTAGCTATGATAAGCCTTGCCTACCCCCTAGTGTCAGAAAGTAGGCAATGCAGGCAAATCATTTTTCAAACGCATCTGTGTAAGTACAATTCATTTCTGCCAGCAAAGTACAAATAGCCGCTTGTACATACAATTTTATCATTTTCACAAATATCTCAAATTTAAGCCTTAGAGAGACTCCTGTAGTAGATGTTATATGCCCCACTCAATTAGTATTTTTGAAATTACCTGGTTTCTTGCAGAAAATTAGAGCTAAAACAGTCCATCCAGTCAAGAGTATTTGCAGGGTTCCTATAAATTTCAGCCATTATAGGGGACAGAAAACATGGGCCCAAACTTGGATGCAACAATGGCTCTTCAAAAAATTTACCCTAAGTTAAAAATAACATAAACCATCAAAACACAAAATCACAACATGCATATTTTGCATAACCATTTATAACAGAAAAAAAAAACAGAAAACCTAAATTTCCATAAATTTGAACAGTACAGAACCTCTACAAAATAGATAACATTCAAGAGAAGAAGACAGGTCTAAATAAAGATAACTAGCCTTTGAGCACACACTAAGCAAACACAGTTCTCAGCATTTCCCAGGTATTAATTGATTCCTTATTATAACTCTGAGGTTTACCTTTTATTATTTTTATTATTCTCATTTTACATAGAAAGAGGCTGAGTCCAAAGAGGTTTCATAACTTGCCCAAGAATGAAAGAAGAACTGAAGCAAACCTGAAGCTCATGCTGCTTCCTGTGTCATGAGTAATAAAATCTTTTCTCGGGCCAGGCACAGTGGCTCAGGCCTGTAATCCCAGCACTTTGGGAGGCCGAGGTGAGTAGATCACTTGAGGTCAGGAGTTCGAGACCAGCCTGGATAACACGGTGAAAGACCATCTCTACTAAAAATACAAAAATTAGCTGGGCGTTGTGGCAGGTGCCTATAATCCCAGCTACTCAAGAGGCTGAGGCAGGAGAATTGCTTGAACCTGGGAGGCAGAGGTTGCAGTGAGCTGAGATTGCACCACTGCACTACAGCCTAAGTGACAGAGGGGGACTCCGCCTCAAAAAACTTGATTAATTAAAGTAAAATAAAATATTTTGTCTCTGACCCAAGCATCTCATGGCTTCTGCCCAGCATCCAGCTAACCTACTAGCTTGTGAGGACGGTAAAAGCTCAGACCCTTCACAATTCTTGACATCTAACTATTTCCCAATCAGTGAGACATCCTCTTACAGCAGATTTAGCTCAAGGCCAGCAAATAAAACGGCTCTCAACACCCTTCTGGGTCACTCTGTTCCCAGCTTGTTGAAGCCTTTCTCTCCTTCTTAAGTTTGAGCTGAAACCTCAGCCTTCATAAAGCGACTTTCTTTGCCACATTCAGCTTTCTAGAACAATGAAAAAACAAACCTTTTTCTCTTATACATGAGAAAGCTTCAAACCCTGAAGGCTCTGACCACATCTACCTACCCATGCTCACCGTCTTCAGCCGTTCCTGGAATGCAAACCTTTCCACACTCATTGTAGATATGCCTCCAAATGTGAAAATAGCTGCCATTTATGGAATGTTGACTATGTGCTAATCCCCTCACCTACTTTTCCTTATTCAGTTATCCCAATAACTCCAAATAAAAAAATGCATGGATATCATTCCATTTTTACAGATGATGAATCAGGTTCAGAGAGGTTAAATGGCCTGGATAAGGCCACACAGCCAGGATGTACCAGAACCAGAATTATGTTTGACTTTAGACCCCTCAACATTTGATTTCCTCTCCTGCCTCATTTCCAGGTGTGCCCAGTTTTTCCAGGGACTTTATGCCAGCTGATTACATTGGCATAAAGTGACATTAAATAGTCACCAAGCACCACAGCATTTCGTGGAATTGAAATAGTGCAGTCCAGGTCATGTTCAAAGTTCTCTAGGGAAATGGAACTGTTAAAGTGAACGTATAAATCAATAGCACCCAAGTTCCCAACTCCAGCTCCATCAGAAAATTAGCTATGATTCCATCTTTAAAGGACAAAAATCTGAATTTTTGAAGCCTCCTAGTATTCCCAGGAATAAATCTTAAAGTTGTAAGGTGCTTTGTGTCCCAACCACTCGTGTCTACATCAGATGAAATTGCTAGGAAGATCCCTAAATCATTAATTCCACAGGAGTCGAGTTTCCGAATCTTCCTTCCAGATGGCATCTTCCCGCTGCACAAAACATATTTGCTGCCCCCTTGTGGGGAAGTGATGCACTGCTTACAGCCAAAAAAAAAAAAAAAGGAACAAAAGGACAAATTGCTGGTTGAAGAAATAACAAGAGTTAGCCCTGGCTTCCTTTCAAAAGAGATGAACCTGCCAATTGGCCCCTTCACCTTTTCTACAGCTTGAAACTACACAGTCCTATATGTGTATGTGATCTCCTGCTCAATTATGATGGAAAATAGACTTTAAAAACAACAAAAACCGTTTTTTGTTTTTTAGACGCTTAGAAATACTACCTCCGGACTCTGTGGAAATTTATTAATGCCATTTGTCTTCAAGAAAGAGTCTCACCACCCAACCTGTGAAAATTAGGTGGGTTTTTATTTTTTTTTTTTAACGCTTAAACGAAAATTAAATCTTTGATACACAACTAACATAACACCCCATCTCCCAAAACTGGGGGGAGATTCCCACCTTCTTCCGTGTCTCTTAGCCAGGCAGGTGGAGATAGGATTGTAGGATACCTCCTTGTTTACACACAGCAATCAACCTCCACTCTTCTAATCCAAGCCATAAAAAGCATCCAGCTTCTAACTAGGGTTTCCTAGAGCCACCATTTATTTAATTGGCCAGCACTAAACATGAAGCCCATGGGACAGTGCAGGGACACTCAGACACAGCCTTCTGCAGGTAACGCTCTGCAACTTGCTCCCACTGTCAGACTTCCGTGTAATACACCCACAGCAGAGTGAAAATCTGACCAGAGTTTCTCAGGATCTCAGTGCACTGCCCCAATTAATTCTGGTGATCTAGAGTTCTCCATCAGCTGAGCACTAAATTGGGACAAAAATGCCACATGGACATTGCAAGGATCATGGACTTTCATTCCCTGAAGATCATTAAAGAAAATTTATAACATAAATGAGAGTGGGTGGTAATCCCACTGAAATGCTTCACCTGTCAACTAATCTGACTCCTAAACTCCACTCAAGAGATAAGATTGAGACCTCAAACACTATCCTTACGAACAAACTCATAAAATTACGTACAGCACAATAACCAACTAGCTGTGGGCACTTCACAGCAGCCAAATGGTATTGATTTTATGCTGATTTGCTGAAACTGCAGTCATTATTTTTCTCATCTTCTTGGAACTGTCACTTGAGGAGGGAAAATTGAGTTGTGTGAGATTTTAAAAATTATCTTGAGCCTTAAATTAGGACTAACCTTAAAATATCAGAATAAAGTGGAAAGTATAACATGTCATATATTTGGTGGTAAGAATATCTCATGAACTTTCCATACACAAGACCTTTGGAGACAGAATTTATAATTCTGACCCATATGTGATTTAGGGTTCAGGCATTACTCTTTTCCAAAGAAGTCAAAACATTTCTGGCACTGCCATGCCTCAGATTACCAAAGCTGAGAGAGTAAATTAATTGACAAGTCCATTGACAAATATGAACTATTCAGGAAAACACAATTCACTGGGGAGTTTCCACTGTGTTACTTTAAATGTTGATGTAAGAAAGAAAGGGGAAACACAAAAAAAAACACACAGACTGATCTGTAGCTGATGGTTTTGATCTCGCCTTTAAAAATCAGCAATGCAGAGATATGAGTTTCACTAGAAGTTATCAGAATGACTGCCTCTAAATCTTTAGACAACACTTATTTTAAGTCCCTTACGAAAGTTACCACAGCTTTTTCTCTTTTCTGTCTTCCTTTTAAAAAACAAAAATCATGTAGCATATTTTCTCCACATATCTCAAAAAGATCTTAAATTATCTGACTGTTCCCTTCACTAAAGCTCCATAAGTGTTAGCTGAAGTTTATCATAAAGATGTTCTACTTCTAAGGAAGCTGACGGAGTGGGTGGATGGATGGATGGATGGACAGATGGACTGACATGTATACACACACACACACACACACACACACGCCAACCACACAAATTGCTGCTGGTTTTCTGGGATTCCTTGAGAAAAAAGTGCTATAAAAATAAAAGTGTGCCCAAGAAAACAAAAGTTTTTAAAAGCCTGAAAAATATTTTTAAAGGACTATTTAAGCACTAAACCATTAAACTGTGTTACTCCGCCATATTTCATGCTTCCTCTAGTTATTTACACACCATCAGAAGCTCACATCAGTTACCTGTGTCTAATATGTGGACTCTGACGTTTGGTGGGGTTGTATTAATTTATCTCAGCAGTGCATAATGAGCTTAAAGGGCTTACCTGCATGTCCCCGGAGGTGCTGGCTTGAGGCGGACATCAGCTTACAGCACACCATTAACACGTAGGCTAGAAAAAGCCAGTGCGACAGCAACACTGACTTAGCACAGACTCTCATCCTGGAGGAAAAGCAGGGCTGGAGTCAGTGAGGGCTGAGGAAGGCCAGGTTCCCTGGCAAGCACCATCCTAGGAAGGCGGGAGAAAGCAGGGGCAGATCCCTGGAGCTGGAATTCCTTTCTCCCAAGAAAACAGAAGACCAATCAAACCTTATTTGCACTGAGCATTAAGTAAATTTTCAATAAAAACCTTTGATAAGTAAGAGTTTTCCGAGTTAGCCCTATGCATCAGTGAGAAGCTAATTTATGAATCCACAAGTTGTTGCTTGAGTTATCCTAATAGAGCATGAGGATTTTATTCTATTTTATACCATGAGATGTAAAAGCAACACACGTAGAGCTAGATCCAAATAAAATACATATGATTTCTGGATCTGAAAGAATCTATGGAGATTTTGCACATGTGGTCCAAGAACTTTCTCCTGGTTTCTCTGACTGTACACTAAGGCTTTCTGGTCTGCAAGACTGGGTTCACAGCTGATTAAACCAATCTCAACTCCTCCTTTGGGGAGGAGTATGGGCAAATACAGGTGAATATAAAATAAACTTAACTTCTTATGATGGACAGTATCAAAACAGTTGCTCAAAGACAATTCAGTTCACGTTATGGTTGCAGGGTCTATTCTAAAACAAAAGAGTAAAAAAAGGAAGATATCAAAAATATTCCCAGCTGCCTAATTTTCTGCCCTTTTATAACATCATAAGGGAATTAAGTAGATAGAACTTGATTAACTTTGTTTGCTTTTTTTTAATTAACTTTTCAAGCAAAAGTCATTGCATTTGGCATCTGAAATTAGGTTCTTCCTCACACATGCCTCATGGCATCTTATTACCACAATGGATCAAAGAAACCCCCGTTTAATACATGCAAATGTATACACACTTATGGGCCGACAATAAAAACATGGCACCTGAGTTTGGCTTCTTGCCTGAGTCACACTATAGGTGAGACTCCTAAGGAAGTCCTCTAAGGAAGCATCTCCAGCTGCCAGCAACCTAGCAGTGCCTCTACCAAAGTCACAGTTCCCTGCTCCAGGAAAACACATCAAAGCCTCGGAAGAACTGAATGCCCACACCATATTCCGAGGCACACACATGTTCTGCTGCCAACCTTCTCTCCCCGTGACCTCTCACAATTCAGTCAAATAGATCTTGTTAAAGGGTGTATTGCTTATTGGAGATTTGGTCCGCTTTTTAAGCAGCCAAGACAATCGTCTTTGAAGAACTTGGTGTTAAAGGTAGCAAAAAGCATTGGCTTCCTTTTGCCCTTTTAAACTGTTTCAAAATGGTTTTAAATGTCTATGTTGGGTAATTTGCAATGCAGCAATAGAAAATTAATCCTTCATTAATGTGATGCCTTGAAATTTTCCCTTTTGGGGCCACTAATTATGACAAATTGGAAGCCAGGCTATCTGATCCAGCCTGCAAATGTGTTTTGTTTGATCTGTGCTTTAAAAAAAAAAGTGAATTGGTTGCCAACACATAAAATGTCCATATTGCACATCAGAATCCAGATTCTCTTGAAAAATCATTCCTGGCATCCCTGGGCTCACATTTCCGCATGAGAATAACAGGCTGGGGTGGTCATAGCTGCCCCTAGACGGGTCTCCACAGTCCCTCCCAGCAGTCAGTACCTTGGGCCCAACCAGCCGGACTCATTTACATATGGCCATTTGAACTTCTGATCCTTGGGTAAGAGGAATAAGCTTTTGTAACAAATAGATTGATAGCTGATACTGGGATAATACAGTGAAATTTTAGAACATTATGTGTGAGACAGAGTGTTCTATTACAAAAAAACAAAAATCATCAAATACGGGAATTTGAGCCTCTGGACTTCTCCCAAATTATGTGATTGATAATAGCATCTAGAACTCATGTAAGATCCACATATTATTTTCTTTGCCACCTTTCAAGCTGCTTCTAGAGTTTCTGTCCCCTTCACATGCGTACACTGAGGTGGGAGAGATGGAAGGCATGCTTTGAGAAACTAAAGGCCATTCGAAGCAGAGAGGCTCCATGTTTCTGTGTAAGTTTAGAATGTTAGCAATGTATAAAGCAAATTACCAAACTTAGAAGTTTAAAACAACAATCTATAGCCATACTACCCTCAACCTACCTGATCTCAGAAGCAAAGCAGGGTCAGGCCTAGTTAGTGCTTGGACAGGAGCAGTTTGAAACAACACCAATATATTATCTCATAGTTTCTGTAAGTCAGGAGTCTGGCATGTTCTGGCTGGGTCTTCTGCTCAGAAACTCACAGGCTAAAATCAAGGTGTCAGCTGGGTGTGTCCTCATCTGGAGGCTCAACTGGGGAAGGATCACTTCCAAGTGCCCTCAGGTTGTTGGCCAAAGCCATTTTCTTGGGACTCTCTGTATTCCCTGTATTCTTGCTATCAACCAGGAACTGCTCTCAAGCTCTTCACATCTTTGCCACATGGCCCCTGCATGAGCTCCTTCATGGTTTGAATCTCTTCCTCTAGGAAAGGCTCAGTCTCATTTTAGGGCTTATCTGATTAGGTCAATCCCACCCAGGATAATCTCTCTTTTGATTAACTAAATTCAGTGTATGTGGAACCTTAAAAACACCTGTGAAATCTCTTCATCTATGCCTTACAGGTGTAATTTAATAAAAGATGTGACTCTCATCATAACCACAATGCCACCCACACTCAAAGGAAAGCAATTAAAATATTTAAAATAATATCCCACTGTTGGCAATAATTGAATGAAATATATTTAAATCAAAGAGAAAGAGTTTCACTCGATAAAACCATAAATTGATAGATAATTTGATCATGTGTGTCAAGCATTTACAATCCAACAGATCACTTATAGGATTTAACCCTAAAGAAATAACCAGCAACGTATGGGACTTTTTTTATTGTTTATACTATTGAAAATGATCTGGCCATGCATGGAGGCTCTTGCCTATAATCCCAGCACACTGGGAGACTAGTGGAAGGATTGCTTGAAGCCAGGAATTCAAGGCAGGGGTGAGCTATGATTGTACCACCACACTCCAGCCTGAGCAAAGAGGGAGACCCTGTCTCAAAAAAAGAAGGCAGGAAGGCAGGAAAGCAGGGAGGCAGGAAGGCAGGAAGGGAAAGACAAAAAAAAAAAAAAAAAATGATCCAAATGATCCAAATGTTTAACAGTATGAGACTGGTTAAACAAATTATGACACAGCCATGAGATGGGATATTCTTCAGTAATGAAAGTGATATTATAAAATGAAAAAGAAACAAAAGTTTATTTTAAATATGTGAATTCTATGACAGCCTGGGCCTGTTTTGTCTTCAGATCCATTCTTCCCTCTTCCCCAGTACTGAGGGCTGGCGGGCCCTCTAGGCTGCATTTCCCAGGCTCCCAGGTCAGCTGGTTACTGGCTGGGTTCAGTCAAGGAAAGGCAACAGCTGGAACCCAGAGAATAGGAAAAGGGATAGGCCAGGACATCTCTCCCTGCCTTCTCTGTCTTTGGCAGGATCTGTGGAGTGGCCATTTCTCCACATGGCTCCAGTTCTGCCAGAAGGGCCCACTGTGATTCTAGCTTCCACTCTAGTTTCCTCCTTCTAGGCACTGCTTCCTCACAGACTAACTGCTTCCATGGTCCCCAGCCAGGGGATGGCAGTGGCTTCCTGTGTATCTTCTGCTCAGTTTCCCTGACTCTCCCATCGTATGTATAACCAGTCTCCTGAATTCACTTCCCACTGGACAAAAATGTGAAGTTGGAGATAATGCATTCCCAAGACATGCAATTTACCCAAGCTCATGGAGCAGTGAAAAAGTCAGCAGAATAGTTTGTTTTTCTGGTTGGATTTCAACAAATGCCTTAAATCAAAAGTCTCAAGGGCAGACATTCCAAATCCTGGGCAATGATCCCTAATCTATCTTCTTCTTATGTGGACAATTCTATGTAACGAGTTGCTGGATGAGTAACAATAAGTTCCCAGTCCCTAAAACAAGTATTCACTTAACAGTAGCTCAACAACCACTCCCCCAGAGAAATGCCAGGTCACAGTGGTAGCGGTGGGGCCGGAAAGCTATTCAGCAACAGATTTATATTTCCTCATCTTTTCCCCTAATAAATCAAAGTACTATTTTGCAAACTGAAATAATTTTCATTTCACAGACGAAAGCTAAAATGAAAAGATCAACATTTCCCCAAATTCCCAAAAAGTCTATGTAAAAGCAGGCTTCTAAAAAGGATCATCAACTCCAGGATACTCACTTTTGCTAAATTCTCAATACTTTGTAAAGATATCGTGTCCAGGTAAATGTTAAAATAATCTTACCTTGGGGACCTCATAAGATTTGGTTCTAGTCAAACACAATTATTCCAGGATGTATTTCAGAGTGACTCCCAATTCCCATCTGTAGCTAGAACCAATCATTTCTGCCGTTCCAAAGAATTATCATAGCTCAGAAGACCTATGTTAAAAAGGCCAAAAGAAAAAGAATCAATTAGCATTTTAATATTAAAACGAAACTAATTTCCAGTAGCAAAATAATGGTTTTTAACCATGACACCTGCAGTTTCAGGCAAGTGGCAGACAGCCAAACATATCCATAGTTGTGAGGTGTCCTAATATTAGGGAGGAAAAGATACAGAATTCTACAGTCATTAACTAGCCACATATTAGTTAACATAATATAGTTTTAAAGAACTTCCTGCGGCAGGACGGG
Source organism: Piliocolobus tephrosceles (assembly GCF_002776525.5). Taxonomy (NCBI): domain Eukaryota; kingdom Metazoa; phylum Chordata; class Mammalia; order Primates; family Cercopithecidae; genus Piliocolobus; species Piliocolobus tephrosceles. The sequence goes on along the minus strand of NC_045435.1, from coordinate 67,454,992 downwards.
TATTCAAAATTTAACAAAGGGCCCCAAATCATTTGAAATGGACAAATTTCACTCTCCCATTTCATTGACCATCAGGCAAAAATGGAAGTTGGAGATAATGCATTCCCAAGACACGCAATTTGCCCAAGCCCATAGGGCAGTGGAAAAGCCAGCAAAAAGATCTGAATTATTAGATTTGTGTGACATAAGCCTGAAGATGATGCTAGAATATCTACAAGTTTGCTTTTTGAAAGAATGTTAATAGAACACCAAGAGAAAAAGTGTTTCCAATATAATCCACAATATCAAAATATAAAGAACACTTGTGAATACTATAATTGACACTCCCTCAACGCACAAACCTAAAAGGATTTTTCTACTTAGTGAACACATTTGTAAAAGGAGTCAGATGATCTTAAAGCAAAGACATCTTAAGAAAAAAATAGAACATGAAACGATACCATTTGTAATGATGCTAAGTTAAATACATCCCTCCCAGTAGTGGAGATCAGAGAAAAATAATGATATGCATTAATAAATATTCAAGTTGCAAATATAACATAAAAATGATTTTTGAAATGCAGTCTTATTACTTTAGAATCCTGTAGAACCAATTAAGAATCCACCACCAAACACAACTGAGATTTTTCTCTTGGATAACCCGAAGACAATTCCACAAGTTTGATTAGAGAACACTTTCGGTAATAAATTTAAAGACTCACCACTTTGGGGCTGTATATAGGAGAGTACGGGCCTCGAGTAATTAGTTCAACAAGAGTGAAATGGCTTTAAATAACTGTATAAATATGAGTTGCTCAAAAAAAAAAAAAAAAAAAACTTGAAAATGTTCATCTCCCAGATCCTCCAACTTTATTAAGTATGTTTGTCCTTATGTCCACCCAAGGGCATGATGTGACCTTCTGCTATCAGAAAGAACTACACAATATAATTTATCAGAACCCATCATAATGAACTCCCCACATATTGGAAACCAAAATGACCTTTCCTGGCTAATATTTATCTTATTTTCTTCATTCAAAAGGAACCACTGGGTATTCTTTTTCAATTCATTATAAAGATAGATCCATCAGTGGAAAGTAATGCAATCTAATAGTTCTTATGCCAGACAAGAAGCCAGGAGTTTCATTTTAGGCTGAGCAGTAACTCATTCAGTCATATTTTCCCACAGTGTACCTGAGGCACTTACTTGAAAGAATTAACTCTTTCTTATCATGTCTTAGTCTGTTTTCTGCTGCTATAACAGAACAGAAATTGAGTAATTTACAAAGAAATTTATTTCTCACAGTTCTAGAGGCTGGGAAGTCCAAGGCACAATGGCAATTAAATTTCAACATGAGTTTTGGAGGAGACATTCAAGTCATAACATTCCACCTCTGGCCTCCCAAAACTCATGTTCTTCTCACATATAAAGTGTATTCATTCCATCTCAATAGCCCAAAAGCATCGATTCAAAAGCCCAATGTCCAGAGTTTCATCTAAATCAGATATGAAACTCAAGATTCATCCCATCTCAAATGCCCTCCAACTGTGAGCCTATAAAATCAAAACAAGTTATCTACTTCCAAAACACAATGATGGAATAGGCATAAAATAGACATTCCCATTCCAAAAGGGAGAAATAGGAAAAGGAAAGAGGTAACTCATTCCCACTATGTCCAAAACCCAACAGGTAAAACAACATTAAATCTTAAAGCTGGAAAATAATGTCCTTTGGCTCTGTATGTCCTGCATCCTGGACATGCTACAGCAGGAATTAGGTTACCAACACCACGAGCAGCCCTGCCCCTGTGGCTTTGCTGGACCCCATCCACTCAGCAGCTTTCTTGGGTTGGGGTCTTGTGCCTGCAGCTCTCCCAGGCTGGAGTTGTACACTGGCAGCTCTACATTTTGGGAGTCTCTGAGGTAGCCTCACTCCCATGGTTCCACCTAAGGACTGCCCCCTAGTACATGCTCTCTGTGGTGGGTCCTCCCTTGTAACAAGTTGTAACAAGTTTCTGCCAGGACCCCAGACTGTCTGATACATCCTTTGGAATCTATGTGGAGGTGACTGTGGCCCCAAGGCTCACGCACTCTGTACTTCCACAGGATCAGCACCATGTGGATGCCATCAAGGCATACCACTTGTGAGCTCTGAAGCTCTGACACTAGCTGTGCCTGGGTCTGCTTGAGGGGTGCTGCATTGGAATTTGGGGAGAATTCCAAGGCTGCACAGGGTATTGAATGCTGAGGTCCCACAGGTACCCCTCTTGAAATCTTGCCCTCCAGGTGCTAGCTTGCCTGAAAGATCTCTGAAATACCATCAGGATAATTATCTCATTGTCTTCAACAGCACCTGACTCCATTCTAGCTGTATCAATTTCTTTAGCAAATGGTTGCCTGACCACACCCTTAGTACTCTCTCCCAAATACGCTGTTTTATTCTTCACGTGGACAGGCAGAGAGTCTTCCAAATCTTTCTGTTCTGCTTCCCCTTTAATTGTAAATTCTGTCTTTAAATAATGTCTCTATTCACTCATTTTACTGTAAGCACCCAAAAGAAGCCATGCAGCACCTTGAACACTCTCCTGCCACATATCTAGATCATTGCTCTTAAATTCCATCTTCGAATGGAATCTTCTAAAACCCTAGTGTATGGACACAATCCAGCCAAATTCTTACCATATTAAAACAAGGATTGCCTTTACTCTGGTTTCCAATACCATGTTTCTCATTTCTGCTTGAGACTTCATCAGAATGGCCCTTACCATCCATATTTCTAACATTCTGATCACAACCTCTTAAGTGACCTCTAAGAAGTCTCAGACTTTTCCTACAGCTATTCTCTTCTGAGCCCTCACCAGAGCCACCCTTAACACTCCATTCACAGCAATACAGTTTTTCAGCATTTACTTCAGAACTGTTCCAGCCTCTACCCCCACCCAACTCCAAAGCTGCTTCCACATTTTAAAGTATTTGTTATAACAATAACCCCACTCTCTGTACCAATTTTTTGCCTTAGCCTGTTTTCTGCTGCTATAACAGAATAGCTGAAACTGAAACAGAATACCTTTTAAAAAAATCTATTTCTCATAGTTCCAGAACTGGGAAGAAGTCTAATATCAAGGTGCCAGCATCTGGTGAGGGCCTTCTTGCTACATTATCCCATGGCAGAAGATGGAAGGGGAAGAGTGCTCAAGAGAGCAAGAAAGGGCTGAACTCGCTTGTATAACAATCCACTTTCACAATAAGGAACACAGCCCCCAAGATAATGTCATTAATCTATTCATGAGGGTGGAAGCCTCATGACCTAATCCACCTCTTAATGATCCTACCTCTTAATACCATCTCAATGACAATTAAATTTCAACATGAGTTTTGGAGGGGACATTTAAACCAAACTATGTCACTTCTAAACTTCAGTACATTCAAGATCAATAACTTTGCACATGGCACCAAAAGAAAGCATTTACTTGCAATCATTTTATTCCTCTGTTGTTCCCAACTATAACACAGTCCTTTCTACCACTCTGCTTCAAAAGTCATTTGTTTTTAAACAGTCTCAGTGTTCTCAATGACGAAAGACATTGCCCATATCTAGACTAAGAACATTTTTTTAGAACATGTCTGGTCATTCTCGGAATGAACTAAAAAGATGGTGGATGCTGGGCTGCATTTTTCATCTTCTGCCTGATGTGTGGGTAGTATGTAGAGACAGTCACTGATTTACTACAAAAGAGCAGAAAGCCTATTTATGTCTCCTGGCACCAAGAAACTTTGAGGTTCCGAGGCAGAAGAGACCATTCTTCAGATGTTTAATTTATTTCCATGTTACACAAGAAAGAATTCTACCTACACTTGATTTCTTATCAAGGAAAATAGAGAGGCTGTGCCTTCCTCTTCTCTTGATCTACTTGCCTCCATTATTGGTGGGGTGAATTCCCTCGGAGAACTATTCTTTCAGAATACAGTCATTCACTTGTAGATGAGCACCTTCAGAATACCTCTCCTGTCTACTATACCCACCTCACTCCACTTGAGAATCTGCAGGGCATCACATTTCCCCCATCTTTTCACTCTAAAACTCTGCGATGATGAAATACCAGTTCTTCTTAACACTGAAAGACACACTGACCTTAAACCTGGATCTAACCATGACGAAAATCAGATGAACTCAAATTTGAGAAACATCCTGCAACATAATTTCTCTGCTTTCTTAAATAGCATCAAGGTCATGAAAGACAAAAAAAAAAATTTAAATAAACATGAAAATTGTCTCAAATAAAGGCAAGAAACATGGCAACCAAATGCAACTGTAATCTTACATTGTATCTTGGACCAGGAAAAAATAGCCACTCTCAGAATGAACTGTATGCCCACAGAAAAAAACAAGGATACATATACGTAGCCATAAAGGACATTATTGAGAAAATCAACAGTATCTGAATATAGCCTGTAGATTGCATTACTGTGTTCTATCAACATTAAATTTCCTGATTTTAATCCTCATACTGTAATTAAGAAAGAAAATGCCCTTGTTATTAAATACACCTTGAAATATTTAAGAATAAAAAGGAAAATGCCTCCCATTTATTTTCCAATGACTTTATGAAAACATGGGAGGGAAGAAGGCAAGAGGAAAGAGAGAGAGAAGAGCAGGATAGAGGGAATGAAGAAGAGAGAGGGAATGAATGGATGCAAAAACAAGCAAAAGGTAAGCAGCTGGGTGAATCGGGGTACAAGGTATATGGGAATTCTTTGTACTATTCTATGAACTTTTCATTAAATTGGAAATGATACCAAATTAAGACATTACATACATACTTAAAAGGCTTCAGTTTACAAAATATACTAAAATGATTGAGAGCTTATTGCCAATTCTAAACAATGAGGAGAGTGAAAGTTTGAATGTTCTGGTTGATTCAACTCTCTGACATTCACCCAAGCCTCCAGAGAAGGTTTATTTGTTTTTACTTTAAGAACACTTACATAGCACCTGCCAGGAACCATGCACTTGTTAGTCATTTTAAAATACAAACTCACTTTCAAAGAAGGATTTATTTACATCACGATATGGCATAGGTAGAAGTGGCTTGTCCAAGCTCACTTAGCTAGTAAGTGGCTGAGCCAAGATTCTAATTTATGCTGTCTGGTACCAAGGTACCTACAGTTTCAGTTCTAGTAAAAGCATTTCTAAAAAATATCAGTCCCTTTTCATGCTTTAGTAAACAGGAGGGAAATAAATCTGTCTTTCTTCAGGACTTGAAGACATTGGTCATCAATCTGACATTAAAAATTCTGTCTGTAGCTGAATTTGTGTAGACAATTGGACTGAATTTGTTAGCAGATGCTGGGATTGTGCCTATGATGGTTTACATTAATGCCTAAATAAATATTGCCTCATCTCTGAAAAGCTAGTGAAAAACAGTGGCACAGGCTTCTGATTTGCTACTGATTTATTAAAGGTTAACTAATGTCATTTCCCAAATTAAGACCAAGTATGGAAGAATTACATACAGCTTGAGTGCCTTCGCCACCATTTTTTTAAGCAGATGGAAAACAGCTGCACTTCTGAATAGAATTCTCTAAAACGTTTCAGTGAAGATATACCAGAGCCAGAACATCATACACGAAGGCTAAATTACTTCAGTTGATTTCTATGAAGGAATTCAGCACCAAAACATTACAAACAGATTTCTGTCTGTGCATCCACTCAAACTCATCTCCTAATATGTTCAAATTCAAAAGCATTTTTGCAACAATACACAGCAAAACAGAATCTGCTTAATAATAAAAACAGCCCAAGTGCTACTAAACCACACTGCCCTTTCCCACCTGCCCACTCACCAGGGAAGTCTCCAAGCGCATCTTGCATCACCTCCAGAGTGAGGAGGTTTGGATAATTAGCTATTTCCAGACTCACCATCAGTTCATCTCTGACCTCCCGGGCTGAGATCTACCAGGATAACCTGGTGCCTTCTGTACTCAGCCCCTTGGGTATTGGGGCACTAGTAGGAATAATCTTTTCAGCGAATGATGTAAGAGGTGACACCCTCAAGAGTTTAGACATTGTGGTAAATCATTTTTCCACACTAATTTCCACCCAGACAGAAGATGATGGAAGTGGGAAATGTTTCAGAAATCAGCAATCTGGGTTTGGGGAGTAACCAGAGGGTTTTATGAGTGGAAGGGTAGGGATGGGGGGAGACTATTCCAAGTGATGTCTTTCCATTCTCATAATCAATAGAAATGTCAAAGCAGAACTTGCCTACGTAAAACCATTCATCATTTCTCCAGACAGAAATGAGGAAAGATGTTTCCATTTCCAGTTGCTTAAATAACACAATCACATTGAATTGTCTTTAGAAATCTGCAAACAGCTTTTCCACCAAAACATGCACAATGAAATGTAACTTCTCTCTTGACAAATATATCCTGAAATAAGGCAGGTATTAATGATCTTCTTATATTAAAGAGTGTGCTGATGAAAGTAAGTGTACTTAATAGTTTATGTGAATATATTTCAAGCACTGATACATGGCAGAACTTCCGCTGAGCTATCATTTATAATTATCACATATGCGGAATTACTTTTGTAATTTAGAGAATATTCATTGTCATATGTTAAAGCAGACATGTTTTTCCACCAATATGTGGTATACACCTGACATAAATTGCTTTTTATTGCTTGCTTAAAAACATCAGTGAAGAATTTACTACTGAACCATTTTACAACATGCTAAAGCATGTCGTAAATGAGCCATTAAAGACAATAACTGTCTATTAAATACTAAAGAATTTTATAAATGGCATTTTAATTTCAAGTGTTACCAATACCATCTCATCTAAATTAGGTGGTAGAGAGTTGTTTTAGAAGAGTGAGAAGGTTGGAGGGGGGTGGATGATGAGAAATCAGTTAATGGGTACAATGTACATTAATCAGGTGATGGATACTCTAAAAGCCCTTCCTTGACCACTACACAGTCTACACATGTAACAAAACTGAACATGTGCCCATAAATATGTACAAAGAAATAAGATTCTTCTCCCATTTTTAAAAAGGGCTCTTCTAGTCACACATGATTTAAATAAATAGACATGTTATGTTTATCTAAGGTTTACACTGTCATTTTAAGAACTGAGAAATTCCTTAAAATCACAGCATCTTCAGGTGAGTGCACTGATACATTCCTTCCTAATGGATATATGGTCAAACCACGCATTTCATTAATGAAGAAAAACTCTAGTCTTCAAGTGATTGTGAAGTAAAAAGTACAAAAGCAATCACTGCTAAGTAATACTGGATAATTGAGATCTGGTATACATAAAACTGAAAACTTAGCTGGCAAGTTACATAAAATAAAATGCGCTCACCAAAATCAGCAGTACCAGCATGGCACCACAGCTTGTTGTCCAAATGAAATTGCCCAGGTCTGGGGCTGAACAAATGTAAACGGTAATGACAGTTTAGCCATAAATCTCTCAAGGCCCAATTATCCTTACTGCAGAGGGTTTATTCCTTTTAATTAAACCAGTTTTTAATTGGAAATTTTCCTCTCATTTCTCATTTTTCAAATATTCAAAACAGAGTGTCTAAGGATTTTATTTAACATAATAGCCAACACAAATTTTGGAGACTATCTACAAGTTGCCAAGTAGTTGAATTTTATCTGAAAAGTTTTTACATGATAGGATCTAACTTCTACATAAAAAATATTTGTAAACATTAACTAATGGGTCTTCTAATACTATCATCATTACTATGGGCAGGTGGGAGTCTATTTACTTATAACCAGAACATAAAGTTCTTGAGGGGAGGATAATGTCTTATTTCTCTTCTACCCCAACTGCTAGTATAATACCTTGCATACCGTGGAAATTAAATATGTTTTGTTAATAAATGAATAAATGTAAGCCCCCCGTTTCACTCCCAAATGGATGGACATTTAACCTCTATGCTTCCCAAATTCCTCATCTGTAAACAAATATAGTTTAACTGGATGACCTCCAAGGTGCCTTCCAGCTGTAACAATAACTCGCAGACCATTTTAGGAAAAGTACAGTGTGATTTAGCTACTGTTAACAAACAGCTCACAGATCTATATAAAGAGTAAATTCAGCCATGAGTGGATTACATGGCAAGACAAAGCCCATCACAGACAATATTGGCCATTCTAATCTATTAGTGGGATAAAGGCTTCTTAAAAGCTTAATCTAAACCTGTATTACATTTCAACCTTAAAATCATCTTTTGTTTGACAATGTTGCCCTCCTGTGGGCAAAACAAGGAAATATTTTGACCATGTTTACTGGTTTACAATATGAATGTTTTTATTATAATTACACCTTTAAATTTTTAATAAAGCCGTATTTATAAATAGAATGCAAACTATCCTTAAACATAAGATATAATTTAAATAACACTATCACACTAAATAGTATTACCAAAAGAAAAAGTTAAATCAAAATATACTAACAGCTTCTAAAAGAAATGGTAATTATTTCTATGGAATACTGCACATGGCCGGGCGCGGTGGCTCAAGCCTGTAATCCCAGCACTTTGGGAGGCCGAGACGGGTGGATCACGAGGTCAGGAGTTCGAGACCATCCTGGCTAACACGGTGAAACCCCATCTCTACTAAAAATACAAAAAACTAGCCGGGCGAGGTGGCGGGCGCCTGTAGTCCCAGCTACTCAGGAGGCTGAGGCAGGAGAATGGCGTAAACCCGGGAGGCGGAGCTTGCAGTGAGCTGAGATCCGGCCACTGCACTCCAGCCTGGGCGACAGAGCGACACTCCGTCTCAAAAAAAAAAAAAATACTGCACATAATAAACGCAGGGTTAATGAGATTCAGTATTTGTTGGTTCTTCCCGTTACTTTTTTTTTTTTTTTTTTTTTTTTTTGAGACAGAGTCTCACTCTGTCACCCAGGCTGGAGTACAGTGGTACAATCAGGGATCACTGCGTCCTTCATCTCTGGGACTCATGTGATCCTCCCACCTCAGCTTCCCGGGTCGCTGGGATGATAGGCACACATCCCCATGCCTGGTTCATTTTTTGTATTTTTAGTAGAGACGGGGTTTTGCCATGTTGCCCAGGCTGGTCTCAAACTCCTGGGTTCAAGCGATCCTCCTGCCTCGGCCTCCCAAAGTACTGGCCTGAGCCACCACGCCTGGCCCTGTTATTTCTATAACACAAGTCTATGCTACGAACAATCAAAGGTCCTAAGCTATTTAAAGATGTTCAAACACCCAGCCTGTGTGTACTGAAAGCAGACGCAGCACTGGCATTATACTGGGACATGCTGGGGGAAATTAAGAAGACTGATTCTTGTCAATTCAAGACAAATCTAACTGGAAAAGACAAAACACACAAGGAGCAGCCAACAGACTAGGCCATTCAATATTTTGCAGTGTGTTTTAGCATAATGAAAAGAAAGACTTTAACCATGTGGAAAAGGGTAAGATCACTGGGGACTGCTGTAATCCAGGAAACCTTCCTGGAAGAGGCAAAGGCACAGAACAGTAAAAGAAAAGATGGAAAGGAGTAAAGAGAAGTTTGAGGGTGTTTTTTGGTTTTTTTGTTTTGTTTTGTTTTTTTGTCTTTTTGAGACAGAGTTTCGCTCTTGTTTGCCCAGACTGGAGTGCAATGGCATGGTCTCTGCTTACTGCAACATCCACCTCCCAGGTTCAAGCAATTCTCCTGCCTCATCCTCCCAAGTAGCTAGGATTACAGGCGTGTACCACCATGCTGGGCTAATTTTTGTGGGGTTTTTGTTTTGTTTTTGTTTTTGAGATGGAGTCTCACTATCGCCCAGGCTAGAGTGCAGTAGCACAATCTCGGCTCACTGCAACCTCCGCCTCCCAGGTTCAAGCAATTCTCCTGCCTCAGCCTCCCAAGTGGCTGGGATTACAGGCACCCCTCACCACGCCCGGCTAATTTTTGTATTTTTAGTAGAGGAAGGGTTTCACCATGTTGGCCAGGCTGGTCTCAAACTCCTGACCTCAGGTGATCTGCCTGCCTCGGCCTCCAAAAGTGCTGGGATTACGGGCATGAGCCACCACGCCCAGCCTTAATTTTTGTACTTTTAGTAGAGACGAGGTTTCACCATGTTGGCCAGGCTGGTTGCAAACTCCTGACCTCAAGTGATCCACCCACCTCGGCCTCCCAAAGTGCTCAAGGGATTACAAGTGTGAGCCACCGTGCCCAGCTGTTTTTGGTTTTGTTTGTTGTTCTTTTTGACGGAAAAGGTCTATATATGTGTGTGGGTTTGTTTTGTTTTGCTTCGATTTGATCAGGTGGGGGGAGGGGAAGAGCCACTAAAGGCTCTACTCATGTAGAGAAAAGAGGAGAGGAGCTACAGTGGGGAGGGGAATTAGCTATCCACAGGGAAGTTAGAAGAGCCAGCACAGCCTCCATGCTCTATTTCTGCATTCAGTGGGTCACCTCTGCATGATTCATTCAACGAGAATTTTTTTTTTTTATCAAGTCTCTGTGCCAGAGCCTGTGCTGGGTACCGGACACTGAGGGTAGACAAGGTCCCCAGTGTCCTGGAGCTTGCATTATAGCGTCGGGGGACAAACAGGTAAACAAGCTTAAATAAGGTAACTGTGGACTGAGAGAAGCATTACAGAGAAAACACAAGTGAACAATGTGATAGAGACTAGCTGAACTCGGAGGAAAAGAGGTTAGCTACTTGGACTGGGTGTTCAGGGATGGCCTGGCCTCACTGAGAAGGTGACTGTGACATCATGGTGAATTACATAATGTGACCTTCCAAGGGAAGCATATTCCAGGTAAAGAGACAGCACAAAAGGCCTGAAGCTAAAATAAGCTTGGTGTGTTCAGGAGCGGAGAGGTAGCTAGGGCGGCCAGAGGGGAGTAAGCAAGGCAAAGAGAGGTAGGAGGTAATGTTAGGTAGCAGGTGACAGAGAGGTATCTGGGGACAGACCAGGCAGAAGCTTGTAGGCTGTAGTGTACCATTAGAATTTTATTCCAAATGTGGTATGAGAGTTTTAAGCAGGAGAGAAACAGGAGATGGTTTAGGTTTTCACAAGAGCCGTCCAGCTGCTGAGTAAAGAATGTCCTGATGTGGGGGCAGGATCAGAAACAAGGAGTCTACTGCAGCCATCCAAGCAAGAGATGGTGATGGCTTGGAGCAGGATGGTGACAACAGAGCCCAAGAAAAACTGATCATCCAAGGCCAAACGTAGCACCAAGCACATAACAGGTTCTCAATAAATCTGTGAATGAATGAGTGCTTAAGTGAGTCAGTGAGCAAAACGTTATCATCAGTCTTGCAACATGCCATTGGTTTTTTGTCTCTCTCTCTAGAGCTGGTGTCTGTGTCATGGGTAAATACAACAAATACTGACACAGATGGCCTGAAGAGAAGAAAAAGTGGCAAAACACCTTATTGACTGCTTGTTCGCAGACTAAGGTTTTGACGAGAAATACAAGGGAATGAATTTGGCCAGCTATCTGGAGAGTAGGGTACCAATGAAGCCCAGGCCTCTAAATGGGGTCCTCTCACATCCCCGCTGGGTATCTCAGACACTCCATGTGGGAGCAAACTACCATATGGGAGCAAACTACCAAACTACCTATAAGATCCAAGTTTCAGTAATACTAGTTTTTATCTTATGGACACTGTATTTCATACAATCTGTTGTTTTTGTTTTGATTTGTTTTGACTAAGACAAAGTCTCAGTCTGTCACCCAGGCTGGAGTGCAGTGGCATGATCTCAGCTCACTGCAACCTCCGCCTCCCAGTTTTAAGTGATTCTCCTGCCTCAGCCTCCCAGGTAGCTGGGACTACAGGCACATGCCACCATGCCTGGCTAATTTTTGTATTTTAGTAGAGACAGGGTTTTGTCATGTTAGCCAGGCTGGTCTCGAACTCATGACCTCAAGTGATCCTCCCGCCTTGGCCTCCCAAAGTGCTGAGATTACAGGCGTGAGCCACCACGCCTGGCCTAATCTACTGTTTTTTACTCTTCACTTTGGCTACTAGGAAGCTGAGAGCCAAATTTATAGTTCATCTTCAGTAAGCGAACAGGATCTTTCACCATGCCTTTTATATGCTAATCTTATGCTTAATTCTGCATATCCTTATTTTTAGCCAGGCTCGGTGGCTCATGCCTGTAATCCCAGCACTTTGGGAAGCCGAGGAGGGCAGATCACCTGAGGTCAGGAGTTCGAGACCAGCCTGACCAACATGGTGAAACCCTGTCTCTACTAAAAATACAAAAATTGGCCAGGCTTGGTGGTGCACGCCTGTAATCCCATCTACCCGGGAGGCTGAGGCAGAAGAATTTCTTGAACCCAGGAGGCAGAGGTTGCAGTGAGCTGAGATCATGCCATTGCACTCCATTCTGGGCAACAAGAGCAAAACTCCGTCTCACAAAAAAAAAACTTATTTTTCCCTTTATCTCTCATTTCAATATTATTCTTAAAGGTGCTCTCAAATCTGTTTTGATGAAGACATACACAAATGAATATATCAACAAGACACCATACACTATAACAGGTCCAAAGTTCAGATTGTCCTAAGAGTCTCTTCATTGACTCTCCTTTTCTCTACCCATCCTACTTGCCAGAACAAAACTCAAAATTTCCCCCTTGACATGGTTACCTCAGGTGAAAGCATTCTTTCCAAATGACAACTGTTACCCAGAGTGTACATCAAAGGAAGTCCCAGGCAACAGATCACACCAGGATTCATTGACCGATTTCCTGGTAGATAGCAAGGTTGTGAGGGAATGGGGCAAAGGACTGGTCAGGTTTGGTTTAAGGTAAATAGGAATGGAAGAAAAAAGGTCCAGGACATGTGGCACAGGGAAGTGAGTGCAGTGAGGAGAGCTGGAGAAGGACAAGGTGAAAAGGGTGTGAGACGGAAAGGGACCCCAAGGAGACACATTTTACAGCTTGAGCAAAGGTCAGTCTCGATCAGCAGTGATTCAGAACCAGTCGCTTCATCTGAAATTAAAATCTACATGTTATGTATGATCCAAGAATCCGGAAAAGTGTTCACAGACACTAGAAAATATTGAAAGGCATATCTGATTGTTTTGCCCTCGTGTTTAAGTCAAGGGAAGAGAATCAAAGAATCTGCTATGATAATGATTTAGCATATGTGGGCCAGGCCCTGTGGCTCGTGCCTATAATCCCAGCACTTTGGGAGGCCAAGGTGGGCGGATCACCTGAGGTCAGGAGACCAGCCTGGCCAACATAGTGAAAACCCATCTCTACTAAAAATACAAAATTAGCCAGGCATAGTGGCATGCGCCTATAGTCCCAGCTACTAGGGAAGCCGAGGCAGAAGAATGGCTTGAACCTGGGAGGCGGAGGTTGCAGCAAGCCGAGATCGCACCACTGCACTCAAACCTGGGTGACAGAATGAGACTCCATCTCAAAAAAATAAAAAATAAAAAATAATTTAGCAGATGTGTACTCTGGGTCAAATACTGGACCAATCAAGCACTTTATATTTCATCTTGTTGAATACTTAGAATAACCCTCTAAGGAAGTCTGTTTTGTTTTGTTTACATCTCTGTTTAACAGGGGAGAAAATAAGTAAGTCCACTTGCTTACCCAAGTATACAATATAGGTGGTAAACTCAGGATTCCAAACGAGGCTGGGAGATTCCACTACCTGGGAAGAAAAGGTAGTGTTGACCAGAAAAAAGCTTGAGAAAACAAGAGGGGGAATTGAAGTAGGTAGTAAGTGGTCAGCCAAGACCTTCTGAAGACTGAAGTTTGACACTACAGAAAGCCCAACTCAGAATATTTCTCGGGTTGACAATGCAGTTGTTAAAGACGGAGTCTTCCCAACACTAGCCGTAGTTGTGTAAGAAATACATCACATAAATTTCAGCCACATATCTACTTTTCCACGTGTAAACTTTATGAAATAAATGAAATACCTTTAAAATGTTTCCAATGAAAATTTAGCATCCAAACTGAGAGGCTAAGTGTAAAATACACACCAAATCTTAAAGCCTTAGTAGAAAAAAGAACTACCTCATTAATAATTTTTAATATTCCATGTAGAAATATTATTTTAGATATAGCCAGCTAAATAAAATATAATATGAAAATTAAGCATAAAATTCAGGCACACTGGTATAACCAAAAGTGGTTTTCCACAGACAAAAATATATCCTGGATTTTTTTTTTCTTCATTTCAAAAAAAAGTTTTTGGCATTCACAGTAGGCTTCTTAAACTCCTTCCATGGTTTGACATCATTGACTCAGATAAAGGCCTAGGAAGCCATTCCTCTTATTCAGGATCTAAAAAAGCAGCAGCTCACATTTATAATGCATTACAACTAGAACCTGAGGCCTAAGAAATTTCTATGTCGAGTCCAAAGTTTCAAACACAAATTCACTCATCAAGGCTTTGTTCAGGCATCAGGGAAACATCCTGGCAGCAAGTATGCCTCTATAAGGAAATATTGGGTCGCGATCTCATAACTCCAACACACAGGAGATGCACCACACACTTTAGGAGACTTCTAAAGCAGAAAAACACAAGAGATTAGGGAGAATGACCTCTCTTCCTAGTTTATGCCTTCAACGTATTAAATGTACTATTCATCCCCAAAAGAAGAAATGCATATAAAAACTAAGACCACCGTAATATGCAGTGTAACATAAAAATTAATATCTGGAATGCAAATTTATTTTCACCACCTAAAAGACATTTAAGCTTTAATTAAAATAATAGGCCAGGCATGGTAGCTCACACCTGTAATCCCAGCACTTTTAGAGGCTGAAGTGGGTGGATTGCCTGAGCTCAGGAGTTCAAGACCAACCTGGGCAACATGGCAAAACCCCGTCTCTACAAAACACACACACACACACACACACACAATTAGCTGGCTGTAGTGGTATACACCTGTAATCCAAGGTTCTGGGGAGGCTGAGACATGAGAATCACTTGAACCTGGAAGGCAGAGTTTGCAGTAAGCCAAGATTGCGCCACTGCACTTCAGCCTGGGTGACAGAGCGAGACTCTCTCTTAATAATAATAATAATAATAATAATAGAGGTGCCTGGAAACCATTAATTCCAAAGCAACTTTGGTAACTGGGGCCAGAAGGAACAGAAGCAATATAATTCCAATATTATCCAGCTTTTCCCAGCCTTCCTGCCACAGGGTCTTTGCACATGGCAGTCCTTCTGTTCAGAGCCAAACACATTGTTCTCTCCTCCACTAAGTTAACTCCTACTCATCCTTCGTATCTCAGGGCAAATATTACCACCTCAGAGAAGCACTCTACTCATTAGCTAAAATCCCAAATTTTAATCTTTTCTTCTTGGTACTCTCTAGAACTGCATTGTTATACTCACATGAGAACTCCCTATCAGACTGGAGCTCTATGAGGGCAAAGATCAGGCCTCTTCTCTTAGCATTGCTTCTCATCTGTAGCCCTTTAACAGAGCAAGTACAAAGCACTCAACAAATACTTGTTGAATCAATGAATGAATTTGAAAACATAATCAGGCTATCCCATTTCCTTTAACTAATAAATCTGGTTTTTCAATCACAGTTTCCACCTTGCAGTGAAATTTTTAACCAAAGATACTTTCCTAGACATTGACCTAATTCACAACTACTGCTTTCACTAAGGAACATCCCCAGCCCCCATCAAACCTTCTAAGAAAGGCAGGGCAGCATGGTTTGTTATGTAGTTCAGCCACCCAAGGCTAATTCAAGCCAAGCCAAGGGAAGTTTCCTCTTCCTGCAACTTAGAATTGAGATTGAGAAACAGCTAATCATTCTAGAATTAGCTGTCAAGGGAGGAATATATAAATTTAGGAGGTATGGGGTGGCCAGCTTTCCCTCATCCATGCAGGAGGTACAAAGAAAGCCACACTTCACAGAGATAGGAGTGACACAGATGCACACAAAGCAGAAATGAGACTAGAAGAGGATGATCCAGGTCCCTGAAGGTCATTCTATTTTTAGTTCCAAGACTTTCCTTGGCCTGCCTTTGTGCTTTCCCTTGAATTCCTCAAGAACTCCTATAGCTATTTCACTCAAAAAAAAAGAAAATTCTCATCTTTGCTTGGCCTCGCTGGAGTTCTGTGTTGATCTAAATAGAATTAGCCCATTTCATAGATAGGAAGAAATGAGCCCCCAGAAATTACCTTCCCAAAGTTACAGAACTAATTAGTTGTAGAGCGGGGCTTTATACCCAAGCCTTCTGAGACAAGGGAAACTCTGTCTATGCTACCCAATTAGTAGCTACTAATCACACGTGACTATTTACATTTAAATTTAACTAAGTCAAATTTAAAATCAAGTTCATCAGTTCCAGGAACCTTATATCAAGTGCTCCATAGCTCCATAGGGTAATATTGTCATATTGGACAGTACAGTTCTAGAACATCTATTTCTACTATTGCAGAAAGTTACATTGAATAGCACTAGATCCTTGAAGGATAAGCCCTCTCTATTTGTAAAATCTGAAACAAACCGCAAAAGCTGAATTTGGCTGACACCAAACACAGTGGAACACACTGGAATGAGGGCAGATCTTGCCACCCCAAGGCTTGGGTTCTTGTCCTCACTCTTTACACCCTTTCAGTGGGCAAATCATTAGACCTCTCTGAACCTCAAGCTCTTTATCTGAAAATGGATTTGGAAATAACTACCTGGGTCACTCCAATGTTCAAATGAGGCGTGGTACAGTGAAGGGCTCTGTAAATTGCACTTATACTAACAATAGTTATCATTAATAATAGCAGCAGCTAACATCATTTCTAGAGCCTATATATGAACTCTGCTATAAGAACTTTCAATGCATTAACTCATTGAATCCCCTCTAATATACTTTGAGGCAGTTGCTATCAGTATCTCCACTTTACAAAGAAGGATATCTGGAGGCAGAGAGGTGATGTGATCTGTCCAAGGTCAGCTACCACGTGGCAAAGCTTGGATCTGAACCCAGGTTCCAAAGTCTGCCTTATCCCTATTAACCATCTGGCAACTCTGTCCTTCTAAGATCTCAAAGCAGGTATTCCACAATGAATGCATTCACTCCTCCCTCTTTTACTCATACCACCATTTTCTTTCAGTTAATACTTATTCACTTTTTTTTTTTTTTTTTTTTTTTTTTGAGACAGGATCTTATTCTGTTGTCCAGGCTGGAGTGCAGTGGCATGATCATGGCTCACTGCAGCCTTGAACTCCCAGGACCAAGTGATCCTCCATCTCAGCTTCCAGAATAGCTGGGACTACAGGCACATGCTACTATGCCTGAAAATTTTTGTATTTTTTGTAAGACAGGGTTTCACCATGTTTCCCAGGCTACTCTCAAATTCCTGGGCTCAAGCAATCCACATACCACAGGCTCCCAAAGTGCTAGGATTACAGATGTGAGCCACTGTGTCCAGCCTCATTCCCATTTTGTACGCATACTCTAGTTACAACCTTGTCTTTTAGTCTTTCTCTTTTAACGTGTTTCCCTTATATGTATGTATTTTTGTATGCAGGTATGAGAAACAACCAGAACCTTACCGGACATGAAAACACTTGACATCCAAGCAAGAAGCAGATCTGTTCACCCTACAACATTATGCAAAGTAACAATCAGCAAACAGATCCTGCTTGAGAAAACCTGACAAACCAAGTTAGTAAAATCACTTTCCAAAGTATTTTCAATCTAATAAGTAATTTCAGACATCATTGGTTCTCCCAATCAATGGCCATTTCTATAATAGATGAAAGGAACTGAAAAAAAAAAAAAAAATCAGGGACAAGACTCTGGAGAGCGTCCCAGCACCCTCCTTCTTCTTAACATTTATCTGTCCTGGATCAATGGCAGGCACAGTACTAGCCAATGCTTTTACTCAACCAACGTCTTCCTAGCATCTCTTAGTAGTCAGATGCTGGATCAAAGGGTCACCCACCTACCTAGAAAACAGGAGCTTCAGCACAAGTTATAAAGCAACTGCCAACCTCGAGAATGGGATTCTGAACCTGGGGTCCTTGCACAGAATCAGGGGTCCATAAACTGGGATGAGAAAAAAAAATGACATCTTAATATTTATGAGCCTCTATTTGAAATTCATCTGTTCCTTCAATTATGTCAGCAACAAGCCACATGGGTATTTAGCAGTTCCAATGACTTGGCCACAAATAGAAATCATAGGTATTTTCAAATCTCATTAAAGTTTATCAGCAAGACCTCAAAATGTGTGTCCATCAACAACCTCATAATCATACGCAGTTAATGGGCTTGCTTGAAGATCACGTTGTTAAATGAATACAGAAGCACACATATTCTATACCATACAATGTTTTAATGTTTTGACCACTACATTTCCATATAATGGTTTCCTTTGAAATCCAATGATTTTTGTTTAATGTGGGATTTTTAAACTTTCATTTTAGATTCAGAGGTGTATGCACAGGTTTGTTAGATAGGTAGATTGTGTGTCACAGAAGTTTGGTGTACAGATTATTTCGCCACCCTGTTTTATGTGTTTTAAAAATATTATTATGAGACAGGATCCACTGGCTTCACCAAACTTCCAAAGGGACCGATGGCACAGAAAAGGTTCAGGAATCTCTATCCTTGGAGGTGACAAAACCACACCTTTGATGTGCAACATCACAGCTGCCTCCTCCCTCTTTCCTCCTTCCCATCCCATGTGAGCCTAACCTATAACCCATCAATTCTTCCAGAAGTTGGAAAGAAAACTGACAGATAATGCAATGACTTCTGTATAAGGCATACACCAGTCACAAAAGCACCAGAAAACTGTTGCAGAATGGTTTTTAGAAGGTTAAAAAAAAAAAAAAAAAAAAACAATTTGCCATGTATAGAAAGCTCCACTGTTTCAAGTGCCTCTTGCAACCACTATCCTGTAATGTATTCCAACTTGCTAGTGTAGAAATGGCCTCATTATCCCCACAGAGGTCCTTCAGAAAGCCTATTTCAAAGTAAGCACCTCTGAAAGTGAGCCCACAATCTAAAAGCCTGTGCTATAAATACGCATGCCCTGGGAAGGCAACAGCAAGCTTGATTCCATGATTGCATCTTTAAGAAGGAAACCGGGAGAGCCATAGGCCAGAGAGTTGCTCAGTAAACAGCTGTGAGAAAAAGGAGATGACGTTTCTACGATATTTATGATGACGGGTGTCAGAAGTCCAAAGACAAAGAGATCTTTGTCACTGTGAAAGATAAAATACGTAAGCATGCAAATAATAGTAAAGAGGTTCATAAAAGTTTCCCAATTTATATTGCAAGTGTCTATGCAGGCTATGACAAAGGACAGGCAACAATGAAGTAAAATTACCAATACGAATGGTGTCTTAGGGTAGGTTTTCCCCAAAGCAGAGCCTCGGACAAGGACTTAATGCAAGAATGCATGATCAAGGTTGCTGATGTGAGCAACGGAAGCTGGATGCCACCAGGGGCTCCCAAGAAGCATAGAGATGCTTCCGGAATCATCCACCGAAAGATGGGAGGTGAGGCCATTTATTTATCAACTCCTCACTTCTGCTGACTCAGAGGCATTAACTTCCAGGTTAATGGCAGTTATCTCATGGGCTACTTTTGCTGGTCCACCAGTGCACTGAGGAATGCCCAGTGAGGAAGCTGGCAAGAGAATTGGCGAATGCTAGGGATAGGAACTGGCCTTGCAGCTGTGGCCAAAATCAGTGGAGGCTGAAGAGATGTGACACATGATAACACAGGTGGCTGCTAACCATAACCAAATGTGGAACGTAAGCTTTCTTCCTCTATAGCAGCTCCCTCTGCATTAAATTTTAAAATCCATCCCCTCTCCAAATATTCTGGAGCCCCAACTATGTGCTACACACTGCCTGCAGACACTGGGACACCACAATGACCAAGCCAGGCAAGGTCTCTGCTTTATTTATTTATTTATTGAGACAGAGTCTTGCTCTGTCACCCAGGCTGGAGTGCAGTGGTGCAATCTCGGCTCACTGCAACCTCCACCTCCCGCCTCCTGGGATAAAGCAATTCTCCTACCTCAGCCTCCCGAGTAGCTGGGACTACAGGCATGTGCCAGTACGCCTGGCTACTTTTTTGTATTTTAGTAGAGACGGGATTTCACCATGCTGGCCAGGATGGTCTCGATCTCCTGACCTCATGATCCGCCCGCCTCGGCCTCCCAAAGTATTTGGATTACAGGTGTGAGCCACTGCACCTGGCCAGTCTCTGCTTTCATACTCCTTATATTCATAAAAAAGTAATATGTCAGATATTGATTTTAAAAGTAGATCAAAGAAAGAGTGATGCAGAAAGGGAAGCAGACAGAGAAGATAATTTAGCAAGGGGAGTCAGGGATTGTCATTTTCAGCTGGAGCCTGAATGACGAGGAGGAGACAGACCAGAGACATGTGGAAGAAAAGCATTTAAGCAGTGGGAACCGCATGTTTGAAGGCCCTGAGGTGTACAGATCACTAGTCAGTGCAATCTCCCACAAGGTGGGGAGAAGGGAACATCTGTTATAACCAGGAGTTCTCACTGGTCAGGGGGTAAACCTACCATGGAAATTTGTTTTCAGATGGTGATGAGATCTGTACAAGAAACTACGTCCTCTACTGGAGCAGGCTTCCAAGCAAGCCAAAGCTTCTGTTGCTTTCTTTGTTTCTTGCTAAATTGCCATCCACGGATCACTGAACTTGAAGTTTCACTGTGTTAACTGGGCCTAAACTGAAGTGAAAATCCCAAACTGCCTGAGTCCCAGGGTATTTGGGAAAGGAAAAAGCAAAAGTAAACAGTAAAGTAACTTCACATCTGAGGAAGAGGAGGAGCAAGTGGGAATGCATAGACATGAAGTAAAATAATGTTGTATGTACACAGCAAGTCAGATGTGCAAGTACGATGTGGAGTAGACATTCTTCAAAGGAACAAGTGTCCTTCCTCAAAATGGCAAAGCTGGCACTGCCTCTCTATCCCTTGTTCACGTCCTGGGCGATGATACATTGATTGGCGTAACAGAAAATCAGGTATTGATTTCACATGTCCCTCCCTGGGCATTAGAATTGAAGATCTTGCCAGCTGACTGCTCCTTAATTTCAATTATTTGGGGTCTTTTAACCTTGAGGGACTCAGTATGCAAATAATAAGAGCTGTTATGAGACAGCTTTTATTTAGCACTAACGATGTACCAAATACTATGCTGAAAACTTGTTTACATTAGTTCATTTGAATCTTGCAACAACCTTCTGAGACAGGGATTCCCTAAGAGACAGAGAGGTTAATAATTTGGGAAAGGTTGCAAAGCTGATAAGTCGGGAAGTTGGGATTTAAACCTGTGAGGGTCTGGCTCCAGAGTCCTTCTCTTAACAGGACTCTGGTGTCAACCCGAGAGTGGACTTTCCATGACGCTGGTGCTTTAAAGGTGCTGCCTTTAAAACCTGCCTGTATATAGACAGCACCCTTTATATTTTACAAAACTCACTGTCATCTGCACCTGGCATGGCGGCTTACTCCTGTAATCTCAGCACTTTGGGAGGCCGGGGCAGGTGGATCACCTGAGCACAGGAGTTTGAGAACAGCCTGGGCAACATGGAGAAACTCCATCTCTTTCAGAAATACAAAATATTAGCTGGGCATGGTGGCGCATACCTGTGGTCTCAGTTACTTGGGAAGCTGAGGTGGGAGGATCACTTGAGCCTGGGAGGTGGAGGCTGCAGTGAGCTGAGATTGCGCCACTGCACTCCAACCTGAGTGACAAGAGTGAAACCCTGTCTCAAAAAAAAAAAAAAAAAAAAAAAAAAAAAAAAAAAAGGTGTGGGAGGAGAGAAAGAACTCATTGCTGTCTAAAAACCAGTTTCCACAGTACATTACACCCAGCATGAAAAGGTTTCAATAAAGTGATTTTGGCCAAGAGGGAGGGAAGCAAAAAAGCAAGGGAGAGAAGATTTAGAGAAATTGATGCTCCGCTAATATCCAAAGTAGCCAAAGAAATTAATGCTCATTGTCCAAAGAGAAGGTGGAGGCAAAGATATGCACCAACTGTCATTCTCAGTAGAATAGCTTTCTTTCTAGCCAGCTCTTTAAAGTCATCTGCTTTGGAGAATGCCTCGATCCTCATATGAAAACTCTTCAGCTGCTGATACAAGTGTCAGGAAGGCAAAAGGCTAGAATGAGCTGAGTCCGGCAGAAAATGCAAAGAGCTACCAAAGGGCTATTTCTGTGACGCTCAGGGCAAGGAGAACAACACGACGACATAGGTCTGCCGCCTGGAGAGGGTGGTGTGATACTAACAGTGACAGCAAGTGCAATCACTCAGCCTCCAGTCTGCATCTGTGTTCCCTCAAGATAGAGGAGATGCTTTCCATAGAGGGGAGAGGGGACACTGTTTCAGGGAATTGAGATCCAAAATAAGGTGCCACGATTGTCAGAGTGCCTGCCCTCTCTAAATAAGTCTGAGGCTCCTGGCCCTGATGAATTAAAGCCCAGGCTACTCGTGGCATGAAGTCTGAAGTAGCCACAACATCGGTGGTAAACTCTGAAGAATCCAGGAGAGTAGGAGATGTACCAGCAAATAAAAAGGAATAAAAATACAAGTTGTGCCAATCATATGTCAGTAAGCATCATGCCAGTCCCAGACAGACTTCTGTAATGCATTATTAACAAGGCGGACAGGCGAACACTCAACGCAGCAATGATTACTTGGAATCAGCATGGATTCGCTAAAAATAATTCATATCAGGCAAAGCTCATTCCATTTTTTTCATACTCACTGAAGCTGGTGATCAAGAGATTACTATGGTTATAAAATCTGGAATTCAACAAGGCATTTTGACTAACTTTTCCATATAACTAACTCCAATGCAAAAATATTTTAAAATGTAGACTGGACGTAATGAAAATAGGTAGACTAAATAACTCTGTAAAAGTACTGATTAACCATATCTATATCAATTTAAAATGTCCCTTTTAGGGACTCCCTAAGAGAAAGAGAGGTTAATAATTTGGGAAAGGTTGCAAAGCTGAGAAGGAGGGAAGCTGGGATGTAAACCTGTGGGGGTCTGGCTCCAGAGTCCTTCTCTTAACAGCAGCTCTAGGGCTTTGTTAAATCAGCCCTATCTCTAGTGAGAAGCCACTAGGCTCTATCCAGAGCCTGTCCTATTCACTTTCCTATCAATAACTTGGACGGCGATTTTGCCATCATTCCACTAAATTTGGGAATGACCTGAAGCTAAGAAGGGAAACAACTACTCTAAAAAATGAGAAGCAAAACTGAAAAAAAAAAAAATCCATCAAGGTGACCGATTCCCTGAAAGTAAGATGGAATTCTCCAGAAGTAAATGCAAAACATTAAGCATGAGTTTAAAACTATAAGTGGACAAACAGTGGAGAAAAGAAACACTGCTCTCCGCATGGAAAAGGACTGCACATAAAGGTCTCGATGGTCAATTCGAGATGAGTAAGTCATACAATATGGCTGTTAAAAACATTCATCTTATGTTTCATTAACAAAAGTATACTACTCAAAACTAGAGAAGGGATAGTTCAGTTACACTCTGAAGTAGTTGGCCAGAATCAACAATATCCTATTTTTAGTTCCATTTAATAAGCATGGCAACAATCCAGGCTTCATTCAGCATCCATGGCCCAGATGGTCAAAGAGCCAGACCAGCCCCATCTGACAGTGCTTCCCGCCACAATGATAGTGACTCTATCTCCAATGCAGTAGTCACTACCCACATGTACCTACTGAGCTCTTGATATGTAACTAGTGTAGCTGGGGAACTGAATTTTTAGTTTTGTTTAATTCTAATTCATTTAAATTTATGTATCTGCTTGTAACTTGGGGCTACCAAGTCAGGCTGCATAGCTCTAGACAACGCCATATGCCAAATGGTAGAAGTAACTCAAAGGATAGCAAACCCAAACAAAAAAAGGGATTTGGGGACAAAATGACAACAGAATTTAGTATCTGAAGTTCTGTCTTGTGGAAAAGGAATTAGAAATATTGTTCTCAACCCATCGGGAAGAATTAGGACTTAGAGAAATTACAGCAAGATAATATCCATGGCGCTGAAGAAGTAACTGGTTAACAGTGACAACAATGTCAATTCTATGAGAGCAGGACCTGTCGTCACCATACTCACCACCTAGCACCTAGCACAGTGCCTGGCACCGAGAAGGCCCTCAGTAAATATGTCTACTGAATGAGTGAATGGTTTAATCAACCCATGAAATAGGAAACTGTCCAAATGGAACATAAATAACTCAAAAGACTATGAATTTCCCCTCTCCCCAATCTGGAGGAGCCCCAAGGAGCTGACTGACAACTTGCTAGGGATACTGTGGAAGATCCAGTCTCCACCAAAAGGTAGCTGGACTAAATGGCCTTTAAGTGCTCTCCAGATCTGCTAAAAGCCTTTTGCCTCTACTATCAGATGGGACTGGGTTCAAATCCTGACATGGAATTCACATGACTGTGTTTCTTATCTAATGCATAATAGATTACATGCACTTAGTGACTTCAAGTAATACACATTTGTTATCTCATAGTTTCTCTGAGTCGGAAGTCTGGGCATGGCTTATCTAGATGCTTTGTTCAGGGTCTCAAGAAGCTGCACTCAAGGCACTGGGAAGGCCTGAGTTCTCACCCGGAGGCTTGGGGAAGGAAGACTTCCATACTCACATGGTTGTCAGCAGTATTCAGTCCTTCATCCTTGTGGCTGTAGGACTGAGAGCTTCAGGGATTTTTGCTGGCTCTAAGCCAGAGGTTAAACTGTTCCTAAAGGTCACCTGCAGTCCTTTACCACATGGACATCCCCAAAACACACATTCACTTCTTCAAGCCATCACAGAGTCTCTAGAGCAAGTCAGCTAGCAAGGCAGAGTTTTATATAACATAATCATAGAAGTGACATGCTATCACCTTTGCTGTATTCTATTGGTTAGAAGCAAGTCAGGTTCCACCCATCTCAAGGAGAGGCAATTATACAAATGTGAAAACACTAAGATGTGGGGATCATAGGGGCCCACCCTGGCATCTGTCTGTGATAGTAACCTTAGCAAGTCACTTAACACACTCCAGCTTCTCATCTATAAAAATGAGGCCACTAATAGTACAGTGGAATCATGATAGGCACTCTTAATATGCAAACTCACTTTAGGATGTAACCAGAATCAGGTCTGTCTCCACAATAGCATTGAAACCTCACAACAACAAATATAGTAAGATAGATTTAGGTTAAAGAGGCTTAAGACTAAAAGAGAGGCAAGCCAACCCTTTAAGCCAGAGATATACTTAAGAATTCTCAAGCCATCATCCACTCTATAGAACTGTGATAGTTAGAAGCAGAATTCATTCAACATTCATTTATTCAACAAATTTGAATGCCCAGACTTCTGCACGTAGACATTCCCTTTGTCCCTTCCTGTGGACTAGCTCAGCAATTCTCAAACTTTAGGTCTAAGAATTCTTCTACAGGGTTGTACACAAAAATATTTTATGGGATTTTGCAGGGAGTTATTCTGACTATATACAATTTTTCTTTTGCATAGTTCGGGACGAGATCTCATGTGCAATCAGATTCCATTGTACCAACTTCATAGGTTTGTTCTAATAAAACATCAATAAAAGATTAACACAATGCTTGGTAATTAATTAAGTGCTTGATAATTATCCACTCCTACCTCCTGTTAAACTACTAAGCATGTAAAAAACATATGATAGATTTTGCCTGAAATATTAGTTCATTTTAATTTTGCATTCTCCAAAAAAGGGTCAAACTTTGGATTTTTCTCTTCTGCTGAATTTATATTTCAATAACTGTAGCCCCAAAACACGTTAAGGGTACTGCTCACATTCAAACAGCTCGCTGCTGAAAGCAAAGACACTGCTGACGTTTGGGAGGAGAGCAATTATGCCAAGCCAATCGATAAAATGACCTGTAAAGATTAATCCTCCATAATCCATTTTTTTCCTATAAAGGGCTGCATTTGGAGGCTTAACAGCTTTCCCCTATGTTTCTATCATCTTCTCATAAGACAAAGACAAAACATCAACCACAGAAAGGTGCTGTCCAATTAGAATCAAATGTTCTTTTCCAAGAGATTTACATTCCCTGTGTATTTTGATGGAAGGGACACTAATGAAGACTCATGTGTTAAGCACTCTGCTCAACAAGATCCCATGCTAGCTCATTTATGCCTCACACACCCCAGGTGATGGGTATGATCAGCTCAGACAGAGAAACAGAAGCTGTGAGAGAGGTTAAATGATTTGCTCAAAGCCACACAAATCCCCCAAACTAATCATTTGTTCAACAAATATTTGAGTCTTCTATGGGCTGGACACCACCAGCCACTGCATGGCTTATACCTAAATCAGAGAATGAATCAAGAAGAGAGACACAAAAATACAAGTTCACCTGTAACCTTGAGTTAGCAGGCAGGGGATAAGGAGGGAAGACTGCTTAATTTGAGTCGGTATGTCAGAAAAGGTGAAACAAAAATAAAACGCCACAAACCTTCCTAGGGAGGGTGTGCGTATGTTTGGCTGTACGTCAGCCAGTGGGGCTGCCTGGGCTCAAAGCTCTTATTAGTGGTAATATGTTTCCGACCCACACAGAGGGCTCCAGTGCCCAGATCATCAGCCCAAGCACTGGGAAATCATTTCAATTCTCCACACCTCACCTCCGAAGCATCACTCCCCTCATAAGCCCCCTTGGATCAATGCTTCATCCTCTGCATTCCAGTAAATCACTGATCCTTCTCCTTCATTCTTTGGGTCTGAGCTCACAGAATATTTCCCATACTTTCGTTCTGTTTTTCACCTGACATCACCCCCCACTCATTGGGAGAGTCATTCTGTTATTTTCCCCATTGTCTATATCCCACTTTCCAGGACATGAAAGAGGAACCCACTCCTAGAGGGGAGTATGAGCCAGTTTTGCTTTCCTACACCTGCCGGGGCCCCTTTAATCATGAAACCACAGGGAAGACCTGAAAACCAAAATCCCCCTTCCAGTTTTACCAGTCTCATCTAATCTGGGTCTCTGTATTTGCTTGCAGAATAGTACATCAAAAGAAAGATTGGGGGGAAGGGGGAAATAGCCATGATTAAAAGACTGCTGCAGCTCAAGGACAGAACCAAAATGTTAGATGCCTGACTTCACTACTGGCCGCTAATTAAATGCAAAACAGGAGCATTAATTTGAAATGGGATGAGCAACACTATATTGGGTTTTTATTTTTTGATGCAAAATGAGCACCCCCGCCCCCCGCCACTTGGCTCCCTCCCCAATCCTGCCGTGTTTTCGAAGTGTTGGGGACCAGATGAGCAAGCGAGCGGCATGCCGTTAATCAAGTCTTACTCATCTGTGTGTGCCGCTGCATTCAAAGAAAATTAATAACGGGCTTAGCTGAGAACCGGGAGGACCAAGGTGCTGCTGGCTCCTGTTCAAGTGCTCCCAGATTCGTGGCTGTTCTTTTAAAGCCTCAAGAGATCAAACTCAGTTTTACTTCTGTGATACCTTGAAAATTGCAAAGCCCCAAGAATGCCCTGTCTGGGACTCCAGGAAACCACTGGAGAGCAACAAAGTCGAAAGAAAAAAACCTGAGTTTTCTAGTAGTTTCCTCTAGGTGGATGTTAATAAAAAGTAAGATATAGATTTTACTCTAAGGTTCAAGGTGTTTACCCAGGTTCCTGAATAGAGGGTGGCTGCTGGAATAGGGGTTACCGAAGGTGATAAGGGGGAGGAATCCTGCCCCAAAATATTTCCCCAACTGGGTTATACTATTAGAGATCAATTCTTTGGGGTTATTTAGGAAATGCCTGTCCTAGAGGAATAACATGCAAAGACTTTAAGCTGCTGATTCATTTAAACTGCCCTAATTACTTATATGAATAACCACCAAAATAAATAAAGAATGCAATGGCCACTTCTACCTAATGAAAACTTCCTGTGTCAAAACACTGCGCTGTGTGCTGTACATGTGTCTTCCATCTAACCCTCACTTGTTATTTTCTTCCTTTTACAGAGGATACCTGAAAGAGCTAACATTATTTGCCCAGGGTTGCACAGATAGTTAGGACTCAAGCCAAGATTTAAATCCAGGAGACTGACTGCAGAGCCAGTTTTCTAAAGGCCACTCAGTTCCATCTCCTTGTATACCCGGTGGCTGGGCGGAGTTGCAAAACAAAGCTGGTCATCAGGGAACAGAAAGGAGGGCATGGAGGAGGTGGCACCGCCAGCTAGGGCAGCAAAGTGCCCAAGAAGAAGTGGAAAGATGTGATGGAAGGGGCAGGGAAAGGCTGCCAAAGACAAAATGTGTTTTATTTAGCAGAATGGTTAAAAGCAGAGCCTTTGAAGCCGGACCACCTGGGTTCCAATTGCAGTTCAAGTCGTGAGCTGCTGGTATTCAATTTACAGTGCTGTTTGTTCCTTGCTTGCCCTCTCTCCAGCATGCAGTCCTACAGAATGAGAACCATTTGGAGAAATTATTTGTTACTAATCTGATCAACGTCTGAAAGACAGTCTCAATTAGAGACAGAGAGAGAAAGAAATTCCAGCTCTAGAACTCATGAGGTGTGACCCTGGTAAAATGCCTTATCATTCTATGCCTCAGTTTCCTCACCTATAAAATGAGGACAAGAATCCTAACCATCCCAATTGAGTGTATTAATATAGCTAAAGGATTTTTAAATAGTGCTTGGCATAAAATAAGTGCTATATATGTGGTAGCTGTGTTTTCTTTTAATTATCAGTTCTGTCAAGAAGTAGTCCTGAGTCCAACAGTCTGAAAAAAACAAGGATGTGCAACAAAAATGAGTGCTTACATCTGCCAAAAACATGTATGAGATTGTTCACAGCAGCTTTATTCATAGCAGCCAAAACCTAGGGGAAAAAAATAGATGTTCAACACCAGAATAAAGTAGCCTATTCTTACAATGAAATACTACGCAACAATGAAGAAGAACTACTATTACAGGTAACAGCAGACATAGCATTGGGCAAAATCTTAGGGAATGATATAAATTGTGTATTTCCATTTATAAGAAGGTGTCAAAGAGAAAAAACTAAGTTCTACTGGTAGTGGTGTGTATGACTAGGAGGGTTACAAAGGACCCATCTGGGTGCTGGAAATTCTGCATCCTATCCGAGTTGTGGTTTCATGGGTGCGTACTTATGTGAACATTCACTAAGCTCTAGTAATTAAGATTTGGAGACTTTATTGTAAATTGTGCCTCAATTTTTTTAATTAGCAAAAGGTATTAAATCAGTATATGTGATGTGACCTTATGTGTAAAGTTAGTAACTAATAGTTTTAAAGTTTATTTAAATTGTGATGCATTAGTGATGCATTTCATCAATTAAGCCAGAACATGAAATTCATTATTAAGATGAGACCAAATATGTCTATTTCAATAAGCATATTTAATAAATAATGCAGTAAAAAAGCCATGGAAGTGGTGTGCAAATGAGGGAAGTCTGGACTTCACTAGACTATGGAGAAGGGAGCACACGGTCCTTTATTCCAGCAGGGATCAACAAACTTTGTCCGTGGGCCAAATCTAGCCCACTGCATGGTTTTGTACACCCTGTAAACTGAGAATCGTTTTTGGGAAAAAAAAGAATAGTATTTATTGATACGTGAAAGTTAAATAAAATTCAAATTTCAGTACTCATAAAATGTTATTAGAACATGGTCATGCAACATTCATTCACATACCGTCCCAGACTTTTTCCCCACTTCGGCAGAGTTGAGTAGCTACAACAGAGTTCATGTGGCCACAAAATATAATTATTTACTACACAGCCATTTATAGAAAAAGTTTGTCAACCCCTGCTGCTCAAGTAGATGCGTTTCATCATTGTCACTGATGCAGTGCCATAAAGTCACCTCCCTGTTCTAATTCTTTCTTACTAAGAGGCTATTCTCAAATACCCACCATGATTAACTCCTTGGCTCCAAATTCTGAAGCCCAGTGAGTGTCCAAGCTCTGAGTTCTTAGGACAAGCTCTGGCCCAGTGGCAACTAGAACACTATTACAAGATCTTTGCCAAAAAAGACAATAAAATTACAAACTATCACAAGCAAACATTATGACTTAGTCTCTTGTATCACATTGAAAAAGTGTCCTTGTTTTCTAGAATTTTTACTGCGCCCTCAAATTAGTTCTTGCTTTAAAACCAACCAACTGTAGAGTCCTCTTCTATGCTTTCAAGTCATTACTACATCTTTAAAGTAGAAACATTTTGGGCCCTTGTTAAAAATGTAGGGATAGAAAATAATTGGGGTGCTAATTAGGTGATAAGAAAGTTTAACTCTCAAAATGGTGATGGAAGATGAATTTTCCCACCTCTGAACTTTCAATAGGCTTTTTTCCTCCACATGGGAATATCCTTCCTCCTGTCTCCATTGTAGCTAAATCTCCCTTACTAAACTTCACTGGATACGAAATCCATATTAGAATTAATAACCATACCCAGCCCATCACTTTGTGCAAAACGGGCACTTAAGATACATATGAAGAAAAATTTATAAGAGAAATTTCTATCTCCATTCAATAAATATTGAATTGACCAAGATATGCTGAATATATCTGCTCATCTCCTTAGATTTTAAGTGACTATTTTTCTATCTGCAAAAGCAATAACTATTTTTGATAGACAAGTTCAAAACCTACCAGTGTGAATGTGTACTTTTGAAAATAGGATAAATACCTTGCAATTGTGAGAAATTCTTTCTTGTGGAATGCTGTTTAAGAAAAGTTGTGAGGTTCCCACTGACTCCGTCTAATGTTAATCATTTATGAAATACTGTGGTTCAGAGTTCAGCAATTGAAGTCATTTCAGGCAGTAAATATACATTTCCTGTCAAAACATATCAAATGGATAAGACTTCAACTTATTTGAGAATAAGTTGTAACTCACTTCAATATTGGCAATGTGGAGGAATCTCTGATGGCTTTTAATAGCCTTGACAGTTTTCCTGTTCTTGCCCCCAAACCACTGAGTACCCCCATTTGATCCTTCCCCAAAATGACCCTCAGTATCTATCCTGGTAGTATCTATCCCTCCAATTCCAAATCTGTTGTGTGGTTTCCTTTTCCATTACTCAGATTTTACAGAACTCAAGTTAGGTCTACACATAACTCGAAGCACTCTGGATTTACAGATTATTACCTCATTAAAACTAAGGTCCCAACTTAATTTATCACTGCATTCTGCCTGTATCATTTCACCCCACATGTAACAATGCCCTAGAAAATAAAAGCTTTGATACAAAATGTTGTTCTTTTTGCAAAAATTAAGCCCAGTGGTAGAACGGTCAAGGCAAGTACTTCGGCACCACAGAATCACCAGGACCTCAAGCAGCTTCTTTCTGTTCCATCTTTTTCCCTTCTGCCTCTTATCCTCAAGGTCACGTCACAGGCCAAAATTGCTGTTGGAGAACAAACTATTACATCACATTCCAGGACTTAGAAAGGAGGAAGATCCAGAAAGGGCTCTACCCCTGGATTTTAGAAGACTCACAAGAAATAACCATCCAAAACTTCTACATACATCTCCTATGGCTATCCTGGTGCAAGAGCGTCTGTAAAACATAGTCCTGATTCTGTACAGCCTGTGTCTTACTAGAAATCAGGGTTCCATCACTAAGGAAGGGGAAAGAATAGAGGTGATGTACGCAGCTAGCATCTCTTCCACCCTGTATTGCATATATCCATTTTGTATAGATGGACCACCAACAATTAAATAATTGAAAGAAATGTAGAAATGTTTCCAGCACAGGCCCCTTCATCACCTGAGGGAACCTTCCAGAAGATTCCACTTCAACGTCTTGGAGGGCAACTTTCACTACTAGTGAGGAAACACTGATGTACTTCTTCTCAAGTTGGACATGGGGGTGTATTTCATACTTCCTCATCAGGTTAATGTAATGACAGATTTCAGATATAAACAGCACCTCAACTGCACTTACTATGAGACTGTGGTGGTTCTATGGTTTGAGTTTTTACGGCTTTTTAAAATCTCACAGGTGTTCCTACCTCATCCAAACCCAAGAGCAGAATCAAGAGACCTCTGCCCCTGTGTGTCAGTGTGGAACAGACTGAAAGTTACCAGGAACAATGGTATTTACCTAGGACTGAGTGGGAAGGTAGAAACCTAAGCTCTGAATTCAACACTTCTGAGATTTCACTGACACCCAGTTTATGGAAGATCAGGACAAGTTGGTAGACAGCAACGTGGCTTCTGGCAGATCTTCAGGAATAATGATAATGTGCATTTATACAATGAGCTGTAGTTTTCAAAGCATTTTCACACAGTCATCAATTGGAAACTCCCACCAGTACTTTATAGCAGGCCAGATCGTTGTAGTTTTGAGTAGGTTAGGGATTTATTACTCAAGGTTTTCTCTTATGAGACAACATTTGAGACTTAAATGATGAGAGGAAGCCAAACACACACATACACACACACACATACACGACACACATTTCACATTCCAGGGAAAGGAAATCAGGTACAGTGCCACTGAACAAGTAAGGAACACATTCGCTGCATGGTAAGAAATGAGAGATGGTCAGTGTGATTACCTCAGAGGAAGGGGGAGAGGTCGCAAATGACAATGGAGAAAAAATCAGCGCGCTGGCAACCGTCATCTTCTGATCCTACTTCTAATATAACCTTTGCTTGTCCTACCACCAGATAGATTTTCAACATGGGAATCTTATCCATTTACTGCCTCTGTCATCCTCACTCAATCTACTTCTAAAAATGTCTTTCAAGAAACGAAAAAGAAGCTGTTGTTTTCATTGCAAGCTATGTCCAATTTTAAAATATATACAAAATTCCTAAATTCTAAAACTTCATTTGATTTTTTGTTTTTCCTCCAGACAGGGTCTTGTTCTGTCACCCAAGCGGGAATGCACTGGTGCAGTCATAGGTCACTGCAGCCTTAACCTCCTTGGTTCAAGCAATCCTCCCATCTCAGTCACCTAAGTAGCTGGCACTACATGCATGCATCTAACCATGCCTGCTTAATTTTTGTATTTTTTGGTACAGACAGGGTTTCACCATGTTGCCCAGATTGGTCTCGAACTCCTGGGCTCAAGAAATCTGCCCACTTTGGCCTCCCAAAGTGCTGGGATCACAGGCATGAGCCACCATGCCCAGCCTCTTCCATTTGCTTTAAAACCAGGTTTTCTACAAACTTTCTGTAACCGGCACTTTCAAACTGTAATTCATTTTATGTGTTTTTAAAAATACCATGTACACAGACATATACAGCATCCTGTTTCCTGTATGGGGAGTAAACCTTCAAAATATCCCTCTGACAAACGAAATTCCAAACCCCTGCCATAGGATTCACGCTCAGTAGGCCTTCAATTTTGTCAACTTCCCTGCAACTTCCCCAGTCCACTGCTTCAACCAGTTAGTTAGGAAAAACAATTTTAAAAAAACATCTTGGCATCCATCAACCAGCATTTTCAAGGGCAAGAAAACAGCAACGCCCAAGGAGCTGTCTGAGGTGCTTAAGGTTAATGGCTGTATTTACATAGCCATCAATTCACTTTACAAAGAACTGCCCCAGTAGGACTGTGCAACTCCATCAGGCGGCCCCCATCACGACAGAGCAGACAGGAGTCTCTAAACAAGGAAAATGCCTGATAAATCTTAATGACATCGTCTTGTTTTCATTCACTTACTTATCACCTTATTTTCAGGTCAAGAGTCTTGAGCCCCTGAATGAACAAAATACACTACACTTCCATTTCTCCACGAGTCACTCTCTAAAACTTTTTGTGATTGTAGTAAATTACAATGGCCTTACCATCTATGATGATGCATACCTTGCACCAGCGCTGTCCAATCGGGCAGCCACTACACATACATGGCTATTTAAGTTTAAAGCTAAATTAATTACAATTAAAGAAAATTTAAAATTTGATTCTTGAGTCACATTAACCGCATTTCGAATACTCAAAAGTGACGTGTAGCTTAGTGGCTCTCACAGTGAACAGCAAGAAGTTTGGAACATTTCCATCATCACAGGGAAGTCCTACTGAAACATACAGGAATTTGTAAGATTCTACTAACAGATTTTATTGATAATGTCTAGGGCCTGACCTGTTCTGGAGTTAACATATCTTAATTTTAAGGGAACATAATGATAAGAGACTTTCTGCAGTCCCCACATTTTCCAGATGCATTCCCAAGCCACTGGTACACTGGTGTTTTTAATGCTCTAAAACACACCCTCTGACCAGGCAATTACACTCCTACCCTAGAAAAATGCAAACACATGGGTACCAAGAGACTGTAATTATGAGAAGGCTTTAAACAGTAAACACTGCATCTCAGTTAACACCACATATGACTTTGTTCAAGAATGATATCATCATATTCTCTATAGCAGAAAAAAATGGGAAAAATCCGAATGCCCCTCTGTAGGGAAACAGCTAAATAAAATGCAGTAAGTACATTCATAGTGGAACACTATATGGCAGTTAAAGGAATGAGTGAGAGCTATGTATGTATAAACGTGGATAATCTCCAAGACACCAGTAAGCAAAAAATACAAACTATAGAATCAGACGTATAAAATGACACTACTTAAGTGAAAAAATTCACACACAAAACTGTATATTTAGTAACCATACATACTAATATAAAGAGCAAAGTTTAATATATTTTGATATTTTCACATTATACTTTTTAAATAAAGTTAAATGCCAAATATGCTCCCTATTTCTGTTGATTAGTTGGCATTGATACAAATCAACTTCAGATGATAAGAGAGAATCTACCAGGTCTTCATCAGTCCATTCTTCCTTCTCAGGTTTGCATTTCTTTGAAATGTAATGTATATTAAATATTTTAAATATGTGCAGAAGGCTATAACCCCAAACTCTTCATAGTATCTGAGAAGGGAGAGACAGAAATGGGTTGTAGAGAGAGTTAGAGGTGATTTTTACTTTTTCTCTAATTTTTTTTTTTTTTTTTTTTTACAACTTGTGTATTCCCTGCAGGGGTTCTACAAAGTCCCTATGACCCTGTATTATGACCAGTGGCATCACTATCCCCTACGGTGCAGCCTGAGTAGCTGGAATAACACTAACCAGCCATTCCCAGCCAGCAGACAGTACCACCCACACATGCCATGTTCTACAGTAAATCAAAGACCATGGTTTTCTAAAAGTAGATATTGTTCTTAAAAAAAAAAAAAATTAGGACAATTTTGTTGTTTGGATGCTTCTGCTGTTTAGTCTTCCATAGAAGGCATCTCCAGCAGGGCCTTCGTCTGCCACTCAACTTGGAAACGTCATCTTCTAACTGTCTGGGGTTGAGTGCTGGGGAAACAAAGGCCAAAAGGGTCAGCAGCCACGGAGGAGAACTGTAGCATCTTGACAGTTGGGCAGAGATGACCAACGTGAAAACCTGCCAAGGGGACAACAGTGACTGATGGGTCCCAAGGATGTATTAGTACAAACCTACTCACACGCAACACCCTGCTGCCCGCAAGAGGGGATCACAGTTCCACAAACCAGCTATGTAATTAAAACACAGCTCTGGAGAGGAAGAAGGTTAAATGACTCTGACCCAGTCCATCCGCTCCGCTTGCTGGTTGCCAATTCTAACCTTCCTGCCAACACCCACACATTTCTATAACTCAGATTATCTCCAAAATATTTCACAAACTTCCAATTTTTTTAAACGAGTGAGGGAGAAAAAAAAGCAAGCTCTTTACATGTTTTCTTATTCAAAGGGACTTCAGTTTGCAAACTTTTAATTTTTTTAGACAGTGCAAGACAAAGTAAAATCCACTGAAAGCTTTTCATTTAAGCAAACACAGAAGATAATTTATTCCTCCAAGTGGCAAGAGAAAGCAATAAGCCAGGCATCTGTCCAAAAACTTTCCATACCCCCTCAAGTTCTATAACTCTGTCTACAACTCCATCTTCTGGTCCTGACTAAATCTTCAGTTATTCCCAGAACGGATGAAATCTTAAATCCACATCAGCTTTTAACATCTGCTGAGTCTTAACTACACAGGAACAAAAACGAAATTCCTGTATGTCACCTGCCGATAGGATTACAATTTAAATCAGATCAAAACTATATGGAAATCGAAGCCATGTTTTTTCTTAGTCCAGTGTAGACATCAGTCGGATGACGGAAGCTGGCAATAGGCTGGTTACATGCTACGTACAGCCAACCTGCCTCAACATTCATTTAAACAACTAGGCAATTATTTTAAAAGGCCTCAAGTACAGAAAACGCATCTTATGCTCTAAAAGAAATGTCAAGACATTATCAAAATCAGTTTCTCAGACACAATACTGATCCAATGAACATTTAATTTGTACTTTTGGTTCAGTAATTTAAATCAACCTTCTGAATCATACTATTTAGATAAGCTTACCAACATATTACAAAATGAGAAACTCTCAACCTAGTCAAAACAACCTATTTTTATAAAAATTTCTGTATTAAAATGTTTAAACTCTGAAAAATGTATCGTCTAAGAAAGTGTTATACAAAGTGTGATCCAAAGCTTGGAAGCATCGGCACCTCATGGGAGCCTGCTGGAAATAGAAATTCACAGGCCCCATCCCAGAATTACTGAATCACAAACTCTGGAGATGAGGCCAGGGAATCTGTTTTAACAAGCCTTCCAGGTGCTCCAGCACTGATCTAAAGGATAATATTAGGAATATCAAGAACACTGGAATTTGGGGACTGGTATACCAAACAAGATTGATCATGTAAAATCAATTTTTAAAATCCAACAAAATTCAGATTTTGCAGAGGACAAAAAAAAAAATTGCAATCAGCATAAACCCTATATTCATCTCTCTTCTTTCCTTCTAAGTAAATGAGGATCATGAAACGTACATACGGATATAGTCAATTGCTTGTAAGTTCATGTCTATTTATGCTGTGGTTCAGAAATATTTGCACATCAAACCAGAATCTGAGTTTACACTTGGGATCCTGAGTCTTTTGTAAATGTGAAAAGAGTAAATTTGGAATCAAAATGTCTTGAAGAAACAGTTTTCTAGGAATCTTGCCAGTCCTTTTTCTCAGGATGACCTTAACTTTCAGTCTTGAGGAATGTTTTCCTTTCCTGATTAATACTTCATAGGATGATTAGTATATTTTGTACATGTGTACATCAGGACAAGCCGGCTCGTGACTTTTCCCCTACTATTGAGAACACCAGAGCTTGGTGCTCCATTGTAAAAGGGTTAACTAACATGATAGGCCAGTATCAATGGCAGAGCTTACTGGCACTGTCCGCTCCCCTGACTCACCTATGAGGAACATGGTTCTAACCACTGCCATTTTCCTTTAAAATAACAAAGAAACCTGGAAAATAAACTACACACATCTGACTCAGGATTCCATGAGGCCCATCCCTCTCACTCCCCTTCCCCATACAGCCTTATTTCTGGGTTTTTAGAATCAAATTAGAACACCCTGTCAGACACCTATTTGTGCAAACTTAATTTCAAGTGTATTTAAATGTCTTCACATCTTGCTATTGCTCATCACATCAAGCAGAGCCGCTTCCACTGTGTAATCACAATAATGAATAAACATGGGGTGCTTAGAAAGGACTGAGGCACCACAAAACTGATCAATTGTTAATTCTATAAAGTGACTAAACGTGCCTTCCTTTGCAATAACTCCATCAAGCTGTGTTTTGGGTGGGAAGGATGCCCATGTCCTCTGCCTACTTTCTCTGTAAAGCAAAAATGCAATCATCGGTCAGATCCTACCTAAGGCTTATCTTAATCTTGATTATTTCCTCATATTGTCTCAACCCACACTCCCTCCCAACCCCAATGAGAAGCAAAATTGTAATGGCATTTAAAAAACCATGGGCTGCATAATTATTAATTGCCAAAGGATTCGAGGCAGCACTAATATTAACAGCCTAAATAGCCACAGTGTGTATTTATTGCCTGTTTTTATTTTCATAAAATACCAATTTCACAATGAGCATCTGACCCACAGGAACTCTAAATCTCAATCAAATTCCTTTGTGTGGCAGGATGAGGACAGTTAGAGCATCTTAGGGTAAACACATTTGTTATTTACCTCTTCTCCCCAACCATGCCTGGGCCATATGCATGAGGAGTTTGGCCAACCTTTCTTGAGTTCAAAGAATGAATAATCTACTAAGAGTTTTGTCCCTGGACCACACTGCTTGGGTTCAAACCGCGTCTCTGCCACAAACTACCAGTGTGGCTTCCACCCTGCGTGCTTCATTTTTCTCATGCAAAGAAGGGAGATGATGATTGTGTCTACCTTGTAGGACTTCGGGAGGATTAAATCAGATAACACAAAAATATTCTTAGTATAATAAAATGGCACAGTCACCATGGAAAACCAGTATGGTGGTACCTCAAAAAATTAAACACAGAATTATCATCCAATCCAGCAACTCCACTTCTGGGTACAGACTCAAAAGAACTAAGGCAGAACTAAAAGCATCTTGAATAGATATTTGTATGCTCATGTTCATAGCAGCATGATGTGCAATAGCCAAAAGGTGGAAAAAAAACAAATGTCCATTGAAGGTCACATAAAAAATAAAGTGTGGGCTATATATGCAATGGATTATTCAGCCTTACAAATGAAATTCTGACACGTGCTACAACATGGATGAAATTTGAAGACGTTATGCTAAGTGAGATAAGACAGATACAAAAGAATAATGTATGTCTCCATTTATATAAGGTCCTAGAGGAGTGAAAATCAGACAGGAAGTAGAAAGGTGGTCGTCAGGAACTAGAAGGGGGAACGGGAAATTCGCGTTTTATGGGTACAGAGTTCAGTTTTGCACCATGAAAAGGGTTCTGTGGATGGAATGGGCGATGGTAGCTTAACAGTGTGAATGTACTTAATGCCACTGAAATGTACACTTAAAAATGGTTAAAATGATAAATTTTATGTTTTTTACCCAAACTAAAACAAAAATGCTTAGTACAGTACCCCGCAACATCCTTACTCAACAAATGATAACTATTGTTACTATTATAATTTTTTTAAAGTTCCACAAGGCAAATATTTCACAAACATTCTCTAATGTAAAAATGGCCAGCATCCGGAGAAAGCTCTCACGAAAGAGACACTTGGTTCCAAGTAAGGTTCAATTCCATTTAAACATCTCCTCACCCACTCCCCACTGCCTCTCTCACCCCCACTGGTAGGTATTCCTTGACCTTAATGGGGATGTTTAAATGTTAACCAATGAGTTTTCTAAATCTCCTCAGCTGCATATCAGCACCTAAGCTTTGAGGTGGGGGAAATTCAGCATACAAGGAGAATGAGATTGGTACCAAGGGGCAAACTCACAGCTATCCTCCAGCTTGCTTAATGGAGTTCCGTGCTTCTGAGCAGACCTAGAGTCTGCAAAGAGCAGGACAGAGTGCAAAGAAGATGTGAGGTTTTTATTCTGGGAGGACTGAGTCCATAGTAACCAATTTTATGGCTCTTTTGATTTGTGTCCATGGATATCTGTGTGCGTGCGTGTGTGTGTGTGCTGAGAAGGAATTAATCCAAAAATATAAATGAAGAAAGCTGCATCTCTGATGTGAAGCCGAGTTGCATAATCAGTTCTGAAGGCAGAGAAAAGGTAACAGATGTTTACATTACAATCTGGCTCCT
This sequence comes from Piliocolobus tephrosceles, assembly GCF_002776525.5. Taxonomy (NCBI): domain Eukaryota; kingdom Metazoa; phylum Chordata; class Mammalia; order Primates; family Cercopithecidae; genus Piliocolobus; species Piliocolobus tephrosceles. The sequence goes on along the minus strand of NC_045435.1, from coordinate 67,415,371 downwards.
ACTGGAAGAGCTGCCAAATGATTTAAATAGTAACAAAGATTACTATTCCAGTAATTTGTTGCCCCCAACGATACATACAGAGAAGAATTCACCCCAGTAATTTTTTCTTTGGATGGCCTTAATTAAACATTGCACTGTACAAAATATTTATGGCTTTCAAACTACTTAAAAATATTAAACTAGACACCATTTTAAAAGGTTGAATTGTAGGACTTACTCCATTACTGACATATGAAACTTAATGTCTGGCAAACAGGATGCAGTACAAAGAAAATCAAAATCTCTTTTAACTTTTGGATGTTTGATGACTAATATTAAGATAAATTTTTAGGTAGAATAGCATATAGTCATGAAAAAGAATGACATATAGCTCTCTTCACTGATTTGTCATCTTTACTGGAATCACTCCAGAGCACATCTGGGTCTCATGTAAAATGATCACCACAACGTAGGTCTCCACAGGCAAGGAATGTCGGCCTCCTTCCCTAGCCAGAGGTTCACCAGAAGCCCTCTAATGGGCCTTTGCTGAGTAAACAAAGCAGGACACAGATCATATGATGTATGAACCTCCGTATTCATAATTGTCAGGTCTAAGCCGGGCACAGTGGCTCATGCCTGTAATCCCAGTACTTCGGGACGTGGAGGCAGCCGGATTACTTGAGGTCAGGAGTTCAAGACCAGCCTGGTCAACATGGTGAAACCCCGTCTCTACTAAAAATACAAAAATTAGCCAGGCATGGTGGCGCACGCTTGTACTCCCAGTTACTCAGGAGGGTGAGGCAGAATTGCTTGAACCCAGAAGGAGGAGGTTGCAGTGAGCTGAGATCACGCCACTACACTCCAGCCTGGGCAACAGAGGCTCAGTCTCAAAAATAAATAAATAAATAAATAGAAAACAAAATAAATCAGGTCTAAATATATGTGGATAAAAGCAACAGGAGGGATTTGGAAATAGGTTTACCAAAGTTTAAAAAGGAATTGCCTCTGGGTGGCAAAATTGGGTGGGTTTTTTTTTTAACTTTCCTTTTTATATTTTTCTGCAATATTTGAATTTTTCTACCCCAGGTATGTACTACTTTTATAAATTAAGAAAAGAAATTTTCAAAACAGAAGCCTAAGGTGATGAAAAGAATTGTTGCCTATGCATCAAAATACTTGGGTTCCCTGACAGAAATAAAGAGCTGCAGACATTGGATAAGATATTTTTCACTACTCTGGACCTTAAAAATTGCATTAGAGCAGAGTTTCTCAACCACAGCATTCCTGACATTTTGAATCAAATAATTCTTTGCGGCCAGGCATGGTGGCTCACGCCTGTAATCCAAGCACCTTGGGAGGCTGAAGTGGGTGCATCACCTGAGGTCAGAAGTTTGAGACCAGCCTGGCCAACATGGTGAAACCCCATCTCTACAGAAATACAAAAATTAGCCGGGCATGGTGGCGGGTGCCTGTAATCCCAGTTACTGGGTAGTCTGAGGTGAGAGAATCGCTTGAATATGGAAGGCGGAGGTTGCGGTAAGCCAAGATTCCGCCATTGCACTCCAGCCTGGGTGACAGAGCAAAAACATAAATAAAAAATAATAATTCCCAAATAACTAAATAAAAAATAATAATTCTTTGCTGTGGGAGCTGCCCTGTGCACCACAGGATGTTTAGCCAGTATTCCTGCCCTCTGCCCACGAGAAACTGTTCTCCCACACCATCCTGCCCCAAATTGTAACAATCAAAAAAATGTCTCCAGACATTGCCGAAACTCCTCTGGGGAGCAAAACTGCCCCCCACTGGACCAATTTTAAGTTTCCCCCGCACGTCGTGGTCTGTAAGTTTCTTCCTTGCTGAAAACCTTTGTTAATTTTTAGAAGCTGTATTTAAAGTCTGTGGTTTTAGACCCAATGATTCCCAGGTTAGTAACTACGGTATACCGCAGATTCATCAATATTTTCATCACTTACTAGAGAAAAAGATGAAATGGAAATGAAGAAATCAAGAAATAAAACTATTAATTTTCAGAGAAAACTTTAGAACACATGGCACAGATGTGAAACTAAAAGAATCCAAGCAGACACGGTGGTCATTAAAAAAAAAAAAAAGAAGAAGAATAACTCTAGCTTTTGACAGTTCCACCTTTTGTTAAGGTAACTGAAATACTGTAGAATGTTCTATTGCTTTCTAGTTTAAAATGAACTTATAGCACTAGCAAAGCCAACAGAGTAGTTTGCGTGTACTGCCATAGTTTTATTTTTTTTTAAAAAAAAAAAAAGCTTAGTGTTTTCTCTTTACTTCATAAGAAATACAAGGATAGCCAGGCACAGTAGCTCATGCCTGTAATGTCAACACTTTGAGAGGCTGAGACAGGAGGGTTGCTTGAGCCCAGGAGTTCAACACCAGCCTGGGGAACATGCTGAGACTCTGTTCCTATAAAAAATAAAAATTAGCTGGGCATGGTGGTGCACACCTGTAGTTCTAGCTACTCAGGAGGCTGAGGCAGAAGGACTGCTTTAGCCCAGGAGGTCAAGTTTGCAGAGAGCTATGATCACACCACTGCACTCCAGCCTGGGTAACAGAGTGAGACCCCATCTCAAAAAAAAAAAAAAAAAAGAAAAGAAAAAGAAAAAAGAAATACAATGATACCTTCCTATTTTTCCAATAAGGATATTTTACTCTTCTAGACTAACAATTCCACAATCTCATAAAAGGAAACAAATTACCCATGTCTTTATTATCTTTCTAAATAGTGTCTTGTCATTTTATTAACAAGAACTCCCTAATAGTTGATGCTACCATACTTCTGAATTAAAATTCTTTATGCTTGTGTTAATGATTTGTTACTCTAAGATCCTGACAGCTTTTGAATTAAAAAGAATGACTAAAAAAGATTCAGTGTTGCCTTAGATTCATAACTCTGAAAATCAGTGGTTGATCCATACAGAGAAAGCCATCTAGTAACTAGAATGTTTCCGTAACATCAACACTCTACAGCTGGCACATACTAAGTGTTCAACAAATGCAGGGTACCATTATCATTATTCACAACCATGCCAGAAAATAATGTTATTCCAAATTATTGGCTAGTACTGGCTCTTATAGCAACTAAAAGGCACTAAGTATGAAAGTGCAGCCTATCACCTAATAGATTAACATTCTGAGTTCTTTCACAAGTAAACCATAAATCATTAAACTACCTGACCATCATTTTAACATCCATGTCTTTCCATGTGTTCAGTTAGGTTCAAATTGAGTCACCCTGCCCAATCGCCTTCCATCGCCAGCTCCCCTTTAAACATTTTCTTTATAATCGTGGATACTGTGGCAGCTACTAGGAAGTAACCCAAGCTAGCTAGTGTATACAGCTGTCCAATCCTTGAGGTGGGCTCAACTAGCATGGTAGTCTGGCAAACTGATGGTGCAAGAAGCCAGTGTGGCCCTCCTCTGCAGAGACAGCCAAGGGTAGGGGTCCCACCACATCACAGAAATCATTCTCTCCCAGGCTTCACTGGAAAGCTCACTGGGCTAGGAATTAGGACTCCAGGATTCTAATCCCAGGTTTGTTTGTTTGTTTGTTTTAATAACATACTAGATCCAAGGTACAACAATACCTCCTACCCCTGATTTCTAGAAAGGTGAAATCTAAGGTACTTTCTAGATTTAAAATTCTTTGAGCATTTCCTTAAACCAGATTGTACAATTAAGTTTATGTTTTTTTTTTTTAAGAGCCTTTTGACTGACTGAAGGAAAATGAATTGAACTTGAATAGTGACTTTAAAACAGGAAGAATTTGTCTTATTTTTCAGCAGATATCAAATAGATGGGAAGTCAAGGTCAATTTTATCTTTTGAGAGGTGGGTTGCAGGAGATCACAAATTGAGTGGGGCATTACAAAGTGCAATGTCATACTACAGATTAAGTCTCTAAGTCAGGGCTGTCTAGGTTCTGACATGGCTTTTAAAAATAACATTTTCAAAACAAATAATTATGAAGTGATTAATGTGGCCAAGATCACTTCACCAATACCTTTATGGATACCGTTGTTTCCTATTGCCTCAATCCCCCACCCTCAATCCTGAATCTTGACAAATTAGGATAAATACACTGTATGACCTCCCAATCATTTATGATTGATTGGCTTCAGGACTTTAAGTCGTCTTGCTAATCCTGACTGATTTATAGCCAACACCTGAATAAGTGAATGCACGTACTCAAACAAATTAGCCCATCACCTACATGGCTATCTCTAGGACAAAAAACAAAAGCAAAAGATTATTCCATTTACTATGATGTCTTTACATATTTGTAAGGAAACAGAGCCAGAACACAGGGTGAAAAACTCCCAAAGAGGAAGAAAGCATAAGGAGGAAAATCTCCTTATGCAAATTCTAAAGAGATCTATAAAACTGAAATCTGAGAATTTTATTATTAAGCTAAGCCTCTTAGTATAGAAATACTCAAAACTCTCCAACTGGGCAGCTAATTGAGACTTAGAAAGCGCCAAGAAGACTTCATTGCTTCCCTCATTCATCACAGGCAATACAGAATCACTTGCTCAATATGATAATGTGACTTTTGTCAATGCATGTTCAAATCAGATCAAGGATTGGCTGGTGATGATGTCATATCCAAGGGTTAATCCCCAGTGAATGCAGTTTTAATATCACATGCATCAACACACCATTTACACAGCAAAGTATTATATTAAGTGTAACAATAAATGAGTGGTGCAGAAAAAAGCAGCTCTTAGGAAAAGGCTATGTACCACTGAAAAGGAGGTGGTGGTGGGGAGCAAAGGAGTTTCTTCTTTTTCTTTTTTAATTACTAAGTGGAACTAGGTCATCAAACAATACACATGTCTAAAAAGATCAGAAAATGAATATTGAAATTCAAGTGACCTAGAACATCCTAGTACTAGAAATATAAAAATGGTTGCCTTCAATGAAAAATATCCAATAATCAAGCAGAGATATTTGTAGGGTTTTTTTGTGTGTGCTAAGGGAACAAGCAATACAATTAAAGTCATTCAAAGATAGATAAATTGGCAGCCACTGCTTTTCTGGACAGGGCAACTTTCTTATTTTTAGCAGGGAAAACTGGCCAAGTCAAATTGTGACTTGAAGCCTTATAACAAATTTTAAAGTGTCAAAGGGCAGTTAAGATGGTACTGAGGGATGAAAGCAAGTCACGCAAAGCAGAACAATGAGACAGAAGAACTTAGGAAGGAAACCTTGAAATATGGCTTTCTGCTATGAGAATATTGATCAAGAAATGTCCACACATATGAAGACAGCTTTTTGCACAAATGAGCCATGCCAACTCACTCGGTCATTTTGGGAGGACGTAAGTCATCATTAGTCATAACGATTCTGAAAACTGCTCTCACAATACCTTATTAAGGCCTGTATTTCCCATCTAAAGGAAGTGTTGGGCTTTCACACCGATAGGACTATAAACTTAGCAGAAATTCTTCTCACTATAAAACCCACGCGAGCTATTGAAGAATTCTTCAGGTCATACATTTGTTCTCAGTGACTGAGTGGAAACACTAATTATATTGCAAAATGGCTGTTCCTAAATTATTTTAGCCTTTAAAAAAATCCAAGGCCTTCCTGAACTGGGCTCAGACACAGACAAACTGCCCCCTCCTCAGCGAGTATTCTAGAGGAGGCCAAACGAAGATGCGTGTGATTAGAAACCTAGGCCAACAATGTGCACAAGTTTGGGTGACCGAGTCTGCAGGTGGCAGCTCCGGGTTGTGGTGGACAAGCTTTATACCAAGGATATCAAAGGCAGAAACAGACCAAGGCTTCGAACGCGCCCATCCCCACATACGGGGATCGCCTGCCAAATCACATCAACCTTGCTTGTCTCAGAGGGAAGACCATTGAAAAGTTAAAAGGGAAAAGAGCTCAGGGATAAAGACGTTTCGCCAAAGGGGGTCCCTGAATCTCGGTGAGGGGGGATGGGCACCAGGCTAGGTCTCCGTGAGTCCGTGAACCCGTGCATGTACATACTGCTTAGGAGCTGACTCACAGCTTGACTAAGGCTCCGTGGAGCCCCCAAAAGTTAAATGATGCTGATTCAAGAAGAAAACGCACCAGCGGCACTGTGTCTGGCTTCGGCAGCCTCCCCAGGTGCAGGAGATCAAGCTTTCCAGTTCCAATCCTCCCCTGAGCTCCGTGCTTAGAGTCAAAGATGCCCTCTCTTCTAGGAACGGATTAACAGGGCAGAGGGAAAACGAGAGAAAGAAATGTAGAGATGCCTCCCGCGGAAACAGACGCAACTTCCAGACCCGCTCCAGTTCTCCACTTGGGCGGGAAGCTTTGCGCTCCCAGCTGCAAGACGCGTCCCGAGCGCTCGCGGCGCCCTTCCAGCAAGATCCCAGCAACCAGCGCTTCAGGGTGGGGGCGGGGGGATGCTGACCTGCCCCCACCTGCTTGCTCCTATAAGGATCCTAGCTCAGATTAAAGGGATGAAGAGCTAAGGTCGGCTTGTCCAGAAAAGAGCTCACGGCGAGTTCACCACCCCTATATCAATTCATCGAGTGGCCTCCTCCGCATCAGCAGAGCACCCCGGGGATTCTGATTGTCAGTCACGAACCCCGAAATTGGAAGCAGCCGCTGCCTCTCTCCAGCCACACATCCATACTTCGGAGCGCCGCTTCCAACTTCGGGTTGCACTCCGACCTCAGCACAGGCAGTCGCCCCAGCACCCCAGAGAGCCGGGATGAGGGGAGCTGCACCGAGCTGAGTTAAGTCGGTACCAGCCCGAGAGGCAGCGGCTGCCCACGAGACAGCACCTAAATACAGGGTCCAAATCCACCCCTAACCCATCCTCTCGCCCCTCCTTATCCCTTCCAACCCTTCTTACTCGACTAGAGTCGGCATCCAAGTCGGACTGGCGCGTCCGGAACTAGGCACCGACCGCAGCACCGGAGCCAGAGGACGCTCACCGTGCCGCCTCCCTGCCGGGGCCCCGAGAGAGGCCCATCACCTCTGCAGCCTTGCAAGGAGAAGGAAAGTTCCCACGTATCTACCAAGAGAAGCCCGAAGCTGCTGCTGGAGAAGCAGCGTCTGCGGAGAGGCGGCTGAGGCTGGACTCTCGTTGTTCGCCCGCAGCCGCTCGCGCAGTCGGTGCGCCCCGTCCAGGGCGGCGCGCAGCTAGCAGTGCGGGGCCGAGCACAGCTAGCTCGCTGATCAGGAGGGGCCGGGCCGCCGCGGAACGCACTGATTGGCCGGGCCGGCCGGCTGCTCCTGCCCCTGCCTGGCCCCGCGGTCCACGTGGGCCGGCCCTCTCCCCGCCCCGCACTCCTGCTCCGCCGGCGCGCCCCACCTGCCGGCCTCCGGGAGCCTCTCCCGAGCGCCTCGCTGTGGCCGCCACTCCGCAGGTGCTGAGCAAAAGGTAGTCTTCCTGAATACCTGAGAGTCGCGTTGAGCTCCGCACAAACGCCTAAATCCAGGGTTCGGCTCTCAATCGAAACCATTCCCCCACGCAGGACCCAAAGCAGTTTGCAAGGAGGATTTCTTAGCCACCCTGCGCCGTAGCACATTCATAAACTGATCTGGCTTCGCGTGTAATGTGCTTGTAAAAGAGAGGAGAAAACTCGGCCCACGTATCAATACCTGAATACTTTTATTTTTAAATGTATAAAATACAGCTAAGACTTCTGTGACTCCCTCCTCCAGCCCCATCCCCAGTCATGCCCTCCACTCTTCTGCAAGTGAAGTAACTGATAATCAGTGACACTCAGTGGTATTCATTTTACTGGGATTACTTCATCTGATCTCCATTTTATAGATGAGAAAATAGAAGCACAGAGAAGTTAAATCGTTTACTGAAGATTACACAGGTAACTAGTAAATCCGTGCTCTTTGGTATTCAAAGCATGGCTCCGTAGAGCCGTCCTTTGAGAACACGTTAGAACTGCAGACTTTCAGGCCCCACCCAAGAACCAGAATCTTCATTTCAACAAGATCCCCAAGTGGCTGGTACATGCATAAAGTTAGAAAGCGTTGCTCCGTACCACTATGCTGCTCACTGTCATTGGCTTGGCTTATCATCTTCTGGTCCTTTTACTCTGCATTGACATACAATTATGTGCCATCCTGCCCCCGCTGCACTCCAAAGTATATTCGCCCTTCTCTTAGTCTACCCCTTAAACTAACCTATGGCAGGCTTTCTGCTTCTGTTCCCCATACCACACATACCGTACACATAGCAAATTTTATTTGTTAAACAGTTTCAATCTCTTACTGTCTTATTATTAAAATGAGGGTTCTACATTCAAAGGCAATCTGTTATCAAGTTGTCACCAGTTTAAGAGAATTCAAGGTTTGGAGATAGGGGCTTGATCTTTGAGATTTCCTTTAAAGACTAGCATTGAAATTCTGTGACGGTTAAGGTGAGATCCAAGCAACACCTGAAACAGCACGCCAGGAGTCTCCAGAGCTCTTTCTCAACAACGTTCATTCATTCATTCACTCAGCAAAACTGAGGGCCTACTCTGTGTCAGGCATTGTAACAAGTGCTGGTACATACAGAAGGAAACACAACAGTGAAAGTTCCTGAGTTCATGGAACTTACCTTCTAGTAGGGAGAAATGGGCAATTAACATGACAAGTAAGTGAATTGCAGAGTTTGGTAGAAGGGGGTCAGTGTTATAGAGAGAAAGAAAGTAAGAGAAAAGGTGGTGAGTACTGGGGAGATGGTGGTTTTAAGAATAGTAATCAGGCTAGTTCCCACTGAGAAGGTAGTGTTTGAACCAAGACTTGGAAGAAGTGAGGGAGCAAGTCATTTAGAACAAGTCCACATTCATTCATTTACCAAATATTTGTTACTTCCATACTGTGTGACAAACATGGTTCTGGCAAAGATCTGTGTGTTTACTTAGGCCCTGTTTTTCATATCTGCAATTTTCCTCCACTGGGGGTTTCTTGTCCTGGCAAGGAAAAACAAAAACATAAGCAACTGTGTTTGGCTCAACCTAATACCATGTTCTTCCATCCTGGATGTTCAGTATTGTTAGGGATTCAACTTTGTCTCCTTAAAATTTATATGTTTAAATCTTAACCCCCAGTACCACAGAATGTGACATTATTTGGAGATACAGCCTTTATAGATTTAAATTAAATGAGGTATTTAGAATGAACCCGAATTCAGTATGACTGTGTCCTTATAAAAATGGGAAATTCGGAGACAGACATGCACACAGGAAGAACGCCATGTAAAAATCAGGGCAGAGATGCAGTGATACTTCCACAAGCTAAGGAATGCCAAAGATTGCCAGCAAACCACCTAGGGAGAAGAGAGGCATGGAACAAATTCTTTGCAGCCCTCAGAAGGAACCAACCCTGCCAACACCTTAACCTTGGACTTCTAGCCTCCAGAACTGTAAGACAAGAAATTTCTGTTGTTTAAGCCACCTAGTTCGTGGTGTTTGTATGGCAGCCCTAACAAATTCATACAAGCATAAAAGTGTGTTTGTTTCAAAAGCAAGATAGTACAGTTAAGGGACTCATCTTTAAGTTTCCAATGATCTGATGTCTCTTGTGCAACAGCAAGAAGCCAGAATGATCTGATGAATTGAGATTTACTAACCAAATTACCATAAAAAAAGGCAAGCTATATTTAAAAAAAAAAAAAAAGCCACTGAGCCCCAATTATCCAATTGTTTCCTCATTCAGCTATTTATCAAGTGCCCACTGTGAGCCAGGCTCTAGGATATGGTGACAAACAAGGCACATGTGATTTGCATGTATTCTTGTGGGGGAGGTTGGACAGTAAATAATTCAACAGATATATGAATAAGGTAATTTCAGAGCAGAATAAGTGCTAAAAGAAAATAAAAGAAGGCTAGAGCATTAGAAGGATATGAGGATGGGTTTAATTTAGATTGGCTGCCTAGGGAAGGTCCCTATGAGGTAGTGACATTTGAGTCAAGACCTAACTGACAAAAAGCCATCCAAGCAAATATCTGGGCAAAAATTGTTCCAGGCAGAGATAGCAGTTCCACTTATAAGAAAATATCCCTGTCATTCATTCGGTAACATTCTTTCTCTCTCTCTTTGCGACCCATTTTGCATCCTTTGAGGTTGTATAAAATCAATCAACATCTGTTTCCTAAATATGGAGTCAAATTTTTTATTTTCTTATGTAAGAACCTGTGAAGGTCACACCAGCAGTGTTTTGCACACACCACACATTCACAAAACACCCCTTGACGTGCCTCTGTATTTGTAGGTAGTGACACCACGTGACTTGGACATTGTGTTTGCTTTCCTCATTTGTATAACATCCAGAACACTACTGGCATGTCCTGGTGCTTAATCAATACGTACTGATGACTGGCTATGCCTGAAAGGAACATTCTGACTCTCCTGGGCCTGTTTATAAAATCCTCTCGTTTCCAGCAAAGCTTTAAAATTTTGCAGCACAATTTTGCACTTTGTAATTTTTCTGAGGAGACTAATAAGAAAGATAGCTAACTTAATCCAAGGCTTGTGTGTGGCTCACTATGCTAAGTACTTCACACAGATTATCATCTTTATAATCCATGTAAATATAAGTAAAGGTAAATATAAGGTAAATTCTCTTATTAATATCTCCGTGTTACAGATGAGAAAACTGGTGATCAAAAAAGACTAATATGCCCATGGTTGAAACCACTTTTAAATGGCCGACTTATGCCTTGAAACAGTCTCGCTTATTGTCAGCTCTGTGCTTGAGTGGTTGAACAGTGAAACAAGTGAAGAAAGAAAAGAAAAAGCAAAAAGCATCTGTCTGGGTACACGTGGACATACTATGTAGAATCATAGGCACTGAAGACTACAAAATGTGGGAGGATGGGAGCGGGGTGAGGGCTAAAATCTTCCCTTTGGGTACAGTCTTCACTATTCAAGTGATGGGTACACGACAAGCCCAGACTTCACCACCATGCAACATGTCCATATAAGAAACCTGCCCTTGTGCCTCCTAAATATATAAAATACATTTAAATGATTTTTAAAAGCATCTGTCTATTCCTTTACCTTTGCCTTTGAAATTTTCAAAGCAGTGTTTTCTAACTTTTTTTATTTACCCCAGCCTTCTAGCTTTCAAGTACACTTTTCTAGCCGGATATTTGCTTTGTTTTCCCTTGCTTCAAACTAGGAACTGCAGGGACTTTATAAATGAAACAACTGATATATATAATTTTTTTTGTTTTGTTTTCAGCCTGTCTGTTCTTCAACACCTCTAAGGAAATGTAAGTCAAGCTTCTTAGAGCTCAGCCTACTCTGACAGACACCCTATCTCATACACTGACAGTGCCGCAACACTAAGGGGTTCCTCCCCTTATTCAAATAGTAAAGAATATCACATCCCTTACCAGACCAAATGCTATACGCAATTTCGCAATGCCAGTTCTGGCCCTCTTTACACAGATACTAATAGATCCTGCTGCCTGAGAGTGAACATCTAAAAATGGCTTCGGCCAGTCTTTGTGAATAACTTTCTATTCTCGTGGCTTCCCCACAGTCCTGGTCAGGGAAAAAGGCCGGAAAACTTGCAACAGTGAAAAGATGTGAGGCTTCTCTCCTTGCATCCTGGATTCCTCCACCTTGCTCAGGAAGTGGGTAGCCATTTTAGCCATTAAATGACTTCCTGCCTTGGATGGCTTGGTCAGACTTGTTTTAGACTTCTGGAACTCAGACAAGGTGTCTGGATATTTGCTTTGGAAGGCTCAGGTGGGTTTCACTATCCTTCTCTTTGCTGACCACAACTGCTTCAATAATTTATGTCCTGGTAAAGATCAGCACTTCAGGGCAAATTAGCATAAGAAGGATTTATGAAACCATAGTGGGAGGGCACTTTTAGAAATCACACAAGAGCTGTTGCACAGAGCAATACAAGCTAGGTTCCAAGCAGGATCAACCCCAGATAGAATCATCAAAGAAATAATGCTCCTTTTGGTACCCTCTCTTCTGTCCCTCCCTTCCACTCCAGCGTCTCTCAATATGATCATATAGCACTCAGCTATACAGAAGGCTGGTGATGTCATTCATTAATTCATTTTCATTGATTCTTTTGCTAATTCGTTTAAACATTATGTTTGTTAAAGAAATATTTGAACACCCACATTCATAGCAACATTACTTTCTGGATAGAAACAACCCAAGTGTCCATCAATAGAAGAACAGATAAATAAAATGTGATATATACATGCATGCAATGGAATATAATTCAGCCTTTAAAAGGAGGGCTATTCTGACACATGATGCTAAATGGATGAACCTTGGAGACATCATGCTGAGATACGCCATTCACAAAAACACAAATACTGTATGATTTCATTTATGTGAGGTACTGAGACCAGTCAAATTTATAAAGACAGAAAGTGGAATTGTGTGACTCATGCCTATAATCCCAGCACTTCAGGAAGCCAAGGCAGGAGGATCGGTTGAGCCCTGGAGTTCTAAAATAGCCTGGGTAACATGGTGGGACCCCATCTCTACAAAAACAATTTTAAAACTTAGCCAGGCATGACAGTGCTCATCTATAGTTCCAGCTATTTGGGAGCCTGAGGTGGGAGTATTGTTTGAGCCCAGGAGGTCGAGGCTGCAGCGAGTCATGATCATGCTAGGTGACAGTGAGACCTTGTCTCAAAAAAGAAAAAAGAAAGTATAATGGTGGTTGTCAGGGGCTAGAGCCAGGGTGTCCAATCTTTTGGCTTCCCCGGGCCACATTGGAAGAAGAATTGTCTTGGGCCACCCATAAAATACACTAACACTAATGATAGCTGATGGGCTTTGAAAAAAAAAATCAGAAAAAAAATCTCATAATGTTTTAAGAAAGTTAACAAATTTTTGTTGGGCCACATTCAAAGCCATCCTGGACCACATGCGGCCTGCAGGCCACGGGTTGGATGAGTTTGGATTAGAGGAAGGGAAGAATGGAAAGTTAGTGTTTAATATATGTAGTTTCCATTTTGCAAGATGAAGAGTTCAGGGATGGATGGAGTGATGGTAGCCCAATGGTTTGAATGTACTTAATGCCACTGAACTGTACATTTAAAAATCATTAAGCTGGTACATTTTATTACTAAGTGCATTTCACCATAATTTAAAATAACTTTAAAAAACTAATGGAAGTTCTTGTAAATGTCTAAATTATCAAATTTGTAAAGCTGAAAATGTGAGATGTGATTCAATTTGTATCACAAATTACCAAACTTAAACTAAACATGTTTTGGTCAAAAATTTTTTTTAATTTTGTTTGTGTTCTAGATATTGTATGAGGTACTTGAGATGCAGCTATAAAAGAAAAATCCATAATCCTAGACCTCAAAGAACTTACAAATATATACCACAATAACCTGGATGAGACTCTTTATTCAGTTCATACTTTCTTCCTCCAACAAATATTTGATGAGTGTCTACTATGTGCCAGACTCTGCTACCTACGAGCCCACATTAGTGAACAAGGTAGATACAGATTACACTCTCACAGGACTGCCAGTCTAGCAAGGAAAAAAGATAATAAACAAAAAATTACTGTTTCCCTAGGCCAGAGTGTGGTGGCTCACACCTGTAATCCCAGCACTATGGGAGGCTGAGGTGGGCAGATCACTTGAGGTCAAGAGTTTGAGACCAGCCTGGCCAACATGATGAAAGCCGTCTCTACTTTAAAAATACAAAAATTAGCCAGGCATGGTGGTGTGTGCCTGTAGTCCCAGTTACTTGAGAGGATGAGGAAGGAGAATCACTTGAACCCAGGAAGCAGACATTGCAATGAGTCAAGATTGAGTCACTGCATTCCAGCCTGGGCAACAGAGCAAGACTGCACCTCAAGAAGAAAAAATAAAAAAAAAGAAATAAATTATTGTTTCTCTAACCCCTATCTACCCCATCATAATTTACTGGTTCCCTGTACCTTTACCTTCTAGACCCTAACAGGTGACCGTATCAAATCTGCTAATGATTTCCAGATATAAATAAAATTTCTAACCATTATCCCTCTCACATTTGTAGCACGTCTATGTGGTAACACAAGAAACAATATATTAACCCAGTATTCTCCAAAATACGGTTTTTAATCCACAGATGGGTTGCAAAATCACTTTACCTGAAATGCAAAGAATTTTTTAATAGTTTTAATTGTTTTAATGTACATTAGGAAAAAGTTAAATGAGAATATCAAACCTGTGGTTTCATGGAATGAGGCTAAATTCAAAGGTGATTCCAATTAAAGAAAAATATTGAGACAATGATTTAAGCAAATGGCAAAATTGGAAAGGTGGGGCACAACACAATCAGAAGGGGGCTGAGATTTATGAAAATAGGTGTGACTCCATTGGCAGAAATGGCCAATGAGAATGCTATTCTAAAGAAACACAGGATTTGTAGTGCCTTCATATTCCACCGTGGGCCTAGCTTGACTCCATCCTTAATGTTCTCTTCCCTCTCTAGCTCTGCAAACCTAAGGGGCAGTCACTCTGCCTCACACTGAATGATGATGTATACTAAGAATTTCTTCCTTCCCCGTTCACCAATTCAGCTTCCCCTGAAACGACTCAATCTAGTGAGGATGGTGGCAAAGGTGGGCTGACAGTTAAATATCTTTGGAACTTGGGTTCTGAGCATGCTGAGTCTGTATCTTGCAAGTTGATATTGTGACAAAATAAAGGTGGGAAGAGAAACCATGCTGCTGGTCATTGCCTATCCTATCGACTCCCTTAGAATTCTAGCGCAAAGTTTTGGAGAAAACAGAAAAGTAAGCATTGGGTTTTATTCCAGTTTTTTTTTTTTTTTTTTTTCTATTTATCGTATTCCAACACATGCAACAAAAACCACATGCCATTTGACTTTTATTTTTGGACTTGAGTTTTTTGCCTCTACCTTGGAACAACATTATTTAGTAAAAGGTCATGAATGTTAAAGTAGGACTTAAGAGGCTTCACTTGGACATCTGACATTTGGAATACTCTCGATTAGGGACGTTCTCGCCAGGGAAGCTAAATCTATCCATAGACCTCAAATCCCATGGATTTCAATCTGGATGCAGTACTAGACATTTGCCTCCCTGCCAAGCATCTCCTGAGAAAGCCTCCCAGCCAAAACCCTTGGTTGCAGGTGACAGAAACCCAGCACAACTGGCATAGGCAAAAAGGGACAGCTATCTGCTCATATAACTGAGAAGTTCCAGAAGTGTAATTGGATATTAGTATTCAGGGAAGGAACGTATATGTATGTATATCTTCCCCCATCTCTTGGCTTTTTTTTTTTTCTTTTTTTTATAGTTGGCCTCATTCTCTTACAAAGAAGAGGCTACATCCAAAAAGCAGGGGAAATGTTATTCAATAACCCCAAGCTATTCCCTTCCAGCCATGTGACCCTAAAGGCAACAAGAATTCTCCTCTGACTTCCGCTTTTTAAAAATCTAGCCCAGCTTGTTTCACAAGTCCATGTCCATGCCCAGGTTGGGCAGGGGGCAGTGAATGGCAGCCCCACTATCATTACATGGTTATACATTCCTAGAAAAGAAGGAACGTTGGACAATGCTCACTAATGTCCATTGCGGGAATCTGCCCTACCCACTGCCCTGACTGAACAATTAACCATGTTCGGTATTAACCAACCCACGTAGCAACAGCTAAATAAATTAGGTTTGAGGCCCTAAGCCAAGTACAGTTCATTTATCCAATGCCTCTGATTTGTGTGGCCTCACTGGAAAAGTGGCATGGGCCAAACAGACTTTGCTTCCTGGAATTTGAATATGGGGGCCCCAGAGACTGAGCCATTTGGTTGGGGCAGTTGAACTAAATGTCATAATAAAGTAGAAGACATGGGCCGGGCGCGGTGGCTCAAGCCTGTAATCCCAGCACTTTGGGAGGCCGAGACGGGCGGATCACGAGGTCAGGAGATCGAGACCATCCTGGCTAACACGGTGAAACCCCGTCTCTACTAAAAAATACAAAAAACTAGCTGGGCGAGGTGGCGGGCGCTTATAGTCCCAGCTACTCGGGAGGCTGAGGCAGGAGAATGGCGTAACCCGGGAGGCGGAGCTTGCAGTGAGCTGAGATCCGGCCACTGCACTCCAGCCCAA